>NC_047095.1:110752169-111060395 GCF_902459505.1 Geotrypetes seraphini | reverse complement strand
CTTACCCGCCTAGAATTGCAAGACAGGCGGGCTATACATTTTTAAATAAAACAAAACTAAATAAATATTCCATGAAAAAAAGCAGGTGCGTACTTTTCTTTACAAAACAGACTTGAAACAAGTGCGTGCTTAGCCTCATATCCTAGGCGCCCTTTTATTGAATTGGCCTCTCGAAACCAGTGTTTCTCAAACTGTTTTTAGTTCAGGCACACTAAACGGAGCAAATGTTTTTCGTGGCACCCTATCCCCCTCTTTTACTAAGGTGCGCTAACCGATTAGTGTGCAATAATTGAATTAGTGCACGCTAAACGCTAACTTGTTCATAGACTAACATGCATGCATTAGCGTTTAGTGCGCGCTAATCGCTAACTTGTTCATAGATTAACATGCATGCATTAGCGTTTAGCACGCGCTAATCATTAACTTGTTCATAGACTAACATGCATGCTTTAGTGTTTAGCGCACGCTAATCGCAAAACTTGTTCATAGACTAACGTGCTTGCTTTAGCGTTTATCGCGCGCTAATCGCTAACTTTTTCATAGACTAACGTGCATGCGTTAGCATTTAGCGCACGCTAATCGCTAAACTTGTTCATAGACTAACGTGCTTGCATTAGCGTTTAGCGCGCACTAATCGCTAACTTGTTCATAGACTAACGTGCATGTGTTAGTGTTTAGCGCTCGCTAATCGCTAACTTGTTCATAGATTAACATGCATGCATTAGCGTTTAGCGCTCGCTAATCGGTTAGCACACCTTTTGTGTGTCTTCTGCAAAACATCCACACTCAGATTTGGACATCATATCGAAAATGCCCCTCAAGCACCCCCTTACATAATGGAGTTTATGCATCCTGCTAGCACTTACACATGTAAGCAGTGGCATAGCGAGGATGGGAGGGACCCGGGGCAGTGGTGCACCCCCTTGCCCTCTTCTATACCCCCCGCTCCTTCCCCACCCCCTCCTGCCGTGCATGTTCTCTTTCCCTTTACCTGTTTAGCTTCCCCAGCATGCTTGATAAAATATCCACATTTATGCGTGTAACTGGCACATTTTTGGGGCAGCCATTTACACCAGCCATAGATACAGTACAAATGGTCACCCTTAAAATTGGGCGCATAACTTGAGTATGTACACTACACTTCTCCCTCCATATTCGCGGTTTCAGCAATCGTGGTTTCTATTATTCACAGTTTTTAGCTTGCTGGCTCCTCCCCCCAAATTACATTAGCTTGCATAGAGAAATCGCTGATTCCAAGCGTTTACAGAGAAAATCGCTGATTCCCAGCACTTTCTTCACCGTGTTTTCCCTCTCCTTCAGGAACAGGCCAGGTCTCCCACCATGTTATTCGCGGTTTCACCATATTCACGATGATTTTTAACAGAAAACAGCGAATAACATATGAAAAAGTTATTTGCGGATTTTCTGTATTTGTGGTTCTGTTAATCCCCTATCACAGCAAATACGGAGGGAGAAGTGTATTATTCTATAACAGATTTGATGTGCAAACGTGTTGCCATGGAATACGAGCTGAGCACCCAAATTGCAGGCACCTAAATCTTTAGTGCAGGAGCCACCGACTATCCCCACAGACTGACCAACCAATAGGTGGTGCTGTGGGTGGAGCTCAGAGCTTTCGAGCTGTCCTAAATTAGACCCCATAGCTGTGCGTATTAGGGTTCACCCAGACATGTCCCCTTTTTAGAGGACTGTCCGGACGGCTTTTCAAATCCCGGCACTTTGCCCAGGTTTTGAAAAGCATTGAGATCGGGACCGCGTCTGGAGGGCATCTGTGCACGTGCGGATGAGACATGGTGCCATCACAAAAAACAACGAACAGACTGCAGATAATGTACAAGATGTAGGCGTTGTTTATTAGTAAATGCAGTAACATATACAACCTTATAGCCAACCAAGGGACCCGACACGGTCCGTGTTTCGGATAACACGCCTTCCTCAGGGGTCCATGGTGGTTAAGGTATAAAGCAAACTGCATAAAAGATAATAAACACACGCAAATCACGATCAAATGGAGTCAAGCATTTGCGCATGAGCAGATGCCTTTCAGACGTGAACCCGAAGAGATGAGGTTTGTGTGGGGTCGGGGCTGGGGGAGCGGAACAAGGCAGAATGGGGAGGGGCCAAGTGCAGAACAGGGCAGAGCCACGTATCTTCTTGTTTTTAAGGCAAAATCTAGTAACCCTAGTTTGTGTTCTGGCGCTAAATATTGGGCCGCTATTTCTATAACTATTTTTTTTCTTAATCTGGTCTCCCAAGTGGCCTCCTCCCCCACCGAAAAGACCCCTCCTTCCCTGCCCCCTTCCCTCACCCCATGTGCTTCATTTCAAGACCAGATGATTGTGTGCAACATCCTTCTCTGGCTGGAAGTTTCAGGTTTCAGGTTTATTTAAAAATTTGATATACCGCCTTATCAAAATTCAAAGCGGTTTTACATAATATATAAAAACAAAGAGTAGAAAAGCATACATTAAAAACAAATTATAATTATTAAAACAGACAGACAAACACATAGACGAACATTAACTTACCGAAACAAAATGAAAAAGGGTAGAAATACATTTGTGTAATGAAAAAGAGAGGATCAAAACAAAAGGGAGGGAACAAAAAATAAATAATCTAGCACTTTGTAGAAAAAAGTTCCATTACAGTCCTTAGAAGGACTATTATACTCCAAATGCGTCTTTAAAAAGAAAGGCCTTCAAGCTACTTTTAAATTTATCAAGTGATGAACTTTCTCTTATATAATTTGGTGCTGAGTTCCAGACAGTAGGGGCCGTCACAGAAAAGATATTAGTACGCATGGTGCCAATGTGTCTTAAAGAGGGAATGGATAACAGGTTTTGATTAGAAGAACGTAATGTGCGATGGAGGTTGTGGGGGATTAATAACCTGTTGATGAAATCAGGTAGACCGGAAGCTATGGTTTTATGTATCAGTAACATTCTTTTATAAGTAATTTGATGATCTATGGGAAGCCAATGGGCGTTAATCAAAAGTGATGTGACGATCGAATTTTCGAGCTTTTGAAATGATTTTAATGGCAGTATTTTGAATAATTTGGAGGCGTTTTATTTCTTTCTTAGTGATGCCTTCATATAATGCATTGCTATAGTCTAGACGTGAAATGACTAGCGAATGAATAAGAGTATTTCAAGAAGTTTGGTCTAATAACGTAGAAAGAGATCTAATCATTCGGAGGCGGTAAAAACATTTCTTGACTACTGAACTTATATGATCATGGAACGAGAATTTCCCGTCAAGAATAACTCCAAGAAGTTTAATAGAAGTAACTATTTGAACAGGAACAGAATTTATTGTCATACTCCTCAGGTTTGAGCACTCACAGCAGCGGCTGGGAAGGTGAGGTTCTGTCCAGGTGCCATTAGCAAGACATTTCCTTACTTTGGGTCCCACGATCTCCCGGTCACCACGACATACGTACTCAATCTCATAATCGAGAGGCAGGAATTCTACATCACGAACCTGCTCTGGGGTGAGACCCCGGTATCTAATACCACCTTCCCGAGGAGGGTGGATAATCCTGCAACCTGGAAAGAAAAAGACAAGAATATTAGTTGGATAAACTGAGACCCCAGTTAACATTACTCCCCCCAAGTGTCATTTAAGGATCTTAGCACAGTGGTTCTTAAACCTGTCCTGGGGAGACCCCCCAGCCAGTCAAGTTTTCAAGAGATCCCTAATGAATAGGCATGAGGCAGATTTGCATGTGCAAATCGTTGATGCGACTAAACCGTGCGAGACATTGCCACGCCGACAATCGCGCACAGGACTTCTGCGCGCCACATTAAAAGTGTTCTTGTTAGCGCTCAGAGGGGGGAGGGGCGTTTAAACTGACAAGTGTTTGTTCTCACTTTGGGGGGGGGGGGTGGCACTACACCAAAAACCGAAGGAAAATGGCAGTTTACGGTGTAATGGGGGCATACCTCCCCCACACCCCTCCAAGGAAGCGCAAACACTTGTCAATTTACTGACCCCCCGGACCCCCCCTCACAGCGGTAACAGGAACACTTTGAACACGGCACGCTGAAGTCCTGTGTGGGATTGTCGGCGCCCAATATCCCGCGCGCTTTCATTACAGAACCATGCAAATCTGCCTCATGCTTATTCATTAGGGATATCTTGAAAACCTGACTGGCTAAGACACTTAAAAGACCCTTGGGGGAGCAATGTTAACTTATTCTGTATTATATGTGACACCGAGATATGTACAGTTCCTAAACGACAGTTGTTCACTATACACCGTTGGGTTAGAAATATTTTGCATTATCTATGACAAAGAAAAATGGGGAGACCCAATGATCCACAGTGAAAGCAATCCACCGATGAAAACAAAAACAAAAACTGTGGATACAGATGTTCTGGAGATAATTTATTAAACACTGACATATAAAACCATGAAAATTCAATTAAAACAGTACAATGATAAAAAATACTGTGATCAAAATCCAACCGGACCGAACACGCCTTCCTCAGGGGTCCAATGGTTTGCAACCTCACATATAAAGAATTGGACTGAAAACAGTCTATTGTCTTTAAACGTGTGAGCAAAGAACACCGCAGACAAGCTGAAGTAGCAAAAAAAAAAAAAAAAAAAAAAGAATTTTCATGGTTTTATATGTCAGTGTTTAATAAATTATCTCCAGAACATCTGTATCCATAGTTTTTGCATTATCTATGACACCATAATATGTCCTGTTTTCTTTTTGTTATTGATTCATTGTACACTACTTTGAATTGACTTTCTAGTCATTTATTTATTTAAAACATTTCTATGCCGTTTAGAACTAAACAGTTTACATAATTTACATACATAAAATTATTTTTTTAAAAACCATAATAAAAGCAGCCACACAAACAATCCTCTGAGACCACATCTACAAACTAACACCAAGGCGTATATAAAAAGATCATGAATAATTCATCAGCTATGCCAGAGAAGACAATCATTGGCTCGAAAAAGGCGTCTGCAAAATAATTGCGTCTTGAGTAGTTTCCTAAACGAACCCTTTTCACGGCAGTTTCGTATTTGGCCCACAAGGGAGTTCCATATTTTAACTCCTGCACAGCAGAAAGTCATTTGACCAGACTCCACAAGCCTCAGGTGAGCATTCGTTTTCAGTGAAGCTAAACTCTCAGAACGGAACCATCTGTTTGGCGAATAATTTTCTGTTTATTTTTATATAAAATATATTTTTATATAAAATTTAAGAGCCAACTTAAGAGCTTTCTTTTTAAAGATGCGTTCAATATCTAATTGAAATGTTCATTTGCTCTTTCGTTATTTGCTCTTTTATTTATTTTTATCTTTAACTACCGTACTTATTTGTCCTCCTATTCTTATTTTGTTTTACCTTTAATTGTTGATTCTTTCCTATCTAAAATTGTATCTCTACCCCTCCTGTCCTATTGTATGCTTGTTCTGTTTTTAATTAGTTTGTTTTAATTAGTTTGTTTTTGTGATTTATACCCTTGTTAATGCTATTGTCTATTTTATGTCTATTTTAGAAATTTATTTTACCATGTGTACATCGCTTAGTATTTGGAATAGGCGATTAATCAAATAATAAATAAACTTGAAACTTGATATACATCCAGGACGGGGTGGGGGGATTTTTTTTATTTTTGGTTTATTTCTTGATTAAATTGGTGGAAGGGAGGGGAGGGATATTTTTCTTCTGTATTGTTATTGATGGAATTTAAGCGCTTACGTTGATTATTAATGTTTATATCATTCATGGCACTCTGTATTAAGTTTTGAAAATTAATAAAGATTATTAAAAAATAAACAATCCTGGTACGATTCCGTACAAGAATTGATGGCAAATCACTACTGCTTTATTTTGTATTCTGAAAACATCTGGTAGCCGGTGCAGTTGTTGGAAATAAGACGAAAAGCGGCCGCATTTCGACAATCCCAGGATCAATCTTGCTGCTGCGTTTTGTGCAACCTGCAATGCCCTGCATGGTATACAAATTTACGATAAAGACAAAAACGCATGCGGTTGCTTTGTCCAGTTAAGTGCTAAATATTGGCACTTTACCAGCCAAGCGCTGACTCCATCCCTGGAACGCCCAAATAAGAGCCCGCTTCATGATGGATGCAAACCAGACATTTTCAGTGGCTCTACCCAGTTAAGTGCCGGTTGAATATGACTGATGAACTCTAAACAAGCGATTTATCCAGCCAGGAACCATTTGAATATCGATCCCATAGATTTTTTTTTTTTTTTTAAGTGCTCATTTCAGCCAGGGCTTTACATGAGAAAGTAAGGGAGTAAGAACCCTTAATCCCTTGCTTATTCCACCTCAAAAATGAAAGAAATAATTTGAAGCCTCACCATTTAATTGGCAGAACTTTTATGCCGAGGTTTGTACACTTTATACAACAGCACACTGAAAAACCTGTGGTAACCCAATTCTTAAATTTATCACAAAACAACCACTGGTAAAAATAGAAATGCACCTAAAGGTGTTCCTTTTGCTAGGGTAACAAGCCTCAGATGTGGAGCTGTTTATTCACTTCGGATTCTCTTGTAGAGGTGATTTTTTTTCACCTGCTCTTTTGTTTTTCGACGTCACTGGCTTGAACCCACCCTACCCCTCACTAAATTTCTATATTTATTTTGTTATTTTTATTGACTTAGGGCTCCTTTTCTCAAGCCGTGCTGGCGGTTTAATGCGCGTAATACCGCGTGCTAAACTGCCGGCCGCGCTAGCTGCTAACGCCTCTCTTGAGCAGGTGGTAGTTTTTAGGCCAGCGCGGAGGTTAACACGTGATGAAAAGTCGCACGTGTTAATCTTGCTAGTTCAGCTTGATAAAAGGAGCCCTTATCTAAGATAATAAAACCCTAAGCGTGCATGCGCACTCCCACCTGCGTGTTCCGTTTTCCAAGGGCAAGAGTGCGCATGCGCGCTTCTACTCCCTTCCTCCCTCACTGTAACTTCGCCACCGTCGTGGCCCCCTCCCCTGCGCACACGAGAATCTCTCTCTCTCTCTCTCTCTCTCCTCCGAGGCGGACGTCGGCCTTGGTGGCTGTCGGCGGCTGAGCCCGGTGCCAGTGTAGATGGCTGAAGCCTGGCTGGAGGAGGACGAGGAGGAGCTGCGAGAGCTCCGCAGAGGCAGGAGGTGATGGATTCGGGGGAGGGAGTGGGAGAAGGGAGAGATGTTGGACTCAAGTGAGGAAAGGAGAGAGAGACAGAGACAGATGGATGAGAGGGACAGAGGGGCTACTAGGGGGACCAGGAGAGATGGTAGGGGATAGGGAGAGATAGACTTCATGGAGTGTGGAGGGGGCAGAAGAGAGGGATGGTCTTGGGGAAGGACAGAGGGGGACAGGAAAGGGAAAGATGGCAAAAGGGGTGAAACAGGGTCAGAGAGAGATGGTAGAGGGTGTGAAAGGGGGAAGGGAGAGATGGAAATGGTAGGACCACTGCTGTTTTGGGGCACTGAGGGAGGAAAGGTTGGTACGTCAGGACTGCTGCTGCCGCGTTGGGTAAGTAAAGACCCTGTCAGGTGATAAATGCAATGGAGGATCTATGAGGGCCAAAAGGGTACAATGGAAATGGTGAAAGGTGAGGTAGTGGGACTGAGATCAGTGGGAGGCAGGGTCTGGGCATGATAGAGGCGGGGCATCGGTGGGGTCAGAGTCAGGGTCAGGGTATAGGTGGGGCTATTCTAGTACCCGTTGTTGTAACGAATGTAATGAGCTAAAACACTAGAACAGAACCAGCAGATGAATGTAAAGTTTAAATGAATAAAATCACTGGCACTTATCTTAAGAAAGTGCTCTTGCGCTTAAAAGTGCTTTTGATTCGTGCTCCAGATCTACGGAGCTTAAGCTGTTGCTTGTTTTCCTATTCTTAGTTCAACCGCCAACGCAGCCAGCGTTTCGCGGGGGCCAAACAACACTCGCGCTGGGTCAGGGAAATATTTAAGTCTCTCCTGTTGCTCAGAATCGGCAGGAATAAATATTTCCCCGACGCCCCTCCCATGCCACCCTTGCCCTTCCCCTAGCCCATGACGGCAAGACCCCCACCCCGAATGTCCAGGTAAGCTACCTTTGTACCTGCTTGTCCAACAGTGGTTGGCGAGGGCAGGAGCACAGCCTCTCATTCCTGCCCCTTACAGCAGCTCTTCAAAATGGTTGCCACAACCTGCCCCCGCTACTGGACCACTAGGGTCAAAGGTAGGCCTGGGGGCCCAACTGGACATTGGGGAGGGGGTTGTTGTAAGGTTACCAGACGTCCGGATTTCCCCATGTCCGGGCGGCTTTTCAAAATCCGGCACTTTTCCGGTTTCTGAAAAGCAGTGTTGGGCAGGGAGGAAATCTGTGCCTCTCTCCCTGCCCGACAAGAGTAGTCAGCGGGGGGCGAGATTAGGGCAGGGATGGGCAGAACTAGGTGGGCCTGGGGGTACGGATTTTCCAAAAGGAAAATCTGGTAACCCTAGGTTGTTGTCATGGGCTGGGGGCTGGGTAAAGGGGGACCAGACCTGCATAACCTTGTGATCCCCTGACCATCCCCCCCTCCAGATCATGCACCCTTACCTTCCCCCCAGCCCACGACAACAACCATCCCTGGAAAGCTGTCCCCTGAGCCTACCTTTGTCCCTGGTGGTCCAGCGGGAGACAGTGGGGGCAGTACCTCAAGCTACCACACAAGGTCTAAGCAGCCATTTTGAAGCGCAACCACAAGGAGCGAGGAGTCTGCGCTCCTGTCCCCGCCAACCCCTGCTGAACCACAAGGGCCAAAGGTAAACCTGGAGGGGCCTACCTGCACATTAGGGGGTGGGGGGGGAGCATAGCCAGAGAGAGTTGAGAGGGAAGCATTCCGTATTTCTTAGTGAATAAATCAACAGTATTGGCTTGTTCATCTCTTCTGTATTTCTTAAAATTTGAATTTTAAAAATACTACCTGAGAATCTGGGAAATCCAAAAATCTAGACTGACCAACTCCCTAGGGCTACCAGGTTTCCTTTTTACAAAAAAGAGGACACCCGTTCCATCCCAGCTCCCCCTGCTTTGTCCTCAACTCCGCCTCCACACGAACCGCATGTCTCCTTCCCCGAGCTCAGGGCCGTGTCTGGATGCCCTCTGTGCATACGCGGACATCAGTGCGATGACATCACGCGCATGTACATGATGTCATCGCATTGACGTCCACGCTTGCGCAGAGGACATCCAAACTAGAGAATGACACGGTGACAAAATTCATCACCTTTCACGTCCCCGCGGATAACCGCGGTAAACCATCTTCATGTCATTCTTTAAAGAGAAAGGGAAGAATCAGAGTATGAATGGCCACAACCACTGACCCGCAAGCTTTGCTTTGAAGAATGCTGGTGTAGAAAGACTAAGGATGAAATAGACACTAGAAAATGACATGGGATTATTTCCCGCAGTTATCCACGGGGACGGGATTGGTGATGAATTTTGTCACCGTGTCATTCTCTAATCCAAACACAGCCTCGAGCTCAGGGGCCTTCCAAAACCTGAACAAACTGCCGGGTTTTGGAAATCCCTCCGGGTACCCAGAGAGTCCTCAGAAAAGAGGACATGTCCAGGTTTTCCTGGACCTCTGGTAACCTTACAAATCCTCAAGCAGCCTGAATTTTTGGACTTGTAATGTATTTGTCACAAGTTAAGTACCTGCAGTGCTGTTTTGTATGATGGTACTACATCGAGTCTGAGCAAGAAGATAAAGGAGGGTTACAGTTTTTATCCACCAAGACATGGTCCTCTAGGGAAGAAAGAGATGACAATAAATCACAAGTTTTCAGTCCTCTGCAAATACAGGTCTATAACACCAAGAGAGATATGACAGTAACAGGTTTTAATTATAAATTGCTTTGAGTTGTGTAAGAGAGACAAGTAATAAGTTGAAACAAATGAAAGAGTACTGAATTCTGCACATAATAATCTACAAAACAGATCAACAAGTAACGAAGGGAAGTCCGATTTCTTAAAACAATCACCAGATATGGCCACAGGCTGCGTCAGGGGTAAAAACTGCAGTGGGAGCTGGTCAGACCTTCTTTTACACCGACAGCATTTCAACCTCGCAGGCCACGGGCGATGGATACGGCTTCTCTTCGCTACTTGTTGATCTGTATCACCAGAAATGATGTGAGAGAGTTGTGAAAAATCAGTTGAGCAAATACGAGAAAAAGCCAAGAAACGCAATTCACAGAAAGGCCCCATGATGGCAGCACAGTGTCACAAGCCATAAAACTCAGGCTTTAACTGGGTAAAGCACTCATGGGCAGCCTTCGCCCTGTAAGTCAGTGAGCTTCATGGGAAAGACACAGAGTTAATTCTTTTCCTCTATCCCGGCAGGAAGATTTGGAGTAGAGATGGAAAGGAAATATTATGAGTACCCCTTTGGAAAAGGAAAGGATCTGCTACCGATATAACTCTGTAAACCTGTAGCACTGACCTACTAATGCCTACGAATTCATCTTGCCTGAAAGCCTCATTGGGGATAATCATAGAACTCCATGTCAATTGAGAGAGACTGAGGGGGTCACTTATTTCTGTCTAAAACATTTGTCCCGTTTGTTTCTATCATAATAGTCTTAATACAATTTTAAACAAGATGATAAAGGGGATGGAATTCCTCTCGTATGAGGAAAGACTAAAAAGGTAAGGGCTCTTCAGCTTGGAAAAAGAGAAGGCTGAGGGGAGATATGATTGAAGTCTACAAAATCCTGAGTGGAGTAGAACAGGTACAAGTGGATCGATTTATCACTCCATCAAAAATGACAAAGACTAGGGGGCACTCAATGAAGTTACAGGGAAATCATTTTAAGACCAATAGGAGGAAATATTTTTTCACTCAGAGAATAGCTCCGGAACGCATTGCCAGAGAATGTGGTAAGAGCGGATAGCGTAGCTGGTTTTAAGAAAGGTTTGGACAAGTTCCTGGAGGAAAAGTTCATAGTCTGTTATTGAGAAAGACACGGGGGAAGCCACTACTTGCCGTGGATCAATAGCATGGAATATTGCTACACCTTGGGTTTTGGCCAGGTACTAGTGACCTGGATTGGCCACTGTGAGAACGGGCTAATGGGCTTGATGGACCATTGGTCTAACCCAGTAAGGCTATTCTTACGTTTTTAGGCTTGGTGGATATTACCTATCATAAACCAGAGAACTCTGTTGAATGTGTGGTTGAGAATCAGGATTCCAGATTGAAGCTTGATCACATTTTGTCCATTGTGACTCACTTTCTTTCCCAACACATACGCAAGGGTTTGGGGAGATGAAGGATTATTTTGCTGGAGTAAACTCTTTGGAGAGATGAAGGAAAGGACCATTATTGAACCCTGGAATAAACTGGAAAGAAGTTAAAATATGATAAATAGTAGTAGCCGTTATCCACTGATGTATCATTTCTGTAGCACTGAAAGGCGTATGCAGCGCTGTATATTTAACATTCAGTAGATGGTTCCTGCTCGGAAGAGCTTACAATCTAATTTGGACAGACAGACAGGACATCTCAGGGTTGGGGAGTTTCTGGTAGAAGGAATGATACAGTGGGTAAAGGGATTTGACAGTGAGAGGGAGCTGAGTTGAAAGCAGCTTAAAAAAAGCAGGCTTTTAGCTTGTATTTTAATACTGCTAGAGAAGGGGCATGACATATTGACTTTGGCAGCTTGTTCCAGACATATGGCATGGCAAGAAAGAAGGGACAGTCTGGAGTTGGTGTTGGAGGAGAAAGGTACATATAGGAGAGACTTACCTGATGAGCGGAGTTCATGGTGGGAGCATAGTGAGTCGTGGCTAGGGGGAGATGTGAGAGATATTGAGGGGCTACAGAACGCACTTGTAAATCAGAGGAGTTTGAACTGTATGCATCACTGAAGGAAGTTCCCTCTAAATGGAGGCAGCTCATAGACAACTCATAAAGCCACTTCTTCCCCTTCTTTGGAACCAATTGCCTGCCCAGATAAGATCACAAGACTCGCTGATGACCTTCTGGAAAACGCCAAAGACCCATCTCTTCAACTGAACAGTTCCAATGGACAGCCTCCTCCTTGCTCCCCTTCCTTAAACTCCTGCTCCCACTCTCTCCACCCTCCTCCTCCCTTCCCATGCTCCCCCTCCCCTGCTTCCCCTACATCTTCTCACCTGTCTCTCTACGAATGCCTGTAATTTTATTGTGAATGTCAATTGTAGTCCGTTCTGAGCTCCCGGGAGAACGGGATATAAATTTAAATAAATAAATGAAGTGATTTGAGGATAGGGGTAATGTGAGCATGACAGCTCTCACAGAATGTGAATCATACAGCAGCATTTTGAACGGATTGAAAGGGTGAGAGATGGATGAATGGGAGACATGAGTGAAGTATGTTGCAGTAGTCTAAGCGTGAGGTGATGAGAGCAAGGATAAAGGGTTTTGGTAGTGTGCTCAGAGTGGATAGGTTAGATTTTGGTAATATTAAAGAGGAGAATGTGACAGGTTTTATAGGTTTGTTGGATCTCAGCGGGGATGAAGAGAGAGGAGTAAAAGATCACCCCAAGGTTGCGAGCTGATGAGACAGGGAGCAGGAGAGTGTTATCCACAGAAACATAGAATGGGGGGAGGGGGAGGTGAGTTTAGGCAGAAAAATAAGGAGTTCGGTTTTAGTCATATTCAGTTTGAGATGGCAGTGAGACATCCAAGTGGCAATATCGGACAGGCAGGCTGAGATTTGGGCCTGAATTCCTGTAGAGATATCTAGTATGGAGAGGTAGATCTTGGAGTCATCAGCATAAAGGTGATATTGAAAACCATGGGTGGAGATCAGTGTACCAAGAGAGTGGGTACATATGGAGAAGAGGAGAGGGCCCAAGACAGAGCCTTGATACAGTGGGATGGCAGCATAACATACACTGAAAGTAGGATTGGAATTGATAAGAAGAAAACCAGAAGAGAACAGATCCCTGGAATCTCGGAAAGGTCCGTGTCAAGGAGTAGGTAGTGATCAACAGTATCAAAGGCAGATCGAGAAGGATGAAGATAGAGTAGAGGCCATTAGATTTGGTCAGGAACAGGTCATTAGAGACTTTAGCAAGGACAGTTTCCATAGAATGGAGAGGGCAAAAGCCTGATTGAAGTGGGTCAAGAATATTATGAGAAGAAAAGAAGCCCATGCAACAGTGATTTTAAGCACATTCAATCAGTTTGGATAGGATGAGGTGATAGTTGGAGAGGGATATGGGGTCTAGTGAGGGTTTTATGAGGAGAGGTGTTAACTAAGGCATGTTTAAAGAACTGTTGCAATGGAGAGTGATAGGTTAAGGATGTGACAGAAGGGATGTCAGTGGGAATGATAGCTCCGAGTAGGTGGGTGGGAATTGGATCAGAGGAACAAGTGGTGGGTTTGGAGGAGGAGAGAAGATGAACGGTTTCTTCTTCTGTGACTTCAGAAAAGAAGGAAAAGGTGGCAGGGGTTGAAGGGAGGTTGGCAGAGTGGACAGCTGGAAGGGGTGGTGGGAGGAGGTGACTTGATTGTGAATCTTCTCTTGGAAACTCTGCCTTCGTCTGAAGGGAAAGTGAGGAGGGGATAGGAAGTGGAGGTACTTTGAGTAGAGAGTTGAGTGTGGCAAAGAGATGGTGAGGGTTGGCACTAAAGAGAGTGAAATGATTGCAGTATTCTTGTTTGGCAAGCGATGTCAGCATGAATACGAAATGTATGAAGTCGGCATGTGTGCGGGATTTAAGCCAAAGATGTTCAGCAGCTCGGGCACAGGAGCTCAGGTAATGGATGTTGGGGGTCAACCAGGGCTGGGGTTTGGTACGTCTTATAGGATGTGAAATTGAATGGGCAAGGGAATCAATAGAAGAGAGAATGGAGTAATTGGAGAGGACAGCTTCATTGACAGACTTGCACCGGTGAGGGGAAGACCCACCATTTTGAAGAGGTGGGCCTGCTGGCCAGAGGGAGTAGGCATTCCTCTGGCTAGCCATCATAAACAAGGTGAGGGGGAGTGGCTGGGATCATTGGAGGCATGGGGGGTGTTGTGTGCATTTCTTCCACCGCCAGGGGAGGAGGGCGTTGCTTGACGGAGGGAGTGGGCATCTCTCCCACTACGGGGTAGGATAGCAGTGTCAGGTGATTGTGCAACATGGCAGGAGAAAGTGGGAGTCGCTCCCGCTGCGGGGGGTGGGGTGGGGGGTGACGGAGGGGCGTTGCTTGGAGGCGGGAGGGAGTGAGTATCCGTGCTGCGGATCTTCAGGTTTGCACATGTGCCGATCGCTATCACCAGCGATGGGCGCATGCAAATTTAGCGAACCTTCGCCGCTCTCCACCAACCTCATTTGCATACGTGTTTTGGGGAGAATGACTCACTTTTTTAAAAAAAATCACTACAATAATGGCTGCGTCAGCGATCCATTGGTTATTAACATGTAGTTTTGAGAATCTAGCCCTCACTACCTTCTTTAGATTCTCCTCTGATTTGGGTTCTCCCAGCTTCATACAATACAATCTTTATTTATATACTGCCAATTCCTAAAGAAGTTTATAGCGGTTTACATAAAACAAATGAGTTAATACAAAAATTGTGAATTGGTTATCCTACAATTATAACTTCTTAAGTACAAATTCCTCAAAAAGATAGGCCTTCAGATTTTTTTTTTTTTTAATTCTTAAAGTTAATTTGTTGAATAACTGAACAGGCAGAATTTTCCATAGTTTAGCCGCTCGATTATCCCAGGTTGAATTACAAATTCTGGTACATTTTATATTTTTAACTTCAGGAAAATGAAAATGACGGTTTTTGCCTTAAATTAAAAGCTCTCTCTGTGGAGAACTTAAAAAGTTGTGGAATATAATCTGGAGTGTCCCCATATCGAGTTTTAAACAATATACAATAACAATTTATATTAGATTCCAGCTTCAACTGATAAGCTCCTGTAGATAAGGAGCAATCCTATCTTCTTTAATCTGAAAATTAGTCTTAATGAGTTCTGGGGACCCCTGACAGCTCCCTCCTTAGGATAATTTTCTTCCACACAGGCATTATCCCCCGCCCCACACTGCCAGTCAGAAAGTTGTAAGATCTTGTTCACCTTTTCAGCTCTGCCTGACACAACTGAGGGCAAGATTCTCAAAACTTTAACGCGGTCGCTGAACTGTTTTCCAGCGATTTAGCCTGCACGCAGTTTAGCGGCGGATTTTCAAAACGGATTCTCTCGGGTCTGCAGCGACTCGAGTCGATCCAAGATGGCCGCTGGCTTACTCAGCTGATTGATATGCTGCGGGAACTTGCTCCAACTAAACAGTTTCTACGTGGCTAAGAGTACCTAGAATGCCTAAACGGAGAAGAAGACGCACCGCTGGGGCCTCACGACGTTCTGGAACAGCTGTTTATCGCAATATAGAGAAGTTAATGCGACGGATGCGGGATATCGGCTTACCGTCGGTGACTTCCTCGCTAGAGCCACACCGAAGAGGCGAGACGGAAGCGGTCTCTTTGGGGCTTGAAACCACGCTCAGTCCCGACACCAGGGCACCGTCCCCGCGTCCTCAGGCTGCTAGCTCCCTGAGCCCTGGAGGCCAAGGAAAATGCTGCAGGGAGCCAGGAACTAGGCTCTCTATGAACACAAGAGAGCCTGATGGAAGCCGAGGGACTCTACAACTTTTGGGGTTGGAATATTCCAAGAAACTGATCGACAGGAGAAGTGTGTCGGCCGGTGAGCAAATTGATATTAAGCTGAAATTATCTCAGTTACAGAAACCCCCAGAAGTAGCACTAGATTCGATCTGGGACCTAGTGGCGTGTCTGCCAAGCATTATTAATCCATACGTCCAACAAATGGAGGAAAAAATAAAAACTCAATCGACTGATATAAAAGATTTAAGAAACGATGTAATTGAATCCAAAACTTCTATTGGAACCATAAATCGGGAATTGAAAGCCTCCAAACTAATTCAAGAACCGTTAGTCAAAGATAATATTAATCTTAGAAGAAAGTTAGAGGCATTGGAAAATCTCTCAAGGGGGAATCATTTAAGATTGGTTAATTTTCCAAGGATTAACACCGTAACTCCTAGAGATATGTTCAAAAAATATTTACAGGAAGTTTGGGAAGTTCCAGAGGAGGCGACACCTCCACTAACACAAATCTATTATCTTCCTCAAAAACAACAACAAGCAACCGACCAAGATCCATTAACCCCCTCTTTTACTAAGCTGCGCTAACGATTAGCGCGTGCTAAATGCTAACGCGTCCATAGACTAACATGCGTGCGTTAGCAGTCAGCATGCGCTAATCGGTTAGCGCACCTTAGTAAAAAAGGGCCTAAATGTCCGAATGCTTTTGGAACTGTTTGACGTGCGTAATAGCGCGCGCTAAACCGCGGGACCCGCTAGCCGCTACCGCCTCCTCTTGAGCAGGCGGTAGTTTTTGGCCAGCGCGGGGGGTTAAGGCGTGACGAAAAGTTGCGCACGCCAACCCCGCTAGCCGCGGCTTGATAAAAGGAGCCCTTTGCGCCCGACGGTTGCTTTAGCGCCCGACCAAAACTGGCTCTTCTTTAAAAACAAACAAGAAGACTTCTTAGGGTTCAAAATTCAAATGTATCCCGATTTGGCGAGAGATACCCAGAGGCGTCGCAGGGAAGTTTTACTACTGAAACCAGGAGCGTTAGCTATAGGGGGCGACTTTCTTTTTTGCGTCACCCATGTAAATGTAGTGCGCATTATTCGTCACAGAAATGTGTACTCTTTGAGCCCTTCCAGCTCTCAACCTTCCTGTCAGTGTCACGATTGGAAAAAGAAAAGAGCTAATTGCCATGTAATGTAATCAATAAGGAAAAGATATCCTAGTCCTCAACTAGTTAGGCCTTATTTTCAGCGATGGGCACATGCATATGTAGGAAATCGTCACTGCTGTCCGCCGATCTTATTTGCAATGCGTGATTTTTTAAGAATATCTCCTTTTACGAAGCTGCGGTAGCATTTTTAGCGCACGCTGCAGATTAGCACGCGCTAACCCCCGCGTTACGCGGAGAAACTAACGCCAGCTCAACGGAGGCGTTAGCGTCTAGCGCGCGTGGCAATTTTAGCGTGCGCTAAGCGCCCGCTAAAACCGTCAGCGCAGCTTAATAAAAGGAGCCCTGGGTGTCAAAACGGCTGCGCTAGCAGACTGTTGCTTTTTAACGTGGGCTTTTGAGAAGCCTGGTCCGAGTTAAAATCAGGAGAGCACTTTAAAAAAAGTCTTTCTTTTGTCAGGTGCTATATCACCTTTACGCTAAAGAGAATAAACACAATAGTAATCAGACGTCTGCCAAAATTATTGTTTTTGTTATTAACAAAAACAAGAATTATTAAAGAAAAACAATTTAACTGAAATTTGAAAAATTCTCAGCTCTCCCACAGGAATTCAAGATAAAGTTCCACAAACTATAATCAGCTGTTTAATCTGTCAAAACTGTACACATACACTGAGAGCCAAAATAACACGGAGGCTCTTTTTTTTTTTTTTTAAACTAAAACAGGCGCTCGACACAAATTTTACCAAAAACACAGTTCTAACAGAGAGAGCCACCAACATACAGCTGCTTAACCCAAGTGTTCCCTCCCAACTGCTCAAACCGTCAGTTTTAGAACTTAAAAAGCAACTGCCGATCTATGCCACGTGAAGCCTCGTGCCGGGGACAGAAATCAGCTGTAACCGCCTCTTAAATAATAGTAAAAAAAAAGGCCCACTTTTTGAAACTGCTTTCAACTCTTAACTCCCACTCACTGCTGTCAGATACCTAGACCCACTGTATCATATCCTCTACCTTAATCTCCCCAACCCTGAAATGTCCCGTCTAAATTAGATTGTAAGCTCTTCTGAGCAGGGACCGTCTATTGTATGTTAAAATGTCAGATACCTAGACCAACTGTATCATATCCTCTACCTTAATCTCCCCAACCCTGAAATGTCCCGTCTAAATTAGATTGTAAGCTCTTCTGAGCAGGGACCATCTATTGTATGTTAAAATGTCATATAACTAGACCCACTGTATCATTTCCTCTACCTTAATCTCCCCAACCCTGAAATGTCCCGTCTAAATTAGATTGTAAGCTCTTCTGAGCAGGGACCTTCTATTGTATGTTAAAATGTCAGATACCTAGACCAACTGTATCATATCCTCTACCTTAATCTCCCCAACCCTGAAATGTCCCGTCTAAATTGGATTGTAAGCTCTTCTGAGCAGGGACCGTCTATTGTTAGTTAAAATGTCAGCTACCTAGACCCACTGTATCATATCCTCTACCTTAATCTCCCCAACCCTGAAATGTCCCATCTAAATTAGATTGTAAGCTCTTCTGAGCAGGGACCTTCTTTTGTATGTTAAAATGTCAGATACCTAGACCAACTGTATCATATCCTCTACCTTAATCTCCCCAACCCTGAAATGTCCCGTCTAAATTGGATTGTAAGCTCTTCTGAGCAGGGACCGTCTATTGTTAGTTAAAATGTCAGCTACCTAGACCCACTGTATCATATCCTCTACCTTAATCTCCCCAACCCTGAAATGTCCCGTCTAAATTTGATTGTAAGCTCTTCTGAGCAGGGACTGTCTATTATATGTTAAACTGTACAATGCTGCATACGCCTTTCAGTGCTATAGAAATAATAAATAGTAGTAGTAGTAATCACACTCCTAAAATTAGCTCTCGCCTCAAAATAAACTCAAAAAACAAGGTTCTCATACTATTAGGGAACTTCTTTTCTTGCTATTTTGTCTTTTCCTGCGAGCCTGATGCGAGGCCCAGGTCCCTGTATGTGACCACTGAACGGCTCTGCTCTCGAGCCATCTCCTAGCAATGCCTGACGCTTCCCTTCTCAGCCCTCCAACTCGCATGTGCAAAAGACATAGCCTATGACATCAGCACATTGCCATGTCACTGTATATGTGTCCAATCAGGCCTCCTCCTCCTCCCGGCATCTCCTACACACACCTCTGGACATGCTCACCTGCTCCCTGCCATTGTGGCTCTCTCAGGGCCTTCTTCTGCTCTGCCCAGCCTTCCTTTTAGTCTGTGGCACGCTCGCACAACTTTAGGCCTCTATCCTGTCAAGCCTTATACAACCTGGGCCAATCAGAGCCTCAGGCCCCTCCCCGGATCCTGTGTGTCAGTGCTCTCCCATAGCAAAAGTAAGCTTTTGGCTTACTGAGCATATGCAAGGATTCCCGCCTTCAGAGGCTCCTCCCCTTCATACTCAGTTTTGTCCCTGGCTGAAGAAGACATATACGTACCATATTTTTCACTCCATAAGATTCACCTGACCATAAAACACACCCTAGATTTAGAGGAGGAAAACAAGAAAAAAAACCAACAACAAACATTCTGAACCAAATTCTCCCTGCCAGGCTCTGCACCCAACCCCACACTCCTTGCCAGGCTCTGCACCCTGTCCCCCCTCCCTGCCAGGCTCTGTACCCTGTCCCCCTCTTGTGGTCTAGTGGTAGGCCAGGACAGGACACAGGGCTGGCGGGAAAGTCTTTCTGTTTCCTGCTCAGCTTTGGAAAATGCACATCTCTAATACCTTTACATTTTTATTTCCTCTTTTTTAATTTTTTTGTTAAGCAATTCACATGTCCAGCACAAGGCCTCTTGCCTCAGCTGTACATTTGTTGTAAATTTAAATTAGTGATTAATTTACTCTTATTCCAGCAGGACGGCCCCCTTCCCTGGTATCTTTCTGCAGTAGTGCTGCCTGATTCAGAGGAAAATATTTTGATTCGATTCGATTCACTGTTAATGATACAGTTTTTTAAGTTTAAACATTTTATTTAACCAAGGCAATATCATATCAAAAATTCCCAGCTTCCATCCCCAGCTCCCAAGACTCACCAGCCTCCATTCCGATTAATTTACTTACTGGACTGGATATTAAATCGCGGGGAAGAGAGAAGAAACGCGGGGAAAGAGCCAGCCAAAAATAGTATTTGCTGCTGCTGAGGTCTGCTGCACGAGGTCCGCTCGCTCGCCAATTGACTCTCCCACTCCTTTCATTTCTTCCGATGTAACTTACGGTTTCGCAAAACTGGAAGTTACATTAGATGGGTAGAGTCCGGTGGCCGGCAACGTGAAATATCCCGAACTCGTCTTGCAGCTGAATCGGTAAGTCCGGTTTTTAACAAAAACGAACTGATTCTAATCGATTCACCTGAATTGAATCGGTGAACCGATTCAAATCGTGAATCGGGCAGCACTATTCTGCAGGACACCCCCCCCTGTACTTTTCTGCTACCCTCCCCGCCCCTCCCCACGGTACCTTTATGCAATTCTGGCGGTCCAATGCTGCATCAACAGCCTCCCCTGCTAGACAGCCGCCTGAGTCCCCATCTGTCGCGGCAGTGAGAGGCAGGCGCTAGCATGGTTAGTACTGATCACTATGACATATCACGGAATCCCTTTTATAATAATAATAATAATAATAATTTTATTCTTATATACCGCCATACCCGGAGAGTTCTAGGCGGTTTACATCAGTTACAGTAGTATCTGCGTTAACACGCAGATTTACAAACAGTTTGAACAATTTTAAACAATTTATCAGCAGTACACAATTTATCAGGTAGAAACAAATGTAAGAGCGGGGTTTACAGCATTTTATCATGTAAAGACAATTTATCCGATGTAAATAGTTTATCGGATATAAGCAGTGTTAATCGAACTTAACAGAGGATGACTGGCGGAGGGGAGATGGGGGAGAGGGGAGCAATTAAGGGGGGGAAGAGCGGGGGTGGGTGGGGGGTGTAGTAATGTAAGCGGGAGGGGGGGGTTGTTAGGGGTCTTGTTTGCCGAATAGGTAGGTTTTGAGTGATTTTCTGAAGCCGAGGTAAGTGGGGGCCTCGAGTATCATTTGTGCAAGCCATGGGTTGAGCTTGGCTGCTTGGAAGGCGAAGGTTTTGTCTAGGAATCTTTTAAGGTGGCAGAGTTTTAGAGACGGGAAGGCGAACAGCTGAATTCTACGGGATTTCTTGTTTGTGTTGTAGAGGTTAAAGTGAGAATTGATGTAACTTGGTGCTGAACCATTTATCGATTTGTAGCAGAAGCATGCGAATTTAAAGAGGACTCTAGATTCAAATGGCAGCCAGTGAAGTTGGTGGTAGAAGGGGGTGATGTGTTCCCATTTCTTAAGGCCGAAGATTCTTGTCACTTTCACACGTCACTTTGTTCTTTCTCTCGTTTATATAGCGGTTTATCCATGGCCTTTCCATGGCTTACTCATGACTTATAATCACATAATCTCTTATATGCACATCCTTCACGCAAGGTTCCTATATGCACATATGCATATTAGTCTATCAGTCTTCCATCTATTCACATGCACAATCACTGTGCTTCATTTATCAGCAATTTTATGCACCACTAGTCACCCGAGTCCCCATCTGTCGTGGCACTGAGAGGCAGGCACGAGCCCCGAGCGTGCCTGCCTGGTCCCACGCCGCTGCCCGAATGTCCAGCACTGCTTTGACAGGCTCCCCCATTTGCCGTGTAAGTGAAAGGCAGGCATGAGCTCCGAACATGCCTGCCTGGTCTCGCACCGCCGCTCGAATGGTGCTATCAGCTCCCGCAAGTCTTGCGAGAACCAGCAGGGGAGCCTGCCAATGCAGCGCTGGACCGCCAGGATTACATAAAGGTACCGGGGAAGGGGGGCACACAATATTTGCTGCATAAGATGCACCCTTATTTCCACCCACTTTTATGGGGAAAAAAAGTGGGTCTTTTGGAGCAAAAAATACGGTATATACAGTATATCTTAGAGGGGAAGGAGGGAGGGGAAGTGTGTCTATATTCCCGTGCTGTCAACGGAGAACCACTGTTACAGGTAAGCAACTTCACTTTCTCCAGAGACAAGCGGGGAAAATTTAGTCATACTTGTTGGCTCTAGTAGTCTAAGTACTTCATCAACAAGTGTGACTACATTCCCCTGCTGTCTCCAGAGAACCACCGTTACAGGTAAGCAACTTTATGATCACATTTAGCCTCCACAAACAAATGGCCTCGTAATCCCAAAAAAATCTATACACTTTTTTTTTCATCTATAGCCCATCTAGCATATGAAATTCCATATGCTGTTCTCAGCCATAAAGTCATGCTGTTTTTATATAATGGCCCATTTAGACACATTCCCAAATATGCAAAAAGCACACACACACAAAAAAACCTTCAGCAGATAATGCAATAGATATAAGCCATGTACGGAGCATACACTCTACATGAATATTCATATAAGCAAGTTTTTCACAGATTCATACTATTCACTCAACCCACACAAACCCAAATGCATAACAGAAACACATATATACACTGCAACCCTCCCTCCAGCATAAGCTCTGGTCCTTCGTTTACCATTGTGAGAAAGCTTCTGACAAGTTCAGCCGAGAACAAAATCCACTTCTTGGCCCCTCAGTATCTTCCTTGTCACATCACCCGCCAAGACTAATCAGGAGAGAGATAAGCAGTCACATGACCCTGCAAGAGAAAAGAGCCCCACCACCATTTTGTAAAGCCTATAGTGCTGAAATATTGATATACCATAGATTTCATGCAAAACGCAAACAACAGTGTTACTAAGTGCAATTTGTAGGTACCAGTCAACGGTGTGGCAAAGGTACTTTTGAAATCAGCTGTCTGCTCAAAAGAGGGCTCCTGAGGAGTCTGTTCCCTCAGATCTGTAAAGAAAATATATAGACCTTTAAAGAATGGCTAGTGGATGCCCCACCAAACCAATGGTAGTCCTAATGCTCGTGAGAGGGCTGGATTTTTTTTTTTTTAAACCTGTAATAACTTCCACAATCATTCCGAGAATCCAGTTTAGTTCAGAATGACATGCCTAGTAGAACGATAATAATAATAATAACTTTATTTTGTATACCGCCTTTCCCAGTGAGTTCTAGGCGGTTCACAGCGATTAATTAAGATTACAAACGATGAGGTCATTGGAATTAACATTTTAGGAATGTAGAGGCCATTGAAGTTGATAGGAATATACAAGAATGGGAAGGGGTAAAACGCGGACCTCATGGACCTGACGGACCTCGCGGATCTAAACCCGTACGGCCTTAAAAATCTGAGGTCCGTGTCGGTCCTTGACCCTGCCGCTTGTAGTTTCTGTCGCTGACAGACCTTGATGAGATTTTAGCGCTGACGGATCTGTCTCAGCATAGGGAGGGAAAAGTGTTAGGATCCGTCAGTGCTAAAATCTCTTTGAGGTCTGTCAGTGGAATAGGTGAGTTTTGAGTTTTTTTTCTGAAGTCGAGGTAAGTGGGGGCGTCGAGTTTGGGCTAGCCATGAGTTTAGTTTAGCTGCCTGGAAGGAGAAGGTTTTGTCAAGGAACCTTTTGAGACAGCGAAATTTTAGGGAAGGGAAGGCGAACAGATGAATTCTGCGAGAGTTCTTATTATTGTGATTTAGCTTGAAGTGAGGGTAGAGGTAGCTTGGGGATAGGCTAATCCTGAACAAGTGCCGGTATTTCCAGAGGCCACAAGTACAAGCTTTTTGCCTTAAACAGCGTCAAGTGACTTTTTAAACATGGAAATTGTCGGGCCCTTTTACTAAACTGCCCTAGAAAGCAGCCTGCATCTTAAGTCTAATCGACTACTGCAACATCATCTACCTGGGATCTTTCAAAAAAACTACACAAAGATTGCGAATCATTCAAAACACGGCAATCCGACTGATCTTCGGACTAAAAAAATGGGAACACATAACTCCCTATTACCACAAACTTCACTGGCTACCCCTGGAAGCAAGAGTGCTATTCAAGTTCGCCTGTTTCTGCTACAAATCCATCCTTGGCTCGGCCCCCCTTTACTTAGTACCCCATTTTATCCTAGACCGCCCATCCACACTCACACGTAGAACCCACCTGTTTTGCTACCCTACCCTAAGGACCTGCCGTTACAAAAGATATCTAAATAGAACTCTTGCCTTTCAAGCAGGTCAGCACAATAACTGGCTGGCCCACATCATCTCACACACTTCATCCTACTTAAACTTCAGGAAACTACTAAAAACTAATCTTTTCACCCGATTCATACCCTAAAACCCCTATGCCCACCCTGGCCCCTTCTATCTCAACATGTCCTTTACGCAGATTGTCTTGACCTTTTTCCCTGCACCATTTTTTCATTGCCATAATTGTACCCATCTTTGCTGACTGTACCATCCTTCACCGATGGCACCACTGCTCGCTGATTATTCTATTTTTCTCTCTGTTTGAACCCTTTTTTTATTTTTATTTTTTCTCTGCAACATTGTACCATTTTCGCTGATTGTCCAGCCCTTCTTCGTTGTAAACCGCCTCGAACTGCTATGGCTTTGGTGGTATATAAGAAATAAAATTATTATTATTATTATTATTATAGTGCGCGGGTTTCCCACATCCATAAAATAACTTCAATTTCGGTTTCCCCATTAATTTCTCGATTAGTGCATGGTCGTTAGCACACGAGACAACCATTTTGTAGGCGGGATGGGCATCCCCTGCTAATCCTGCGCTAACCAGCTTGCGACAATATCCACGTGCTAACCGATTAGCGCAGGCACGCCTACTCTGTCTCTAAACACGCCCTCCCATGCTAAAAAAAGAAAATCTGCATGAGTAGCACACGTTGATCCCGGAACTTTTGCGGAAGCCTGAGCGTGTCTCACGGTAGTACTTTTAAACCCGCGGTAAGCACGCGTTAGGCTTACCATGGCTTAGTAAAAGGGCCCTTTTGTGTGGAAAGTTTCTTATTGTGATTTTATTCCGATTGGAGTTTCTACCTTTGGAAGTTAAATAAAAGGTAAAAGGAAACAATGGATTGGGACTAAATGAATACATTTTTAAACTAGCTTCTTCGTCAAAAACAAGCAAAATATGACACTATTAGAATGGTTCATAGTCATTCGCGCGCGAGACTTCAGCGCGCTGACATTGCAGGGCCAACAATTCAGCGCAAGACATCAGCGCGCCGCCTAAAAAGTGACTTATAAAGAGCTCCGACGCGGGGTGTGAGTGGGGAACCCCACCAGTTTACTTCATACTCTTCGCGCTGCCGTTGAGGGAGGGTTGGAATCCTCCATTATAGAGTAAACTTAATTTTTCCCCAATATTTTAGGAAAAAGTGAATGTGTGTGTGGGGGGGTTGCACCCCCCCACACCCCCCCAATGGCAGCGCAAACAGTCTGAAGTAAAGTGGGGGGTCCCCCCCACATCCCCCATCGGAGCTCTTTAAAAGTCACTTTTTAGGTGGCGCGCTGGTGTCTTGAGTTGAATTGTCGGCGCGCTGAAGTCTCACGTGAGAATGTCTCGTCATCTATCAGAATAAATAAATAAAAGCATTCCAAAGACAGTCTCATGGAAACCCAGGTCCCAATATTCAGACTACAGAATGACACGGAGACAAATTTGTCCCTGTCCTTGCAGGAACTCAATTTTCCCGTCCCCGTGAGTTTTGTCACTGTCCCATTCCTGTAAACTCTGCCTTCACCACACAAGCCTCAAACACTTATGATTTTAAAGTGTTTGAGGCTTGTGCAGATGAGGAGGGAGCTTGTAGGAATGGGGCAGGGACAGAAAAAGAACTCACGGGGACGGGCCAATGTTTTACCGTGGGAACGGGGAAAAATTTGTCCCATGGAAGGCAGTTTGGATACCTCCCGCAGTCGGTGGCGAACCTGGAAATTCAATGCAGGGGCCGTATCCAGCCACTGGCATTGACTTTCCAGTCTAAGTTCAGCTGCGTTTGACATAGCCGGTTAAGCCAATATTTATTGGATGGCCAGCTAAGTTATAGAGGCCAAAGATAGACCTATTATTTTGGCCAGTGGTGGCCCTTAGAGATCTCTGAGGCAGCCTTCATCATCAATATAATATTTTTATTTCTGTTACTCTGCCTCTCTAACCAAGTTTATGACAGAAAGAGGTAAGTGGATGGGAAGAAGAGCCAAATGCTTCTTACTATTCCAACCCTGCGAACAATCAACACCAAACGTAACACACTTTTCTCAGTCACTGTCCCTCATATTTGGAAATCTGCTACCGGCCATGATAAGGGAAAAAAAAACACTTGACAATTTTAAAGGAAAATTAAAACATTATCATATATTTGGGATCTTTCAAGAAAACGATCAAACGACTGAGAATCATCCAGAATGCCGCAGTCCGTCTCATTTATGGCCTCATGAAATCGGATCTTGTAAGCTCGTATTACCAAAAAACTACACTGTGGAAGCAAGGGTCATCTTTAAGTTCACTTGCCTTTGCTTCAAAACCATAACAGGTTCATCCCTAAATCTATCTTATCATTTCGAATTTCCAGGCACAACTTGTACACGTAGTGCCTTCCATCCTTGAAGGGCCATATCTACAAGAGATTCCTCGATAGAATTATCATTCCAAGCAGGCAAATGGAATAAATGTTTAACCAACTTTATCTCAAACGCTCTTTCTTACCAAACTTTTAGGAAGTCAATCAAAACTTATCGCTGATAAATTTCTCTGACGCCATCTCTGATAAATTTCTCTGACACTAGTTCTGCCTTGATGTACTTCTAAAACACTTTCAGGAAAAATTTGATTAATCTTAACCTGCTAATGCATTTTCAAAAGTTTTTTTGTAATATCGCTGTCTGTATACAGTCTCTTCCTCTGTAAACTGCTCTGGACTGTTTGTGGTATTGCGGTATATAAAAATAAAGTTATTATTGTCATTTCCTTTTGATTAATTCATCCTAGAGCAAACCCGAAATCGACACTTAAGTAGGCAAGCCTTGAGCAATATAATTCCCTCTCATCATTTCCCGTCTTTGTTCTCTTTCCTATACTGATTGTAGTTCTTCCTCTTACTTTCCTCTTGTCTGAAGGGTGTCAGTGTTTCCCCCCCATAAATTGTTTGTTTCCCCCATTTTTACTATTCATCATCAATTTTATCGAAGTTTAAATAAACTTGAAACTAGGTCGTGGAATTTTTCTATAGGTAAAGAAAATTCCTTTGGAAATGACAATTTCCTTAAGGATACACCCAATAAACAGTTTGAAGGCAGGATGGTGGGGTAAATGTCATTGACATGTATTAGTCAGCAGTGTCGTGACCTTCATGGAAAAATTAAGAGGCTTTTATTGAATGACGGTATGAACTATCCATTTGCAACCCACATAAGAACATAACATAAGAACATAAGCAGTGCCTCTGCTGGGTCAGACCACAGGTCCATCCTGCCCAGCAGTCCGCTCCCGCAGTGGCCAAAAACAGGTCAAGGCCTGTCTGAATCATCGGAAGGGGCTCCCCTGCCACCTTGGTTTCCCATTTAAGTTCTGCCCTCCTATCGAAGTCCTAGCCCTCCGGTCTCGCACATGCACGACCAGGTTGGTTTACTCAGTACCCCACGATCCCTCTATCCCTCAGGAATCCATCCAATCCCTGCTTGAATCCCTGTACCGTACTCTGTCTGATCACTTCCTCCGGTAGCGCATTCCAAGTGTCCACGACCCTTTGGGTGAAAAAAAACTTCCTTGCATTTGTTTTGAACCTGTCTCCCTTCAGTTTCTCAGAATGCCTGTAGGAATTAAAACTTCAGCTGGATCAGCCAGTCCATCAGAATGTTCTCTCATAAGTGATCAGAGACCGCTAACTGCCTCCTTTCCTGATAACCTCGTATTTGCTGTCCCCTTCAGTCTGAAGAATCTGTCCCTATCCACCCTCTCTATGCCCCTCATGATCTTGAAGGTCTCTATCATATCTCCCCTGAGTCTCCTTTTCTCCAGAGAGAAGAGCCCCAGCCAGTGGCGTACCTAGGGGGGGGGCGGGGGGGGCGGGCCGCCCCGGGTACCAGCCCTAAGGGGGTGTTCCCGGCCTTGCCGTTCAGTCCCCCGCCACCCCCGAAGGACCGCTCGCCCCCCTGGCCTCCCCGCACCACCTATGAACAGCCGCAGCAGGATCGCGAAGTCAGCGTCAGCATCCCTGCGCTGCTTCCTACGACGCGATCCCGCCCCTCCTCTGACGTCAGAGGAGGGGCGGGACCGTGGCGCAGGAAGCAGCAGGGATCGCTGACGCTGACTTCGCGACCCTGCTGCGGCTGTTCATAGGTGGTGCGGGGAGGCCAGGGGGGCGAGCGGTCCTTCGGGGGTGGCGGGGGACTGAACGGCAAGACCGGGAACACCCCCTTAGGGCTGGTACCCGACGCTGACTTCGCGATCCTGCTGCGGCTGTTCATAGGTGGTGCGGGGAGGCCAGGGGGGCGAGCGGTCCTTCGGGGTGGGTCGGGGCATCAGGCCTTCAGGGTGGGGCGGGCGGGCAGGCAAGCAGGCTTTCAAGGGGGAGGGGGTGACAGGCAGGCAGGCAGGCCTTCAAGGGGGGACAGGCCTTCGGGGGGGGGTGCAGACATTCAAGGGGTGCAGGCCTTCAAGGGGGGCAGGCAGGCCTTCAGGGGGGTGCAGACCTTCGGGGGGGGGGGGTGTAGGCCTTTGGGGGGGGGCAGACCTTCAAGGGGGTGCAGGCCTTCAAGGGGGGAAAGGCAGGCAGGCCTTCAAGGGGGGGACAGGCCTACAAGGGGGGGGGACAGGCCTACAAGGGGGGGGACAGGCCTTCAAGGGGGGGTGCAGGCCTTCAAGGGGGGGTGCAGGCCTTCAAGGGGGGTGCAGGCCTTCAAGGGGGGAAAGGCAGGCAGGCCTTCAAGGGGGGGACAGGCCTACAAGGGGGGGGCCAGGCCTACAAGGGGGGGGACAGGCCTACAAGGGGGGGGACAGGCCTTCAAGGGGGGGTGCAGGCCTTCAAGGGGGGGTGCAGGCCTTCAAGGGGGGTGCAGGCCTTCAAGGGGGAGACAGGCCTTCAAGGGGGGGAAAGGCAGGCAGGCAGGCCTTAAAGGGGGGACAGGCCTACAAGGGGGTGGGACAGGCCTTCAAGGGGGGGACAGGCCTTCGGGGGGGTGCAGACCTTCAAGGGAGTGCAGGCCTTCGGGGGGGGGGGGGTGCAGTCCTTCAGGGGTGGGGTTTAGGCCTTCAGAGGGGGACAGACCTTCGGGTGGGAGGTAAAGTCCTTCGGGGGGTGCAGGTCTTCAGGGGGGGGGGTGTAGCCCTTCGGAGGGGGGACAGACCTTCGGGGGAGGGGGGTCCTGGTGTAAAAGTACACAGAGGGAGAGAGGGAGGGGGGGGTTCAAAGATACATGCATATGCCAGACTTTGGGGGTTAGAAATAATGGGTCTAAAAACAGAGGAGTGGGAGAGAGATGGTGCATAATGGGATTTAGGGAGGGAAGGAACAGAAAGGGAGAGAACTTGGAAACAGGGGATGGTGTGGAGGGGGGATAGAGATACTGGATAGGAGGATAGTTGGGAACAGAAAGGGAGAGATGGTGGATCCGGGGGTGGTGGGGAGTTGAGAAAAGGTGAATCTGTGGATGGAGACAAAAAAAAGGAAAGATGCCAGATCTCCGGGAGAGGGAAGGGAAACGGAAGGGGAGAACAGAGATGGCAGACGGATGGTTAGCACGGAGAAAGGAGACCCTGGCAAGCAAGACAACAAGAGCCTGGGACCAACAAGATTTGAATATTGATCAGAGAACAAAAGGTAGAAAAAATAATTTTATTTTCTGTTTTGTGATTACAATATGTTAGATTTGAAAAGTGTACATGAGACAGCTTGAAATGGGAACTTTTCTATTTTTGTGAATGGCAAGGCTGAGTTCAGTTAAAATATATGCTTTATAAGAAAATATAATAATGTGTTTTATAAAGTTTATAAGCATTGCTGGCATACTCGGTGAGGTGTTCCTAGTGTTGGTGGTGGTGGTAGCATGTCAGTGTGTTGAGAGGAAGAGGTAGTCTGGGAAATTCTGCTGAGCAAACTCTGGGCCCATTTCCACCCCCAGTTAGTCCACTCCACTCAACTGGTTCACACACTGAGTGGGTCTTTGGGTGTTATTTCTGGGTAGTTGTTTTAGAATCTCTTCCAGTGGTTTGTCAGTATCTCCTTCTGGTCCAAGGAAGGAAACTTTGTCAACCTTAGCATTGACCTTCAGAATATGTTTGTAACAGCGCTGCTTGTGTGGCATTAGGCTATGTAGTGATCGAAAGAAAAAAACAGACCTTTGCACATTTTTGCACTATATGGTGGGTGTATGAGGAGATTCATTTCCTGCACAGTTAAGTCCATTTTTTCTACTGAATAATAGTATAGGTACAATGAAAGTAAATAGCAAAAATGTTTGAGTAGATAATTAAGGAAATCTTTTTCATATTGCTTGCTTATGGACTGGGAAAAAAGACTGTTAAAGCAAATGTCTCCAGAACTGCTTTAATGGAAAAATGTGATTTTTTTTTTTTAAGTACTTTGTGAAATTTATTGTTGTTGTGAAATTTATTGTTATACTTTGTTTAAACTTAAAAAGCGGTGTCATTAACAGTGAATCTAATCGAAAAATCGATTCAACAGGGTGAATCGGATCGAATGAAATATTTTTCTCTGAATCGGGCAGCACTATTGGCTACCATGAGAATGGGCTACTGGGCATGATGGACCATTGGTGTGACCCAGTTAGGCTATTCTTATGTTATGTTCTCATCTGTAGGGGCCTTTGTTTTCACTTCTTATTTTAATGTATTTTTTTCCTGGGAACTTATCAGTGTTTTTTTATAATGGGAACAAAAATGGAAGAGAATTAATGTGTGTGGAATGGGGGGGGGGGTAACTAATTTCTTCAGCTAAATAATTCAATCCACTTCAAACAGACATAGGAGAACTCACGCACCATTCACACACCCTCCAACCAAAAACGTCAAAAGAAAAAAAACTGTTCGACAACCTCCTAGCCATTCGAGCTGCAACACTTGACCCCCAACTCTACAACCTATTGACCTCGACCACAAACTACAAAACCTTAAAAAAAGAAATAAAAACCCTTCTATTAAAAAAACACATAAAACCAAACTAACATAATCAGAACTGTCCCAAGCATCACCTGCAACTACTCCATATGTACTTCTGATGTCATGACAATTCAGACATAATTTATGTTATGTTATGTTTGGAATAATGGTTACATAAATGAGGTTCAATAAAAGAAAATTTTCTGTGGGAGCATTTGTTGGAACTTCTGTTATCCTGATTTCTTCTATCTGTGGGCTTTCTTTAGCTAACCTACTTATCTGGGGCTTTCCACTTCTGCAGCTGCCCTTTTCACGGTCCACTTTGCGCTTGCACTCTCTGGGGAGGGGGGGTTGGGTCTGGGCTTGGTGGGGTAGGTGTGTCTGGTAGTTTTGTCTGGGTGGTGGCTGGGTGTTTCTTGGGTGCTTGTTGTGCGGATTGGTGTGTCTGGTGAGCGGTCTGGGTGTTGTTGCTTGTGGGGGTTTTTTTCATTATAAAATATGGCTGAGGGTCTAGTCCGGCTTATTATTCTTGTGGGTTCTGGGGTGGGATTTGTTTGCTTGCCCCAAGTTTTGGCCTTTTGTTGTGTATTGCTATGCCTCTCATTGGCAATTTTCTCTTGGGAGAGGCTTGTTCATGCTTGTTGTTGCTGTTTCTCTCATTCTGTGTTCTTTTTGATAATGTATAAGTTTCTGTACAGACCATGGTTGCTTGTCTGGACCTTTTGCCATTCTCAATAAAAATACTTTGGAAAAAAAAAAAAAAAAAAAAAGAAAATTTTCACTGCCTGTTTCTATTCTGACCATTTATTCCATTTCATGGTTATTGCAAAAAAAAAAAAAAAAAAAAATTTTACATGAGGGGGGGGGGGGGGGTGTCAAAAAATGATGGGCCCCGGGTGCCACATACCCTAGGTACGCCACTGGCCCCAGCCTATCCAGCCTCTCGGCGTATGAGCAGTGTTCCAGCCCTTTTACCATTTTTGTTGCTCTCCTTTGGACTCTCTCAAGTACCGCCATGTCCTTCTTGAGGTGCGGCGACCAATACTGAACGCAGTATTCCAGATGTGGACGCACCATCGCTCGATACAATGGCATGATGACTTCCCGTGTTCTGGTTGTTATGCCCTTCTTTATGATGCCCAGCATCCTGTTGGCTTTTTTCATTCACTGCTCTTCATTAGAAGAACCCGGAGTCTGTAATTTCAGTGAGCTTGTCCTCGTTCTGCAGTATTTGACTGTGAACACTTACGAAATAGAAGGATTGGCCTGGGAAAATTGGCCTTCCAGGTACAGGGGTTTTTTGTGTTTTTTTTTAAAATTCTTTATTGTTTTTCAAACTACAAATGCGCAATAAATGATTCACAGTTTTCTACATTATATAATAAGCGCAAGTATTACCGGTAAGTTGGCATGGGGACAAATTTTTCCCCTTTCCCGCAGGAACTCAATTTCCTTGTCCCATCCCCACAAGTTTTGTCGCTGTCCTTGTCTCTGCCCCATTCCTGTAAGCTCTGCCTTAACTGCACAAGCCTCGAACACTTATGATTTTAAAGTGTTTGAGGCTTGTGCAAATGAGGACAGAGCTTGCTGGAATGGGGAAGGGACAAGAAAAGAACTCACCGGGACGGGAAAATTAGTTCCCGCGGTAATGGAGAAAAATTTGTCCCCGTGTCATTCTCTAGTTCAGTGATTCCCAACCCTGTCCTGGAGGAACACCAGGCCAATTGGGTTTTCAGGCTAGCCCTAATGAATATGCATGAGAGAGATTTGCATATGATGGAAGCGATAGGCATGCAAATTTGCTTCATGCATATTCATTAGGGCTAGCCTGAAAACCCAATTGGCCTAGTGTTCCTCCAGGACAGGGTTGGGAACCACTGCTCTAGTTGGCAGGTCATTGTAACTATTTGTTCATGTGGCGCTTTTAGCAAGTAGAATTTTACAAAGCAGAGAAGAATTCTAGTGTAAACTGTGGTATCAGAGACCAAGGAGTTGAAAGAAAAATGATCACAACAGTCATTTTCAGGATTCTGCCGCTAGAGGCAGGAGTATTGCCTCTACTGGACTACCAGTTCTCAGAGGTAGGCTATGAAGAAGCCTATTGTGATTTTGGGAGTTGGGGGGCTATTCAGAGGGGTGGTGGGACCGGAGATGGGAGGGGGATCATTCACATTGTGGATTAAGAGAGGGGGATCGAGGGGGGGCCTCTTTGTGGACTAGAGGAGATTCAGAGGGCTTCACAAAGGGTTTTCACAGTTTTGCGGGTCCTGGACCATATGCAGCCAGGGACTACATAACTGTCTTATAAAGGGTCTCAGCTGAATATCGTCCAGAACCCACATAAGCTTCAGCAGCCAAGGTAGTTTAAATTAGCCTTAGATTGCTCCAAAACTTTACTGACGACATAAAACAAAGGGTCTGGTATTCAATAGGGATAGGCAACCCAATTTTTTTTGTTTTGTTCTGTTTCCCATGTCGTGCGCAACATTGTTTGTTTTGGTTAGATTTCTTTTTCATTTTGGGAGCCCATGCTTTGGAAAAAGGGTATAAGAACATAGGAATTGCCGCTGCTGGGTCAGACCAGTGATCCATCCTGCCCAGTAGTCCGCTCATGTGGCGGCCCTCAGGTCAAAGACCAGTGCTCTAAAATGAGTCCAGCCTCACCTACGTACATTCCAGTTTAGCAGGAACTTGTCCAACTTTTGTCTTGAAACTCTGGAGGGTGTTTTCCCCTATAACAGCCTCCGGAAAAGCATTTCAGTTTTACACCACTCTCTGAACATAAGAACATAAGAAATGCCTTCACCGGATCAGACCCTAGGTCCATCATGTCCGGCGACCCGCACACGCGGAGGCCAAGCTAGGTGATCCCTAATGGACACCTTGATTCACCCGTATCCCTCAATGTGATTTGCAAGAAGGTGTGCATCCAACTTGCCCTTGAATCCCAGAATGGTGGTCTCTGTCACAATCTCCTCCGGGAGAGCATTCCAAGCGTCCACCACTCGCTGTGTGAAGCAGAACTTCCTGACATTAGTCCTGAGTCTGCTGCCCCTCAGTTTTAGTCCATGACCTCTTGTTCGAGTCACTTTTGACAATGTGAATAACGAAGTTCCTTGCTCTATTTTGTCGAAACCTTTTAGTATTTTAAAAGTCTCTATCATATGCCTTCGCAGCCTTCTCTTCTGGAGGGTGAACAATCCCAATTTTTCGAGTTGTTCTTTGTAGCTCAAATTCTCCACATCTTTTATTAGTTTCGTGGCTCGTCTCTGCACCCTCTCCAGCAGGGTTATATCTTTCTTTAGGTAGGGAGACCAGTGTTGGACACAGTATTCTGGGTGAAGAACTTCCTTACGTTTGTATGGAATCTATCCCCTTTCAACTTTAGAGAGTGCCCTCTTGTTCTCCCTACCTAGGAGAGGGTGAACAACCTGTCTTTATCTACTAAGTCTATTCCCTTCATTATCTTGAATGTTTCAATCATGTCCCCTCCTAGTCTCCTCTTTTCAAAGGAGGCCCAGTTTCTCTAATCTCTCACTGTACGGCAATTCCTCCAGTCCCTTAACCATTTTAGTCGCTCTTCTCTGGACCCTTTCGAGTAGTACCGTGTCCTTCTTCATGTACGGTGACCAGTGCTGGATGCAGTACTCCAAGTGAGGGCACACCATGACCCTGTACAGCGGCATGATAACCTTCTTCGATCTGTTCGTGATCCCTTTTTTAATCATTCCTAGAATTCTGTTTGCCCTTTTCGCCACTGCGGCACATTGTGCAGAAGGCTTCATCAACTTGTCGATCAAAACTCCCAAGTCTCTTTCCTGGGAGGCCTCTCCAAGTACAGCTCCGGACATCCTGTATTCGTGCATGAGATTTTTGTTACCGACATGCATCACTTTACACTTATCCACGTTGCATAAAGAACACACTAGTTGCATAAAGAACACATGCTTTCCAAAGAGTTCACACTTTTTCAGGAAGTGTATGCCGTCTTTTGCTAATACTGCTTACATGTGTGAGACTGTGCACGTGTGCACTATTTGCAAACAGTTGTAGGGAATCTTCTTATCAGCAAACTAAAAAAGCAAAAGGTGCCTGATTCTATATAGTCCGCCTAAAAAAAAAAATTGGTGCTGACTAATATGGCTCTATGCCAAGGGTGTCAAAGTCCCTCCTCGAGGGCCACAGTCCAGTCGGGTTTTCAAGATATTCCCCAATGAATATGCATGAGATCTATTAGCATAGAATAAAAGCAGTGCATGCAAATAGATCTCATGGGTATTCATTGGGGAAATCCTGAAAACCCGACTGGATTGCGGCCCTCGAGGAGGGACTTTGACACCCCTGCTCCAAGCATAAAAACATAAGAATAGCTTTACTGGGTCAGACCAATGGTTCATCAAGCCCAGTAGCCTGTTTTCACGGTGGCCAATCCAGGTCACTAGTACTTGGCCAAAACCCATGGAGTAGCAATATTCCACGCTAATGATCCACTGTACAGTTAGGTGCACTGTACAGAATCATGGTTATCGTCACCTAAGCGAGTTTAGGTGTTGCTAAGGCATCTTGACTTTAGGTGCACCCAATTTATGTCAGGGTCTTCTTCATCTCAATACCTGCACCTATGTTGTGTGCCTAACGGGGCCTAATTCACAAAGAGGCGCGCCGTCTAACTCAAAAACACGCCCATGATACTTCCTTTAACCATACCCACTTTTAGGTAGGCGCTTTAGACTAGGCCAACTTTTTATAGAATCGTGTTTTTCGAGTTATGTGCCTTTCAATTAAATCCAATTAAAGCCAATTATGAGGTATTAAGTAACAATTATCAGCCCAATTAAGCCCATTAATCAATTAAGTTAGGCACCTACATCAGCTAGGCATGCCGACATAGGCACTTAACTTTAGGCAGACTATATAGAATTTGCCTGAAAGTGCTTTTTTCCTGCTTGTTTTTTGTTAACGACCTGCAACAACATGGTATATTTCATCGACACGTTGTACTGCAGAAAGGCAATATATCAAATTCATATTCCTTCATGACTCTTTACATACATGGTGTATGGGAAAAATGAGACCCCTTAATATAGAACCAAATCTTTTCCAGAGAAAGGAAAATGGTAAAACCAGAGGGCATGAATTGATGCTGTGGGGTGGCAGAGCTAGGAGTAATGTTGGGAAATTCTTTATCGTGGAGAGGGTGGTGAATGCCTAAAATGACCTCCCGAGGGAGGTGGTGGGGAGGAAAACTGTGAAGGAATTCAAAGAGGATCTCTAATTAGCAAATGAATGGTATCCAAAGAAGGGCAACGAACATGATAAAGGGCATGGAAAACCTCCCATATGCCGAGAGGCTGGAGAAACTGGGGCTCTTTTTCCTGGAAAAACGGAGACTTAGAGGGGACATGATAGAAACTTACAAGATCATAAAAGAGGTAGAGAGGGACAGATTCTTCAGACTGGCGGGGAAAACAAGAACAAGAGGACACTCAAGAAAATTGAAGGGAGATAGGTTCAGAACGAATGCTAGGAAGTTCTTCTTCACTCAGAGGGTGGTGGATGCCTGGAATGCACTTCCAGAGGAGATGGTAGAGCAGAGTACGATTTTGGGTTTCAAGGGGTTGGACAGGTTCCTGAAGGAAAAGGGGATTGAGGGATATAGATAGAGGGGGTACTATACAGGACAAAATGTCTTCAATAGAGGATCACTTGCAGGTCACTGACCTGGGGGGCCGCCGCGAGAGCGGACTGCTGGGCACGATGGACCTTTGGTCTGACTCGGCAGAGGCGATGCTTATGTTCTTATAAAACAAACTGGGGCCGGTACTGGGTAATCCTGCACTGTCTAGGGGGGGTTCACAGTCATAAGCACGCCGTACAAACAGGCGCCGACAAATCGGAGCGGACAATTGAGCGCAAGACATCAGCCGCCGCACAAAAACCTTATTTTAAAGGGTTCCGACGGGGGTGTGTGGGGGGAACCCCCCACTTTACTAAATACTGTTCGCGCTGCCGTTGGGGGGTAGTTTTGGGTGTTTGTAACCCCCCCATTATAGAGGAAACTTAACTTTTTCCCAATTTTTAAGGGAAAAGTTAAGTTTTCTGTATAATGTGGGGGGTTACACCCCCCACACCACCTCAACACGGCAGCATGAACAGTAATCAGTAAAGTGGGGGAGGGGGTGTTCCTCCCCACACACCCTCGTCGGAGCCCTTTAAAATAAGGTTTTTGTGCAGCACGCTGATGTCTTGAGCTCAATTGTCCGCTCCAATTTGTCAGCGCCCGTTTGTCTGGCACGCTTATGACCCGTCACCGTCTAGGGGACACTCAAAGTTACAGGGAAATACTTTTAAAACCAATAGGAGGAAATTATTTTTCACTTAGAGAATAGTTAAACTCTGGAACGCGTTGCCAGAGGATGTGGTAAGAGCGGATAGCGTAGCTGGTTTTAAGAAAGGTTTGGACAAGTTCCTGGAGGAAAAGTCCATAGTCTGTTATTGAGAAAGACATGGGGGAAGCCACTGCTTGCCCTGGATCGGTAGCATGGAATATTGCTAATCCTTGGGTTTTGGCCAGATACTAGTGACCTGGATTGGCCACCATGAGAACAGGCTACTGGGCTTGATGGACCATTGGTCTGACGCATTAAGGCTATTCTTATGTTCTTATTTGGTTTAGGATGAGCTGGCGAGAGTTTTTATAGAATCTCCAGTGATAAGATGGTTAGGATAGGCTGGAGTGGGCTTCAGTGGCAACTCCAGCAGTGGTAATCTAAAGACAGTACTGGGTGGATTTCTATGGTCGATTGTCCAGAAATATTAAGAAAAGACAATTTAAACATGGATACATAATGTATGTGACAATTGGGCAGCTGCTGTCGAGAAAACTAGGAGAAACCTATGACGCCTAGATCATGAGACTCCTGAACTGCCTCTCAGAATCAAAAACTGGATGTCCATCAGCAAATTACAGCTAAACACCTCCAAGGCGGAACTCCTTTGGATCCACAAAGAACACTACAGCTACATCTGTCCCTCTGTGTTGGGCCTTGGCTACCATAACTGCAAAAGACCAATCACGCAGTCTTGGAATACGCCTTGACTCCAACCTCTCGCTCTCCCACCACATTTCCCAGGCGGTATCTTCCTCATTTTACTACCTGCGACAACACCGAAAAATAAGGAACTACTCAATGCCTTAGTCCTCCCCTGCATGGACTACTGCAACGTGCTATTCAACAGTCTCACGGCGAAGAACATACGATGTCTCCAGCATGTACAAACCGCGGCAATCAAACTTCTAAAGAACCTCCATCCCCACGACCCAGTCTCTCAGGCTCTATCATCAGCCAAAAGTTGTGTTTTCAAGGACCTGATGCTAGCATTCAAATCCTTGCATGACATGACACCGGGCTATGTGACGGCCATGCTTCCCAAATGACATTCCGACCCACTAGAATCGAGTGCCCCCACAGATAAAATCCCTTGAAGGACTCCTCAACTTTAGGAAAGCATTAAAAATATACCTGTTCGCCTAACTCCCATGACAATAGATTACAAAGAAATGCATATTGATATATGAGCCTCGGTATGTTTTGCGTTAGGATAAAAACTTGTATTGTAAACAAATTTAACCCGTAAACTGTATATTATGGATATTGGTATTAGATCTCTAGTATGTATCGAGTTAGGATAGAAACTTGTACTAGAAAAAAAATAAAAAAAATTTGTATTGTAACTATGGCATATTGTAACCCGTCTGAGCTCTTTGGGGAGGTCAGGAAAGAAAACAAATTAATTAAATCAATACCAAGTATCTTTCAGTTAGTATAAGATATGCTTATGATACCGAGGCAAGATGATATCTTTTGCTGTGTGTAGGAGAGCCACCCACCTTAAAACAGGCCGCAATGCTCTTAGCACTGAGATAATTTCAGCCTATGGTTCCCTTGTTGTGGTCCATTGCTAAGGTATTCTGAAGTTTGGTTTCCTGGCAACGTAGAAAAGGACCGTTATTGTCTGCCATTATCACTAGAATGAATGCATACGCTTCACACGGATCTGGACACGGAAGGGAAGGGGGAGTAGGAGTAAAAATATAATTTACTGAGTGAAGTTAAAAGGATAATTGCAGCTGCCACTTCGCAGACAGACAACAAAACACATAAGCGAAAAGAAAAAACGAAGAGTCAAAATGAGTTTTAGAATGCTTGGCTCACAAAGGCCTCCTTTTACGAAACTGCGATAGCAGTTTCTAGCGCAGGGAGACGCAATGAATGGCCCGCGCTGCTCCCGCTGCTCATTGAGTTCCTATGAGCGTTGGGAGCAGCGCGGGCCATTCAGCGCGGCTCCCCGCAGTTTTGTAAAAGAGGGGGAAAGTCTGCTTTGTTTCTCCTCTCAGTTGGGATCATTTAGATTGGTTCTTATGTAATTTTGCTTGTTTGGGATTAAAAAAAAAAAAAGAATTGCTTTTATTATTTTGATCAGAACCAATGTCAGGCTTATCAGTTTAGTTTTCCAGATCAGTCTACGAGTCCTGTTTTAAAAAATGGTTTTACTCTGCCCCCTCCCCCTTTCAGATCTGTCGCAGTTTTAATTGATAGGAATACAGATGACTAGTAACAGGTTAATAATTTCACTGTTTCACGCCTCAGTTCTTATAGAATTCCAGGGTGAATACCATCTGATCCTGAAAATGTGTTTTTCTTTAGCTTGTGAATTTAATTCTATCTTCTACTTCTATGTGATTTGCTATTGTACTTGGTAGGTATTTGCCTCTACAGCAAGCTTCTTTTCAAATTTTCTCATGGGCAGCCCTAACTTCACCCCTATTTTCCTCATTTCGGTCTGCCTTCTATTTTTTTTTACTTTAACCGCCTTTAAAAAAAAAAAAAATAATTTCACTATTAAAATGCACTGGAAGTCATCTGATGATCTTCCTTCAGTTTCTTTCGATGAATGGAATAGGGATAAAAAAATGTTGGTTCAGTTTGTTTGCAGATCAATTTTCATTTCGTTCTCTTCATTCATGGTTAGGATCCTGGAACTCATTTGTGTAAATTTGTTCCCATAAAGTCAAAGGGGGAAGCGATTTTGGATTCTACCAGTGCAGCGGCTCTCGACCCAGTCCTGGAGACATACCCAGTCAGTCAGATTTTCAGGATTCCCACAATGAATATGCCAGAGATAAATTTCCATGCACTACCTCCATTATATACAATACAGGCATATTCATTGTGGATATCCTAAAATCCTGGCTGGCTAGATGTGTCCCACAGATTGGACTGAGAACCCCTGTACCATTTGGGATGTTCCATCCAATTTTTAGGAAACTTGTGTAAGGACGATCCCCTTATATATGCCCAGATACTGTGTGGGAGGACCGCTCGCAAAATAAACTTATTGATTCAAGACCAGGGCCTAGATCAGTAGATGCCAGGTGGCTATAAGCTTACCATCTCAAATACAACTCCATAATATTACCATTCCTCTACTGGCCTCTAAGATTCATGGGGTTATTCTAGATCCGGGGTAGGGAACTCCGATCCTTGAGAGCCGTATTCCAGTCGGGTTTTCAGGATTTCCCCAAGGAATATGCATGAGATCTATTTGCATGCACTGCTTTCAATGCATATTCATGGGGGAAATCCTGAAAACCCGATTGGAATACGGCTCTCGAGGACCGGAGTTCCCTACCCCTGTTCTAGATACTAAATTGTCTTATCAAAATACAAATATCACAGGCCATCAAGCGTTCATTTAATTCAAACTATTTTTAATTAGATCAGTTCATCAGTTACTTTCTTCCCAAGCACTAAATATTCTAGTCCACTTAGTGGATTACTGCAACTCCTTCTATGCCAGTATACACCAGAAAGAAATTTGTAGACTCCAGATAATAAAAAAATACAGGTTACTTCACAACACATAAATTTGATCAGATCACCCCCCTTTTTGAAAAAAGCACACCGATTCCCTGTGAATCACTGTATTACATTAAAAAATACTTTTACTGACATTTAAAACATTACATTCAGGAGAACTCCCATACCTTATGCAACTCCTAACTCCCTATGCTCCCTCCATATTACTGAGATCAGCACACTAAAATTGTCTTAAAATTTCATCTTATCAGGAAACAGTCCATGAACATGTTTGAGATTCCATGATCTCTGTAACTGGTCCCAGACTTCCATTGATAAATATAAAACTGACTTAAAAACATTTCTTTTCCAAGATGCATACCAAATTTGATAGTTACTGATGCAGCCATTTAATTTTGGAAGAGTCCTACATAAGCATAGCACCTTATCCTCTATTCTTTTCAAAATTGTAGTTTGCCGGGGAAAAACAAGATGGCAGATTGAATAGGAAGTGCCGCGAGTTGCTCCGGCCCCTCCTTAATCTTCTATTTGCTAAGAGTTACTATTTCTCCTTAACCTATGCCTAAACTAAGGGGGAAAACAAGAGCGTACCCTACAGCTTCTGTTTTGGTGGGACCTATGGATCGATTTGCGGTTCCGGGCTTGCTATCGGAAGCGGCATCTTCCCAGCAGGAGCAAGCGAAGGAAGGAGAATCGCCATCTCGGCTAGAGAATGACATGGTGACAAAATTCATCCCGCGGATAACCGCGGGAAACCATCTTCATGTCATTCTTTTAAGGAGAGAGGAAAGAATCAGAGTATAATTGGGCACAACCACTGACCCGCAAGCTTTGCTTTGAAGAATGCTGGTGTAGAAGGACCGAGGTTGAAATAGACACTAGAAAATGACATGGGATTATTTCCCGCGGTTATCCGCGGGGACGGGGACGGTGATGAATTTTGTCAACGTGTTATTCTCTACTCTCTGCCTGAAGCTGACATCTCTTTGAGCCCTGACGGTCGGAAAACCCCGATGATGCCAGCGGCATTGCTTAGAGATCTTCCCGAGTCTTTCCCCGATAACACAGGGTGCTGCAGTTAGCATTCCTTTCGGGCTGCTCAGTGAAGTGAAGAGAAAGCAAGGAGAGCAGGTTGAATCCATTCAAGGAGAAAGTTTATTGCAGTTGAGTAAGTCTTTATTGCCTACTAAACCATCACATATTACTTTAGACTCAATTTGGGACGCTTTAATGAGTTTGGAGGCTTCTTTTTCTCAGAAATTATCCACTGTAACGACTCAAGTCCAATTCTCTTCAGGTAAATTAAATGGATTTGCAAAACTGAAATTTTGAGGCTTAAAGAGAGACAAGTCGCTTTGATTAAAGAAAATAGTTGGCCGCCAAGGAAAATTAAAAACTTAGAAAATCAACAGAGATTATAAACTTTGCAATTTATTAACTTTCCTAAGCCTCCTTCTTTAGCACCAGTTATAGTGTTTAAACAGTACCTGATGGAAATATTGAAGATTCCTGAGCAATCTTATCCTCCAGTTTCAAAGATTTATTATCTATCACCTTTTACAAAAAAATCTACGGAACAACCAATTGCAGAAGGACCAGCAACAGTGTTTGATAATCTAAACTTAACTCAAATACTTGAGAATGAAAATTTGGAGGTGCAAACTGCTACATTGATAGTAGGTTTTGTGTGACAACCTGATCGTTTTTTGAATCATAAGACTGAAGTTTTCCTGATATTGCCAGACAGACCCAGAAATGGCGTCAGGCTTTTCTGAAGTTACGTCCTAAAGTTATGCAATTAGGAGGTTTATTTTGGCTCAGTTTTCCTTGTAAATGTGTTAAACCACAATCAGTTAAGTATGTTTTTTTTTGAGCCTCAACATTTAAGTTCTTTTTTGGACTCTAGAATGCTTCTTGCCATTCATCCACAAGAAACGGAACTCTGTAAATTATAGCCTTTGGTACTTCCATTCTAAAGTAGAGTTCGAAAATTTATTGTTCTGGAATTGTGCCTTGTTTTCCTCTCCTTTTTTGAGGACTTGAGAGATTTGTATAAGTAATTTCTATATCTTTTTCTAATTTGAAGGATAAATGTTTTTCCACTATATTAATTTCGAGTATGTAATTGGCTCCTTCAAGAAATGTATTAATCATTTCAATCTTTGCTATTCAAGAGTTGTATTGTAAAATATATTAAAATTTCTTAAATTAAAAAAAATTGTAGTTTACCCTCCTCTCCTCACTTTCTTGTTGGTTTTCATTTTTTCCCTCTTCTCACTGCCCTACCCTCCTGTTTTAGGATTTTAGATTGTAAGCTACCCAGAAGGTTTCCCGTTGGTGTGGGATAGTAAAATTTTAATAAACTCGGAGATAAGAGAGGAGAAATACTGAAGAGATGCCGAGTGAATACATTTGTAGGTCAATAAAAGGAGTTTGAACTATATGCGGAAATGGATAGAGAGCCAATGAAGTGACTTGAGGAGAGGGGTAATGTGATCAAAGCAACACTGGTGGAATATGAGACATGCAGCAGAATTTTAAACAGAATGAAGGGGAGAGAGATGGTTTAGTGGAAGACATGTGAGAAGCAAGTTGCAGTAGTCTAGATGAGAGTGTGCTCTGAAAGGAATGGTTGGATTTTAGCAATGCTGTAGAGAAAGTAATGACAGGTTTTGGCGGTCTGTTGGATTTATGAAGAGGAGATAGATGAGTCAAATAGGACCCCGAGGTTGCGAGCTGACAAGACAGGGAGGAGGGGAGCATTATCCACAGAAATAGAGAATGGAGGGTGGATTTAGGAAGAAAGATAAGGAGCTCAGTCTTGACCATGTTTAATTTTAAATGGTGGTGAGACATCCAGGTAGTAATGTCAAACAGGCAGGCTGAGACTCGGGCCTGGTTTCCTGTAGAAATTTCAGGTGTAGAGAGGTAGATGTGAAGTATAGATGGAGAAAAGGAGAAGTCCCAGAACAGAGCCCTGAGGTACACCAACTGATAGCGGGATGGCGGTTGAGGAGGATCCACCAGAGCATATGCTATAAGTGTGATGGGAAAGATAAGAAGAAAACCATGAGATAACAGAGCCCTGAAACCCAAAAGTCACAGATAGATCAAGGAGGATGAGGATGGCCTTTGGATTTGGCTAAGAACAGGTCAATGGAGACTCTAGCAAAGGCATAAGAATAGCCTTACTGGGTCCTTCAAGTGGCCTGTTCTTACGGTGGCCTAATACCTGGCCAAAACCCAAGGAGTAGCAACATTCCATTCTACCGATCCAGGGTAAGCAGTGGCTTCTCCCATGTCTTTCTCAATAACAGATTATGGACTTTTACTCCAGGAAATTGTCCAAACCTTTCTTAAAACCAGCTATACTATCTGTTCTTACCACAACCTCTCCACAATGCTCTTACCACAACCTTACCACAATGCTTTCTAGAGCTTAACTATTCTCTGAGTGAAAAAATATGTCCTCCTTTTGGTTTTAAAAGGCAATGGGGGGGAGGGGTCTCATTCAACATTTCTTCATGTTTGCTGAATTACAACATTGTGATTTCATTGCAATTCAACTGTATATTTCTGACAATTTGTTCTTTTTTCCCTCGACTCTCTCTCCCACTTAAAGTGGACTAAGGAGATCATTGTATCCTAAATTTGAGTTCTTTTTTCCTCGATATATTATTTGGATGCAATTTTTCCCCCATTGATTCTTTATGTGAATCTATAAAATTCTGAAATGCCAATACAAAAATAAATTAAATACCAGCAAGAAGTGGAAGAGATCAAGAAACACTTTGTAGAACTAAATACCTTCTATAACAGACTACCTGAAAAAGGTGGGGCTGCTGAAAATGTTGCATCTTAGGTATAGGACTTTAACACGATTTTTGTTCCTGGGCAATCAAGTGTAATTTCCTAATTGCTCATGCCTAAAAAGTATTGAAAATGTCTATTATTTCCATAAAACTTTGCTTTTGGGACCAAGATAGTCAAATTTTGCAATTTACCTACTTAAAATGCGAAAACGTCAAATTTTCATCTTTTCATTCTTATAAAGTCATAAAAAGCAACATATGAATCACAATTAACATGTATTAACATTGAAGTTATACAAAGATGACCACAGAAGTGAATAGTTTTCCGAGATTTGTGATTATATTGTAAGTCACTTTCATGAATCAACACCCAGATGTAGTCTCCCATCATCTTCTCATTATATTGTCCTTGGTAGCGGCGTTCAAAGTCCAGTATATCCTAGCGGAAGCTTGGTGCAAGTTTACAAGTTTATTTAAAATTTGATAAATCGCCTATACATACCGTGTTTCCACAAAAATAAGACAGGGTCTTATATTAATTTGTGCTCCAAAAAACACACTAGGGCTTATTTTCGGGGAACACGGGTAATAGTAGCAGCGGAACCTCACCAACCCGCCCTCCGTAAGCATGACATACCTCCGAAGCCTTACGCTCGACGACTGATGTCCAGCTGCTTGCTGAGTTCCTATTCATGCAGGCCGTTCTCATCGCAGCTGCACTGGTTTAAGCCGCCCTCGGACGTGGCCATGCTGACATTGCACCCGCACAGGGCCACATGCTCGGCCATGGCAGCAAAGTTCTCGCGTACCAGGTCTTGGATCGCCAGAGCCCGCTGTCCACATAGGGGTCTCCGCCGTCCACTGCCGGTGCTCTCACTTTCTGCTCCCCGCCGGTACCTGACCAGCGAGTCTGGGGCTACCGTGACTCTTTTTGGCACTGCCCGAGTAGCCCTCACTGCTACTGCCGCCACCGCTTTCTGATGTCGAGCGGCTGGCGGCAGTAACTACCTGCCTCTGACTCTTCAAGTACCTGGCCTTGTCTGCAGCCAGTCTCTCCACAGCACTCACCCGAGCCGTGCCTTCCAGCTCTCTGTGCAGGTAGTCAGGCCCCTGCCGCTGTTTTCGGAGGTGGGGTGGAGGAGAGGAAGAGAAATATGATTGGCAGCACTAGTGTCATGGATCTTAACTAGGGCTTATTTTGGGGATGGGGCTTATAGTAGGACCTACCCCGAAAATCATGCTAGGGCTTATTTTCGAGGTAAGTCTTATTTTTGGGGAAACACGATAGTTTCTAGGCGGTTTACAGCTTAAAAGTAGGGGGAACTTTACAATAACCAATACATTTAAAGCTTGCTTGTATTTCTGAATTGATTGAATTTGCGCTCTATCCCTGTTTATAACAGGGACGATTAATGATGTTGTTCAGACATGTCTATGTTATATGTGATAATCGTAGGGAAACAAGATTTTATGTATGTGATATGGAAATAAATATATTTAAGGACAGCAGACATGACAAGCTTACATGAACAATAAGATAAGCTTAAACATCAAAAACATGGCATTGGATTTGATGAGACCATAATCTCTGATCAAATCATTGAGATCTTTTTGGTTTGAATAGTGGGGGTTTCTCTCATCAGCTGCACCACTGATATTGTAAACTGGATCTACGATGTCTCGCTCATTCGCCTTTGATGACATTTTAATTATCTGGAGAGGAGGTCAACTACTTGGCAGCTAGGCTTCAATGCTAAAAAATGCAAGATAATGCACCTGGGTAAGAGAAACCCGCGCAGAACTTATGTACTAAATGGTGAGACCTTGGTTAAGACCACAGCAGAACGCGATCATTAGTGATGACATGAAAGCTGCCAATCAAGTGGAGAAGGCTTCCTCCAGGGCAAGACAAATGATGGGTTGTATCCGTAGAGGTTTTGTCAGCAAGAGACCTGAAGTCATGACGCCGTTATACAGATCCATGGTGAGGCCTCATTTGGAGTACTGTGTTCAGTTCTGGAGACCACACTACTGTAAGGACATGCTGAGGATCGAGTCAGTTCAGCGAATGGCCACCAGGATGGTCTTGGGGCTCAAAGATCTCACGTATGAAGAAAGACTAAAAAAATTGCGGCTCTACTCACTTGAGGAAAGAAGAGAGAGGGGAGACATGATTGAAACGTATAAGTACATCACGGGACGTATCGAGTCGGACGATGATATCTTCTGTCTTATGGGACCCTCGACCACCAGAGGGTATCCGCTGAAAATCAGGGGAGGGAAGTTTCATAGCGACTCCAGAAAGTACTTCTTCACCGAAAGAGTGGTGGATCATTGGAACAGACTCCCACTGCAGGTGATTGAGGCCAGCAGCGTGACGGATTTTAAGAGAAAATGGGATACTCATGTGGGATCTTTAAGGGAGTGAATTCAGGGGGGCGGATACTTGGAATGGGCAGACTTGGTGGGCTATAGCCCTTTTCTGCCGCCATTTTCTATGTTTCTATGTTTCTATGAGGTGTGGATATACTGAAGGAAATCGAATATAGGTGCATGATATTTATTAAAGAAATTGGTTTATTATTTTGATTATAATGCTAGACAGATCAATTAAATGTTTAAAAAATTGGTAGTGTATCTGAATTCCATAGTAATGTAAAATTGGTCTACCTCTATTATGTAAACTTTGTGATATAATAAAGTCATAAGTGGGACAGTGGCAATGTGAGAAATAAGAAAACATATGCATGTCACAAGATTTTCCCCCCCCCCTTCTAAACGTGAAACCTTAGTCCCACGCATCAAGAGAGGACAGTCTGTCCGCTCCTCCTTCAGCTTTGCTTCAGCCTCCCCCAAAAATTGAGTCACCATCTGAAGCAGAATGCAGAAGTAGAAGGCACTTCACCAGACGTGTTGAAACTTTTTGACAAGCAGCTAAACACGCTTTTCTCTGCCACTCCCAAATCCCATGGTCCTGGCTACGAGAGTAAACCAAAGCGGCAACAGAGCACCTTAATCTGTCCTGCATTCAGATAGAGAAGTCAGACAGAATAGTATTAGTTTGCTGAAGTGATAAATGTTGAAATAAATCAGCAAATAGAGACAGCCTCATAACAGCACAGAGTCCAGAAAGAGAGAGGAGGTGGCATCACTATTTTTCTCTAAGGGCTCCTTTTACTAAGCTGTGTTACGGCTTTAACGCGCGGAATAGCTCACGCTACAATGACGCGTGTGCTAGATGCTAACGCCAGCTTGCAAACCATCGCTAATCTGCTGCGTGCACTAAAAACGCTAGCGCACCTTAGTAAAAGGAGCCCTAAGTGTCACCGCAAAATGACTCTTGGAAAAATACCTAGGGCCATGGGTCAACTTTATAGGCATTTTTTTTGCTACTTCAGCTTGTCTGCGGTGTTCTTTGCTCACACGTTTAAAGACAATAGATTGTTTTCAGTCCAATTCTTTATATGTGAGGTTGGCAAACCATTGGACCCCTGAGGAAGGCGTGTTCGCCGAAACACGCACCGTGTAGAGTCCGGTTGGATTTTTATCATTGTACTTTTTTCATTGAATTTTCATGGTTTTATATGTCAGTGTTTAATAAATTATCTCCAGAACATCTATATCCACAGTTTTTGTTTTGTTTTCATCGGTGGATTGTTTTCACTGTGGATCATTGAGTCTCCCCATTTTTCTTTGTTGGGCAGACTAGATGAGCCATTTGGCCTTTATCTGCCATCATGTTACAATGTTTCTATAATCATAAAGTTCTATGACATCACAATGCAGGTGTAAAGAGCCTTAGCCTATAGGAAGAGGAGATGCAAATGTTAAGAGCCTTAGCCAATAAGGAGAAAGATAATGGTTCCTGCAGATGGGCATTTTTTTGCTACTTCAGCTTGTCTGCAGTGTTCTTTGCTCACACGTTTAAAGACAATAGACTGTTTTCAGTCCAATTCTTTATATGTGAGGTTGGCAAACCATTGGACCACTGAGGAAGGCGTGTTCGCCGAAACACGCACCGTGTAGAGTCCGGTTGGATTTTTATCATTGTACTTTTTTCATTGAATTTTCATGGTTTTATATGTCCGTGTTTAATAAATTATCTACAGAACATCTGTATCCACAGTTTTGGTTTTGTTTTCATCAGTGGATCACTGGGTCTCCCCTTTTTTCTTTGACATAAGGAGAAGTGAGCACTGCAGAGTGGTAATGAGAGAAAAAGAAATACAAAAGGCAAGGTAGAGATGTTCCATCAATGTCACAACAAAGCGACTCTTATAAAAATCTCTTATGTTGTCTTTTTGTGTACAAGTCTAATCTATAACTACATATTAAGAAGTAAATATTGCAGAGCAGTGCTTACCAAACTTTCTGTGGCCGTGGCCCTGTTCTCACGGTCACAGAAATTATGCAACCCGAGCAAGAACAACTTTCTTTCATGCCACTGTTTCCGGCCTTCCTACAGTTTTGCATTGGAAACTTCCCTCATATCCTGCCTGCAATAGAGCATATGGAGGTCTAATTATAGCATGGACTTGACAGAAGCATGGACTGATAACATTTACTTCCCCTGCCAAATGCAGGGATTAAAAACTAGCTGGAGCACAGGAAACAGAGAGTGGGGGGTAAATGGACAATACTCGGACGGGAAGAGCGTCACCAGTGGAGTGCCGCAGGGTTCGGTTCTTGGACCCGTGCTCTTCAACATCTTTATAAATGATCTGGACATAGATACGACGAGCGAGGTGATTAAATTTGCGGACGATACAAAGTTATTCAGAGTAGTGAAGACGCAGGGGGATTGCGAAGATCTGCAACGTGACATAATCAGGCTCAAGGAGTGGGCATCTACATGGCAGAGTGATGCATGCCGGTAACAAAAATCTCATGCACGAATACAGGATGTCCAGGGCGGTACTTGGAGAGACCTTCCAGGTCAGGAACTTAGGAGTTCTGATCGACAAGTCGATGAAGCCGTCCGTACAATGTGTGGCGGCGGCGATAAGTGTGAACAGAATGCTAGGAATGATAAAGAAGGAGATCACGAACAGATCGGAGAAGGTTATCATGCCGCTGTACCGGGCCATGGTGCGCCCTCACCTGGAGTACTGCATACAGCACTGGTCGTCGTACATGAAGAAGGACATGGTACTACTCGAGAGGGTCCAGAGAAGAGCGACTAAGATGGTTAAGGGGTTGGAGGAGCTGCCGTACAGCGAAAGATTAGAGAAACTGGGCCTCTTCTCCCTCAAACAGAGAAGATTGAGAGGGGACATGATCAAAACATTCAAGGTTCTGAAGGGGATAGACTTAGTAGATAAGGACAGATTGTTCACCCTCTCCAAAGTGGGGAGAATGAGAGGGCACTCCCTAAAGTTGAAACGACTGTACAAACGTAAGAAAGTTCTTCTTCACCCAGAGAGTGGAATGCTTTTCCGGAGTCTGTCATAGGGGAAAACACCCTCCAGGGATTCAAGACAAAGTTAGACAAGTTCCTGCTGAACAAGAACGTACGCTGATAGGGCTAGTCTCAGTTAGGGCGCTGGTCTTTGACCAGAGGGCTGCTGCGTGAGTGAACTGCTGAGCATGATGGACCACTGGTCTGTCCCAGCAGCGGCAATTCTTATGTTCTTATTCGTAGCATGGAAAGCACTGTGCAAAGTGAAAACAGACCAATGACGCATAAGGAGGCTGGCTCTACGTCGGTGTCATGGAAAAGTGAGTGGTCGATACTAGAGAATGACACGGTGGCAATTACCCGCGGCTAGCCACAGGTAACCCGCCGAAACGGTGGGGGAGGGGGGGAAGTGCTCATTGCGGGCACGGGGACAAGGCCATCCACTGCCCTGTGGAGTGATGAATGGCCTTGTCCCCGCAGTCAAGGGAGGGAAAGTGTGCGGTCACCGATCGCGCGGCCCCCTCCCTCCCTCCGTCCAAATCTATCTCCCTCCTTCCTCCCCCTTAGCATTCCATGCTATGAATGCGCTTTTGTAAAAAACTTACTGAAGCCGGAAAAGCCTGCCTGCCTGCAATCGCATTTGTGTGGGAGGAAACTTCTCCTCTGATGCAACTTCTGGGGTGTACATCCTGTCATCTGGAATGAGGGAAGAGAAGAGGACATCACTTGTGGAAATCCTATCAAAAGACTTCCTGAGTCCAAAGACAGAGGATAGGCCCATTGTGGAAGCCAATGTGTATACTAATTTACATATAAAGAAAGTGATTGATTGAAAGGAAATGGACTCTGAACGAATGGAGGCAATTGAGGAAGAGCAGGGAAGCCTCATCTGGAGGTTTGCAGGATCCCTACGATGAACTGCTAAGGGACGTTTGGTTTGAGATGGGGGGCCTTCACCCTAACTAACCTAAGAGGCAACTAATAAGACTCTTGGGTTGAAAACACTAGAAAGTAGAGCCACCCGTGACTCTTGATGGGATGAATGCTGGCATTTGCCTAACCCTCAGTATGCCTTTAAACTGACATGGCCAGAGCATTTTTTCCCCCATTCTGATGGGGCTACCTTTGTTCCTCTAACCGATGCCCCCTTCCTGACGACGCTAACGCGAAACTCGAGTCGAAGGGAGGCTTACTGATTTCATGAACACGGGGTTGATAGTGGAAATTGATACAAGTGCAGGAGACCACAATTCTACCACCTTCTTATTTCATTTTGAAGATAAGCGGTTCATTGATTATACTCTTGTGAACATAACACTTAAAGCTTTTGAAAGCTGGATAAAGTGCCATGATGGTCTCCACTGGCGCTTCTATTAGTACTTTTTAGCACTTATCGGTTGGTGACTGAGCACTTTATTAGCACTTGCTGCACTTTATATATATATATTTTTTTAATTGTTTTTTTATATTAATATTGTTTAATTATTAACTACTTGTTTGCTCTTGCGAGTGGGTAGGTGTGAGGACGGGGGTTTATTTGAAAGATTGTTTTGTTGTACTTTTGGTGTTCTCGAGCTTGTCGTACTCTTGTTTTGTTTTGTGTATTTGCTGATTGTGCACCAGTAAAACATGATTTACACTACTAAAACTTGAAACTTGTAAACTTCATGTCTGTCGTTGGGAGTGGATATCTGATCTAAGGTCGCTTAGCATTAATGACCTTTACAGAACTGGCACTTAGCACAGATAAGAACATAAGAAGTTGCCTCCGCTGAGGCAGACCAGAGGTCCATCTCGCCCAGCGGTCCGCTCCCGCGGCGGCCCGTCAGGCCTATTGCCTGAGCAATGGTCCCTGCCTATTTCTATAACTTACCTCTTACTCCTATCCCTATAACCTACCTCTGCTCCTATCTGTACCCCTCAATCCCAATCTTAACAGAGCTTATCTTTGAGCGCCATTTGCTGAAACCGTCTCTTTATGTGCATTAACTAGGCACGCCCCCTACAGTTACCACACAGCCTTTGCACTTATCATATGTTAACGTCTGCTGTTAAAACACAGTAAGTGCAAAAACGTGCTGCCCTTTAGTGATCGGGCCCCTTAAGGCCCTCTTTTACAAAGGCGCGCTAAGCGTTTCAACACGGATTTAGCGCACGCTAAATCAACCCATGCGCTAGCCGCTAACGTGTCCATAGGAAAACACGCACACGTTGGCGTTTAGAAACATAGAAAAGTGACGGCAGAAAAGGGCCAAGGCCCATCAAGTCTGCCCACTCTATTGACCCATCCACCCTCCTAACTATCCTTTGAGAGATCACACTCTGATGTCCCATTCCCTCGTAGAGATCCGACATGAGCATCCAATCTGTTCTTAAAATCTGGCACGCTGCTGGCCTCGATAACCTGTGCTGGAAACTCATTCCAATTGCCAACCACTCTTTCGGTGAAGAAGTACTTCCTGGTATCACCATGAAACTTCCTGCCCTTTATTTTCAGCGGGTGCCCTCTTGTGGCCGAGGGTCCTCTCAGAAAGAGGACGCGCCAAAAAGCTTAGCGCACCTTTGTAAAAGAGGGGGTAAGTATCTAATGCATCATATTATGAGAAATCATTTTTGGGGAATTCAGTGAAAGTCCAGCAAGCTCCTAGCAAGACAGCTCAAGAAGAGAAGGGAGCTCAGATGTGTTCAAGAGATAAATGCAGTGGGAGGAAAAGTGGGTAAGAATAACAAGGACATATGTAAGGCATTAAGGAAATTCTGTAAAAAGTTTCAAAGCTCTGAGAAACAAAAAGATTCCAAAGCTATAGGCAGTACATTTCCAGTTCTTCAGTGCCAACTATATCTGATGTTGAAAGACTGAACCTAGGTAGGCCCAAAGCAGACTTGGAAGTGAGGAAGGCAATTAAGAGCTCGCAGACTGGTAAAGCAGCAGGAGAATATGCCTTCACAGCAGAGTATTACAGCATAAAGCTCTGGGGAAAAAAGCGGCATCTCCATTTTGACAAGGGTGTTTAATGAGTCTAGAATTAGCAAGCTTTTACCTGGGCCTATCGACAAAGCAAATGTGTCTATTCACAAAGAAAGCAAATCAGATTGTCTCGGCGGGAGCTGTAGGCCAACCGAACGTTTAAAATGTGATATGAAGATGCTCACTAAGATATTGGCATGCAGACTTGACAATATACCGGCCAATATTCAGCCTGTGGCGGTCAGCGTTTTTAACAGCGCTGACTGTTGTGGTCAGACTTAGGCATGGAAATTAGGTGCCAGTCCTTATCCGGCTACTGGCACTTAATATTCAGGTGTTTGGCAGTGCCCAGAGGTTATTCAGGTATGGCCCATATTTAGTGCTGTACCCAGATCCAGCAGAGTCATGGCAGCATTATACATAAGAACATAAGAATAGTCGTACTGGGTCAGACCAATGGTCCATCAAGCCCAGTAGCCCGTCCTCAAGGTGGCCAATCCAGGTCCCTAGTACCTGGCCAAAACCCTCCGTATTCTTGGTTTCAGCACTCAAAGTTTTGCTTATTTGTGATTTTTCACATGCTGACTCCTCCCCCCCCAAATGACATCATGCGTAAAGTACTGTACCGCTAAAAAGTTTGGCGCTTCCCAGCTTTCACTCTGAAAATCGCTGCTTCCCAGCGTGCACAGAGAACGCTTTTGCACATTGTTTGTTATTCGCGATTTCAATTTATTAACGGGGGCCGTTACAAAAAAACCCACAAACAATATATAAAAAGTTATTCATGGTTTTTCCGTATTCGCGGTTATGTTCCGCCCCTAACCACCATGAATACGGAGGGAGGAGTGTATAGCCAAGACAAATATGGACAAGACATATTTGGGAGCTAGTGGTACAATGATTGAGTTATGGTAAATAGAGAACATCCGAGATACTAGGAAATTATACATGCTATTATGTAAATATCAGTTTTTCTCTCTCTGTCCTGGTGGGCTCAAAATCTATTTAATGTACCTGGGGCAATGGGGGGATTAAGTGACTTGCCCAGGGTCACAGGGAGCAGCATGGGGTTGAACCCAGAACCTCAGAGTGCTGAGGCTGTAGCTTTAACCACTGCGCCACACTCTCCCCATATGAAGAAATCTTAATAAAAATAAAATATTAAAAAACCCCCAAGGATCTATACTGTACATGCTTTGGTGAGGAACTTAGCACTATGACCTAGTTCAGGGATAGGCAATTCCGGCCTCGAGAGCCGGAGCCAGGTCAGGTTTTCAGGATATCCACAATACATAAGCATGAGATAGATGAGTGTGGGCATCTTTCCCGCCACCGAGGAGTATTGGGGGAGGGGGGGGGGTATTTCTTTGTGGTGGGAGAGATTAGGCATCTTTCCCGCTTCTGGGGTGTGTGGGGTTAGTGTCATCAGTGATGCGGCAGGAGGGAGTGGGCATCTCTCCTGCCGAACTTCAATTTGGGTTAAAAAATTATTATTATTTTAATTTGCATGGGGGAGGGGTCTGAGCTGTCAAGCCTTACTTTCCTGTCAATGCCTCTGATTAGAAAGTAAGGCAACGACCAGGGCAGGATTAACCAATAGGCCAAATAGGCATGTGCCTAGCGCCCGAAATGGTCAGGGGGGCCCGATGAAGAAGGGCATCAACATTGTTTTTTCCAAACGGCGATGGGCCCCTCCAGCATCAATTGGCAACACGGGCCCCCCTGATCGGCAATGCGGCCCGCCCCCATCGACAGAAAGTAAGACAAGCAAGCAACGTGGGTAAGAAAGGCAACGGGAACTGTAATTGTGCAAGCGGTGCAGCTGGCCCAAAGCTTCCCTCTGACGCAGCTTCCTGTTTCCGCCTGGGCGCATGGTGGGGTGGGGCGGGGCAGTGTACTTGTGTGCCTAGGGGCCCTCGACGAATTAATCCTGCCCTGGCAACGACAGCTCAGACCTGTCGGTAAATTTGGTAGGCAAATGTGGTACAACTAGGTTAGAGAATCACTCGGCAATTATAGAGAATCGCTCGGAGTAATTATTTCAATATTAGTGACCTGAATGTGCTACATTTGCATGGCAGTATTGGAGACTGCTAGAAAACGTGAAAAAGACCTCCCTAAGCCGTTTGGGATAATCCACCGCTAAAATACATGCTCACTAAATCAGCTGGAGCCTATTTAGTGAGCATGTTAAAGGCAGATTTTTGTTTTGAGAATCGCCCTCAATGCTTAATTTCTAGAGGATCAGTCTCAAATCCAGTTCTGCCACTTCTTTTCAGACTCCAGAGCCAGAGCAACTTGGTGCTGTGTTCCAGATAGAGAATGACACGGTGACAAAATTCATCACCGTTCCCGTCCCCGCGGATAACCGCGGGAAATAATCCCATGTAATTTTCTAGTGTCTATTTCAACCTCAGTCCTTCTACACCAGCATTCTTCAAAGCAAAGCTTGCGGGTCAGTGGTTGTGGCCATTCATACTCTGATTCTTATGGGAGCCAAGGATAATGAAGCCATTGTGACATCACTGATGTGATTGGCTCTTAGGCACTGGTGGAATGAGGCATTATGACATCACAAGATGAGCTCTGGAATGTTGCTGCTCTTTGGGTTCCTGTCAGGTACTTGGGCCCTGGGTTGGCCACTGTTGGAAACAGGATGCGGGGCTTGACGGACCTTCGGTCTGTCTCAGTATGGCAATTCTTACGTTCTTATATGAGCCAAGCATAGGACAATCAAGCCATTGTGACATCACTGATGAGTTTGGCTCTTAGGCACTGGTGGAATGAGGCATTATGACATCACAAGATGAGCTCTAGAATGTTGCTGCTCTTTGGGTTCCTGTCAGGTACTTGGGCCCTGGGTTGGCCACTGTTGGAAACAGGATGCGGGGCTTGACGGACCTTCGGTCTGTCCTACTACGGCATTCTTATGTTGTTCTTAATATAGTTTACTCTACAGTCAGGTATGAGTAACTGACTTGGAGCATGATACTTGCTGTACAGCTCCTTTTGTTTTCTTCACTAGCAACTATGGCATTTCAAATATTTTTATGTTGGCAAAAACAAAACTGCTTCTTCGACTCTTCCATCAGAAAACAACATTTTTTTTCACACATTTTAACTATTTTTAACTACTGACTGAAGTTTTCTATGTAAAGTGAATTTTAAAGGACTAGCGCTACTTTTCTTGAGATCAGGAAGCTTTCTAAACTGTGCTAACTTACCCTACAATGTTCATAATCACCGTTTCTCTTATCCTACTGTAAAATTACCCCCTCTTATACTAAGACGCACTAGCCAATTTAAGTGCACGCTAAATGCTAATGCACCCATTATATTCTATGGACACGTTAGCATTGCTCGTTAGTGCGCCTTAGAAAATGGACCCTTATGTTTTCATAAGAACATAAGTAGTGCCTCTGCTGGGTGAGACTAGGGGTCCATCATGCCCAGCAGTCTGCTCACGCGGCGGCCCACCAGGTCCAGGACTTCTATCTATACCCTTCTATCCCCTTTTCCTTCAGGAAATCATCCAATCCCTTCTTGAACCCCAAAACCGTACTCTGTCCTATCACGTCCTCTGGAAGCGCATTCCAGGTGTCCACCACCCTCTGGGTGAAGAAGAACTTCCTAGCATTGGTTCTGAATCTGTCCCCTTTTAATTTTCCGAATGGCCTCTCGTTCTTGTAGTTTTCAAAAGTTTGAAGAATCTGTCCCTCTCCTCTTTCTCTATGCCCTTCGTGATCTTGCAAGTCTCTATCATATCCCCTCTAATTCTCGTCTTCTCCAGGGAAAAGAGCCCTAGTTTCTCCAATCTTTCAGCGTATGAAAGGTTTTCCATACCTTTTATCAAACGCGTCGCTCTCCTCTGAACCCTCTCGAGTATCGCCATATTCTTCTGTACTCCAGATGCGGGCGCACCATCGCCCGATACAACGGCAGGATAACTTCTTTCGTTCTGGTTGTAATACCCTTCTTGATTATACCTAGCATTCTATTCACTCTCTTTGCGGCCGCTGCGCACTGTGCCGACGGCTTCATTGTCTTATCCACTATTACCCCCCAAGTCCCTTTCTTGGGTACTCTCACTCAGTAACAGCCCTCCCATTGAGTAGCTGTACCTCGGGTTGCTGCCATCTCGTTGCCCTCTCCACTAGTGTGTTGTAAATCGTCACAGTCCTCTATAGTCCTAGCCCCATTAAATAGTTTGGTGTCATCTGCAAATTTAATTACTTCGCACTTCGTCCCTGTATCTAGATCCTTTCAATACTGCTCTTTTTTTTAGTCACGCCCTCAGTCATATCTCATGGACTCACAGGTGCGTACCACATACTTTCTACATCCATGCTAACCTTTCTTAGGGCGATTTTCATGCAGTCTTTCACTTTGAAAATTGCCTAAGGGAATAACGCCACACACTCTATATACGGTGCTCCGAATCACACACCCAAATTTATGCACAGACGTAAGATGTGCACGCAAATTAAATGTATGGGCTAATTGACTGTCATTTTTGCTGAGATGCTGAAATTTACTTACAAGTTTTTGCTCCAGTGAAATAACTTCAGACCAGTCTCTAAGGTCCGGATTCTGTAACTGGCGCTGATTTTTAGGTGCTGGCAGGCACCCAAGCTCAATAAAAAAAATGATGTTTTTAACTAAGTTTCAAGGCCTAAAAAAACTGGTGCCGGAATCGTGCCTCCATAGGTATTTTAGGCTGCCTAATGCCACTGTGGTGTGGCTAGGGCTATCAGACGTCCGGATGTCCCCTTTTGAGGACATGTCCAGGGGTCTGGACGGCTTTTCAAAACCCGGCACTTGCAACTTCACCAAGCACACGGTAAAAACCCATATAGAACCAACATTCCACGTACCAATCCCAATGCAAGCACTGTCTTTCCCCATGTCTCAATAGCAAGACCACATGCTAGAAGTCACAAGTTAATGGGAAAGTTACTACATGGCCATTAATTCAAACAATAGGAGCTTGAACTTTATGCGAAGGCGGAGAAGGAGCCAATGAAGTGATTTAACCCTTTCAGGACCATAAGGATCGTAGGCCAATTTTTATGGTTTTGACGACATTTTTATGGTAAAAAGGGCTTGCAGATGCCAAAAAATTGATTTTTTTTGTGAAATATCATTATTTTTTAAAAAAAAAATCACACTTCTGGCTTATGGACAGTGTGGCAAGTGAATCTTCTCGTCAATCTAGCAACGACGCTAATGAATGAATGTCGGAACCAGTTTGTTTACATAAAGGCAGTATCCTATGGAATCCGTACATATCAAATTTAGAACTGTAGACTATCCCAATCAAAATTTATAGGATTTTAAAGTTATGGGACAAATATGTCCCTTGGTCCTGAAAGGGTTAAGGAGAGAGGTGACATGAGTGTAGCGAGGTCGGTAGAAGATGAATTGTGCAGCAGAGTTTTGCACCGATTGCGGGGGGGAGGGGAGGGCGTGGCATTGAACGAGACCAATTAGAAGTAGATTGCAGTGTCTAAGCGTGAGGTTATGAGACTGTGGTGTGCTCAGAGAGGAAGGGGCATATTTTGATGACGTAGAGATAGAAGCGACAGACCTTAGCAGTTTGTTGGATATGCGTAGAACATGAGAGGTCGGAATCGAAGATGACTCCCAAGGTTGCAAGCAGAGGAGACTTGAATGACGACAGTATTATTTACAGAGATGGAGGAAAGAGGAGCAGCTCAGTCGTGGACATGTTTAGTTTCAGAGGAGTGTGTGGCGCGGTGGATGAAGCTACAGCCTCAGCACCCTGAGGTTGTGGGTTCAAATCCCGCGCTGTTCCTTGTGACCCTGGGCAAGTCACTTAATCCTCCATAGCCCCAGGTACGTTAGATAGATTGTGAGCCCGCCGGGACAGAGAGGGAAAATGCTTGAGTACCTGATTGTAAAAACCGCTTAGATAACCTTGATAGGCGGTATATAAAATCCTAATAAACTTGAAACCATGAAAAGAGCTAAACAAACACGTTCTCAAAACGCAATTCAAGCTAAATCTTATAAAGACTTTATCACACTTTCATATGTAGAAGAGTTGTGCTCAGAGACAGAGGAAAGAGGGGAACAAAGTCCCCCCCCCAAACTTCACCACCCAATCGTTGAACAACTTCCTCTTTACAAACTTGAACGGTTGTGCAAGGCATCGCAAGTAAATAGCACTTATCGTTTTAAACGGAGTTCTTTGGCGAGCAGAAGAGTGAGAAACATAGAAACATAGAAAAATGACGGCAGAAAAGGGCCAAAGCCCATCAAGTCTGCCCACTCCATTGACCCTTCTCTTTGATTTTGCTCACCACCCCCTGCCCTCACCTCATTAGAGATCCCACATGAATATCCCATTTATTTTTGAAATCTAATACGCTGTTGGCCTCAATCACCTGCCGTGGGAGTTCATTCCAATGATCGACCACCCTCTCAGTGAAGAAATACTTTCTGGAGTCTCCATGAAATTTCCCTCCCCTGATTTTCAGCGGATGCCCTCTGGTGGAAGAAGGTCCTATAAGACGGAAGATATCCTCTTCCACCTCGATACGACCCGTGATATATTTAAATGTCTCGATCATGTCCCCTCTCTCTCTTCGTTCTTCAAGTGAGTAGCGTATAACATTTATTTGTCAACCACACCAGAGACTGTCACCCAGTAAAGAAGACTTGTGTCTTTTTGAATACTTCATTTGGCTTCCTCAAGAAACGAAGAAACGTGGCACATCGAGGCCAAAGAACTCCGTTTAAAAAGGTAAGTGCTATTTACTTGCGATGCCTTGCACAACCGTTCAAGTTTGTAAAGAGGAAGTTGTTCAACAATTGGGTGGTGAGGTTTGGGGGGGGCCTTTGTTCCCCTTTTTCCTCCATGTCTCTGAGCACAACTCTTCTACATATGAAAGTGTGATAAAGTGTTTATAAGATTTTGCTTGAATTGCATTCACAGTGTGTTTTGAGAACATGTTTATCTCTTTTGATTATTATATTTTCACGTTTTCGCTTTTGGAATTTTGTTTCCTCCCTTTCTATTTTTAACTTAGGGCTCCTTTTACAAAGGCATGCTGTTGGCCTTGATCACCGGAAGCTCATTCCAATTATCAACCACTCTTTCGGTGAAGAAGTACTTCCTGAAGTTTCATGGCGACACCAGGAACATAGAAACATAGAAACATAGAAATAGACGGTAGATAAGGGCCCACGGCCCATCCAGTCTGCCCACCTTAATGTCCCTCCCCTACCTTTGCCCTGTGAATAGATCCCATGTGCTGATCCCATTTGGCCTTAAAATCAGGCACGCTGCTGGCCTCAATCACCTGTAGTGGAAGACTATTCCAGCGATCAACCACTCTTTCAGTGAAAAAGAATTTCCTGGTGTCACCTCGTAGTTTCCCGCCCCTGATTTTCAACGGATGCCCTCTTGTTGTCGTGGGACCCTTGAAAAAGAAGATATCTTCCTCCGCCTCGATGCGGCCCGTAAGATACTTGAACGTCTCGATCATGTCCCCCCTCTCTCTGCGCTCCTCGAGCGAGTATAGCTGTAATTTGTCAAGCCGTTTTTCGTATGGTAGATCCTTGAGTCCCGAGACCATCCGGGTGGCCATTCTTTGCACCGACTCCAGTCTCAGCACATCCTTGCGATAATGCGGCCTCCAGAATTGCACACAGTATTCCAGGTGGGGCCTCACCATGGATCTATACAATGGCATAATGACTTCCGCCTTACGACTGACGAAACCCCTTCGTATGCAGCCCATGATTTGTCTTGCCTTGGACGAAGCCTGCTCCACCGAAAGAGTGGTTGACAATTGGAATGAGCTTCCGGTAAAAGTGATCAAGGCCAGCATCGTGCCAGATTTTAAGAACAGATGGGATGCTCATGTCGGATCTCTAAGAGGGGATGGGTCATCAGAGTGTGATCTCTCAAGGGGTAGCTAGGGGGGGCGGGTCAATAGAGTGGGCAGACTTGATGGGCCTTGGCCCTTTTCTGCCGTCACTTTCTATGTAGCATTTTTAGCGCACGCACCGGATTAGCGCGCGCTAGCCGAAAAATTACCGCCTGCTTAAAAGGAGGCGGTAGCGGCTAGCACGCGCGCTATTCCGCGCGTTAAGGCCCTAACGCACCTTTGTAAAAGGAGCCCTTAGTTTCAGATGAAGGCAGAACATCCCGGCGGCAATGTCAGCCAAACAGGTGTAGAGAGGTAGATCTCGAAGTCATCAGAAACAGAAAAATCTGCCTTTTACCAGCAGCCCAAAAGTGGCCTAAGTGCATGAAAGAGACCCACATTGAGGTTACTACAGCCCACTTTTAGCCCTTCGTGGTAAAAGGGCCTCTACAATCACAACATATTTAAAATTCAAAAATATTTCAAAAACTATAGCAAAAATAGGTTTTCAAATCATAGTTACCAGACGCAAGGGGCCTCCTTTGGGGTCAGCACCCAAGAAAAAAATCTAGGAGTCATTGTAGACAATTCGCTAAAACCTTCAACCCAATGTGCAGTTGCGGCCAAAAAAGCAAACAGGATGCTAGGAATTTTTTAGGAAAGGGATGACAAATAAGAACGTTATAATGCCTCTGTATCGCTCCATGGTGTGACCTCACCTTGCGTATTGCATTCAATTCTGGGATCGGTAGCATGGAATGTGGCTTCTATTTGGGTTTCTGCCAGGTACTTGTGACCTAGATTGGCTACTGTGGTGGAAACAGGACAATTGGTCTGACCTAGTATAGCTATTCATATGTTTCAAAAGCTTTAACAAAAAGAAAAACTGTCAACTGCTTTCTAAATAGAGCTGATTTTGACTGCCAGTGCATTCCACAATATCGCACCCCCTACAAATGGAGGCTCGATGAGTCTAATAATCTTAAAAGAGGGCACATCCAATACTAATTTATCCATACCGGTACCCGGATGGCTATCTGCGCAAGTTAGGACAACTCATTTTTCTGACCTAGCTTGTCTGGGTAATAACCTGGTACTTGGGACAACTTTTGGCTCTGCCGTTGCTCTATCTCCAAATTGCCCCAGGAGTACACAGATAATGCTGAGGCGAAAGTCGGGCATTATATTTGATGGCATTAACTAGAAAATATTATTGAATATTCCTGTCTGGTCTTGGTGGGTTCTAGTTTTCTGAACACGAAGTTCTGTTACCTGGAAAAATAGCTTTAAATCTCAACCCCTCACTTCATCCAGTATGAGGGGATTTTCAGAGTAGTAGGATCTGACTTCTTATTCAAATAACCTATGAAAGATAGATTAGTGTTTGATATTTATGTCTGTGTGACTGTGAATGACTTATCTTGTTTTATTACCATTACAAGAAACATGTAGCCTCAAGCTGAATATTCTTTTATTGCATGAATAAATCTTTACGAGTTCATCATGCTTGTAAGGATGACAGAAGAGAAAAAGATGGTGTTCAGAGCTGTGGCCTGCTTCTGATACCACCTCCACACTCTTTTTTTAAATTTGAGTTTACTTGCGGTGGTGGGTTGTGGTTCTGGTGGAGTGGGGGGGACAGACGGTACATGGAGCAGCAGCAATGCTGATTCTCCTCAGGATTTACCAGGGCTGGAGGATTTGCCAGTTAAAACTGATCAAGTCGTCGGGTCAATGGCAACTCTATATATAAAGAAAAAAATCGGGGAGGGGGGGAGAAAGGGGGCAAGCTAGGTATGGAAGGAAGTATGCCGCAGTGAACATTTTTCCACATTGTACCTTCCATCATATTACAGCCCCTCTCTTCCGCCTTTAAAGTAGTTATAAAGAAAAGGCTGTATTTCAAAAATTCTCAAAAGCTTTTTGGGGTTCAAAGAATTTGGGGCTCATAATCGAAACGGAAATACATCTAAAAACCGGCCTAAATTGGCACTTGGATGATAAGTAAGACAAGTCATCCCAAGTGCCGATAAACTGGATTTTAGATGTATCTAAAAACGACTTAGGCCTTTTTCAGTGCTGCTGTACGACCAGAGTTAAAAGGGGCGTTTTAGGAGGAGTGGTTAGGGCGGGATTGGGGCGGGACATGGGCTGATCTAAACTTAGTCGTACTGCAAGTATAACCGAAAGTTTATCGAGGCTGCCTGGACGGAATTTGTACGTTGTGACTTAGGCCATGTAAAACCAGGTCTAAGTGCCAAAAAGGTATCCAAAGTTACCAGATAAGCACTGCAGACACAAAGTACAGATCCCCACACACTGCCCTAATGATCACTGACCCCCCCAACACCATAAAAATCCAAATAAAAATGTACATACCTGCCTCCAGAACATCAGCACCTGGCATAGCAAAGCCTAGTAGAGCAGCACAGAGGTGGCTTACGTAGTGTGCGGGGTGGGCTAGTGAACCATAGAGAGGACGACCCAGGCTCATAAGCCACGCTAACCACTGCATTTATGCTGGAACATGTGCACCCCCCAAACCCTACTGTACTGCCATATAGGTGCCACCTGTAGCCATGAGGACTTTTGGGGTGGTAGTCAGGTAGGTCTAGTAGGTTTTGGGGGGGCTCACCATGACCTATAAGGGAGTTATGGTAAGATGTTTATGTGGCACCCTTTTTCTGAAGTTCGCAGCAGTGCCCTGTAAGGTGCCCCACTACTCTGTTGCCATGTCTGGGTGGCCAGTCCATCACTTTACTGGCCCCTCCCACATCCAAAAGGTCCTTTTCTAATCATTTTTATTTAATCATTGTAAACTTTCCTTAGTTTTTATGTAATTGTTGTAAACCGAGTCGAGCTTCCTTAGGTTGATGACCCGGTATATACAGTTAAGCTTTAGTTTAGTTTAGTTGTTGACTGGGATACATTTTTGGATGAGAATAGGGTATAAAGACAGACGACTTAGCGGTCTGGGTGATCAAACAGCAGGACATACAGTTAGACGACTCTCGAAAAAACAAAATATTTTGGACGTATTTTTCAAGAATGGACTTTAGCCACTGCCGACTTTGGGCGACTAGCAACTTAGGCTCAAAACGCACTTAGATGTTTCTTTCGATTATGCCCCTCCAGGGGTCTATCCAGATGTTTCAAGATTTAATCAGGAATGAAGGAAAATGTTTCTTTCCTTATGACAGGATACCATTAAATTAGGAGCTACCTTTCTTCTGGCATACCCTTGTAAATGCCTGGTCAGGTACTTGGGAACTAAGTACAGTACTCCCCCGATATTCGCGGGGGTTCCGTTCCAGGAACCCCCGCGAATATAAAAAAACTGTGAATATGGTTTTTCGCCTGGGGAGGCAGGAGAGGGCAGCTGGAGCACCAGTGAGTGAAGCAAATCACCCGCGGTATGCTCCGACCACCTCTTCCTGTACTAGAGTTGGGCTACACCAATCAGGAGCTGCTTTGACATGCAGCTCCTGATTGGTGTAGCCTGACTTTAGTACTGGAAAAGGCGGTTGGAGAATACCACAAATGAGTGAAACTGCGAACGTTGAATTCGCGGGGGAACACTGTATATCTCTCTTTCTCCAGACCATTTGAAGTAGTTTCAAGAGGTGAAGAAGATCAGCAGGGACCGATTTTGGGTAATAGAATATAAATGAAGTCGGCTTTGTATTTCATCTTTTATAAAATCAATAAAACTATTTGAACTAAATGAAGAGCTTACTCACACTATTGTCTTTCCCTTAAACTATATCTTAATTTGTTTCTCCAAATTGGTGTTATGACCACTCCTCATAATTTGAGGTCTAAGGAATGATAAAAGTTTTTTTCTTTTACTTTGTTAAATTAGTTATTCCCTCAACTTCTTTCTTTCCCTGTTTTATCATGTAACAAGGTGCTTTCTTGTGAATTGTAATTGAAATTAATAAAATATAAAAGTAGTTATAAAAGACACTACATAAAAAAATTCCAAAGGTCTTCTGTACAGAAAGACATTGAAAGGGAAGGGTGTGCGCGGCAGAGGGGTGAAGGCTATATTCTATGCAGGATTGGACAGAATCTCAATATAAAACTCACAACACCTCCAGGAGAGTATGGTGTAGTGGTTAGAGCTACAGCCTCAGCCCCACTGATTGTGGGTTCAAACACAAGAAGAGGATCACAAACAGATCAGAGAAGGTTATCATGCCGCTGTACCAGGCCATGGTACGCCCCCCACCTGGAATACTGCGTCTAGCACTGGTCACCGTACATGAAGAAGGACATAGCGCTACTCGAAAGGGTCCAGAGAAGAGCGACTAAAATGGTTAAGGGGCTAGAGGAGTTGCCATACAGTGAGAGGCTAGAGAAACTGGGCCTCTTCTCCCTTGAGAAGAGGAGATTGAGAGGGGACATGATCGAAACATTCAAAATAATGAAGGGAATAGACTTAGTAGATAAAGACAGGTTGTTTACTCTCTCCAAGGTAGAGAGAATGAGAGGGCACCCTCTAAAGTTAAAAGGGGACAGATTCTGTACAAACATAAGGAAGTTCTTCTTCACCCAGATTGTGATAGAAATCTGGAACGCTCTTCCGGAGGCTGTTATAGGGGGAAACACCCTCCAGGGATTCAAGACAAGTTCCTGCTGAACCAAAACATACGCAGGTAGGGCTGGTCTCAGTTAGGGCATTGGTCTTTGACCTAGGGGCCACCGCGGGAGCGGACTGCTGCGCATGATGGACCACTGGTCTGACCCAGCAGCGGAAATTCTTATGTTCTTATAATCACAAAAATAAACTAAAACAGTTTCTTGATCATATGTCTCTTTAGCTATAAATTACAATATTATTATTACGACTTAGCCAAAAGGAAAGATTTATAAACTATAAAGAGTTTTACCTCATGCAAAATTGTCAATTCTTTAATAAGACATTAACTATTTTTTCTGAGGCCCTCCAAGTACCTACAAATCCAAAATGTGGCCCTGCAAAGGGTTTGAGACCACTGAGCTAGCATGTTTAATAAGATTACGTGGTGGTGGTGGAGGGTGGTCCTCTTCATACTTTCACTTCAGGAAGAGGTTAAAGACACATCTGTTCTCCTTGTAGGCCCATACACGGTCCGGGTCTTTCATCCCAGTTCAGTCCTATTCTCTTTCTGTGAGTCACATTGATTCCTCGTAGAAAATTGTGGGATATAAGAGACACTATTGTTATTTTACTGCAGATTGGATTATTTTAGCACAGGGTTCCATTTTATATAAGGACGTCTTTGGTAAAATAGCCTGACTTCAGTTGCCCATAATGTCCCCCACCTAAACTCTGCAAAAAGGCACTCGGAACCTAAACAGCAAGTTTATGATGCCATAACTCTCTCAGGTCCCAAATTGCAATAACCCTGCCTATTAAAAGATGGCACTGGTATTCAAAACCAGTAGAAGCAGCTTGAACTTAGACTACAAAATATTTGCCAAAATATTGGTCAATAGACGAGAAAATATCAAGTTGGCTTTCTAGAAGGCAGATATGGGGCTGATAACATGAGACTGTCTTCCCTCTGCCACGGTCCCGCCTCTCCTCCAATGTCAGAGGCAGGATCGCATCAGAAAAAAGACAGCTTCAAAGGCCTATGGCAGCTTGCAAAGATTGCTAGCACTGGCGATCCTCTCTGCAGGTTGCTCCCTGCTGGAATTAGGTAAATGGAGGCGCGGGAGGCCAGGGGGGAAGCCGGACACCAGCACTTCCCAACTGACCCTCCCCCATCGCCCTCTAAAGCAGGAGCGTCAGCGGACGGCCAGCAAGAGGCAACGCTGCCGCTCCTGATGTAGGGGGCGAGGGGGGAGAGTCAGTCACCGAACTGGGAAGCCAATTTTTTTTGTTTGTTTTAAATCGATTCGAATTGTGAATCGGACAGCACTAATTACTAATATTTTTATATACCGCAATACCAAAACAGTTCTAAGCGGTTTACAATAAGAGAAGAACTGACAACCAGTGAAATACAGTCAATACTTGCAAGAAAAAGATGCAAGAAAATTCATTCCTAGCCTTTTACTAAGGCACGCTAGCTGCTTTAGCGCAAGCTAAATATTAGCGCGCGCTAAACGCTAACGTGTCCATAGACTATAATGGACATGTTAGCATTTAGCGCGCCTTAGTAAAAGGACCCCATTATGAGGTAACAAATTTGTTGAATAAAAAAAAAAAAGCTTTTAATACCATTTCGCTTAACCAAGCATTCATTTTACCAGCTTGGAATGAGAACGTTCTAGCTAAAATTCTCTTATAAAGACAACCTTTCAATGAAGGAAAGGTGAACAAACGAGTCCTGCAAAAATGTCTAGAAGTGGGAGCCAGCTCAAAGTGGGAGCAAAGATAATAAGAGGCCGAATCGGTCAGGCAAACTTGAAAAATAACTCTTGCCTCCACCGGGAGCCAATGCAACTTTTTATAATAAGGGCTGACATGATCTATTTTTTTCAGGCCAAAAATAAGGGGGGACCCGCTGAATTTTGGATAATATACAATCTTTTTATAATTCTCTTGTAAAATCCAAGATATATTACACTTCTCCCTCCGTATTTGCTGTGATAGGGGATTAACAGAACCGCATATACAGAAAAACCGCAAATAACTTTTTCATAAGTTATTTGTTGTTTTCTATTAAAAACCATCGTGAATATGGTGAAACCGCGAATAACAGGGTGGGAGACCTGGCCTGTTCCTGAAGGAGAGGCAAAAGTACTGGGAATCGGTGATTTCTCTATGCAAGCTGATGTCATTTTGGGGGAGGAGCCAGCAAGCTAAAAACCGTGAATAATCAAAACCGTGAATGCTGAAACCGCGAATATGGAGGGAGAAGTGTATATTGCAGTAGTCAAGACAGATTTTTCAAACTAAGGGGAACCACAAGTACAAGGGGGCACTCGGAGAAATTGAAAGGGGACAGGTTTAGAACAAACGCTAGGAAGTTCTTTTTCACACAGAGGGTGGTGGATACATGGAATGTGCTTCCAGAGGCCGTGGTAGACAGGAGCACTGTACAGGGCTTCAAAGAAGGTTTGGATAGGTTCCTAGAGGACAAAGGGATTGAGGGGTATAGATAGGTGTAGATATGGGTTGTAGGGATAGGAGTAGAGGTAAGTTACAGGAATAGGAGTAGAGATAGGTTATAGAGCTAGTCAGGGACCACTGCTCAGGCAATGGGCCTGATGGGCCACCGCGCGAGCAGACCGCTGGGCGAGATGGACCTCTGGTCTGCCTCAGCGGAGGCAACTTCTTATGTTCTTAATGATTGGACTAGTAATCTGAAGGATACTGCATCAAAGTACTTTTTGATAGTGCGAAGTTTCCATAATATAAAAAAAGATCTTTTGAGTAATAAGTCACTATGTTCATCAAATGTTAGATGATGATGTAAAGTAACACCGAGTACTTTTCTATGATTATTTATTGAATAATCCTGGCCATTCAATCGCAATGTTGTGTCTGTAATTTTATCATTTGGACTAGCCAAGAAAACTTTTGGCTGTTCGGAACTGAGTTTTAGCTTAAAGTCCAATGTCTACTGTTCTACCTGATTCAGTACGGATGAAATATAATTTGTAATCTGCGTAAAAAGTGTGGAGATGGGTAAGATTATAGTAATATCATCCACATAGACGTTAAATTTCAGATTTATGGTGGATAATAAGTTTCCCAATGGAATTAAGTAGATATTGAAAAGTGAAGGCGAGAGAGGTGAGCTCTGAGGGACTTCACAAGGGTTTGTTCAAGAATGGGGAAAATGTTCTTTGTTATAAACCTGATATTTTCTTGTATTTTTTTTTTTTTAAACCTTGAAACCAGTTCAACACACTGATAAGGGCTGAAATGTGATGAATGAGGCTATTTTTGGTTCAGGTACACTACGGAAACAAGACAGAAAGATCGACTCATTTGAGCTTTGGTGCTGGAGAAAGATTTTAGGCGTGCCGTGAACCACCAAAAGAACTAACAAATCGATTCTGGAAGAGATCAAACTGGCTATGTCACTCAAAGCCCAAATGATGAAGTTATGACAGTTTTATTTTAGTCACGCCATCAGAAGAGAGAGATTACTGGAGAAGGACGTCATGTTTGGGAAGATCGAAGGAACCAGTTGAAGAGAGCGACCTGCAATCAGATGGCTGGATACTTTGAAAACAACCATGGGGATGATGCTGGAGGACCTTGCCGGACTAGCACAAAGCCAGTTTCTTTTTAGGTTTGCAAATTTTCAAGTCGCTAGGACTTGAACATGAGTCGATGGCACCTAACAACAACATTTAAATAAAAGAACCTTGGCCCCCAAATAAGCCAAATCCTTATTGATGCTATTTATTTTGGCAAAAACATTGTTTATGGGACCAGTTTGTTAGGGAAAGAAGCAACCAAATAAACCAGTGGTCTCAAACTCACGGCCCGGGGGCCGCATGCGGCCCACCAGGTACTATTTTGAGGCCCTCGGAATGTTTAGGTTCAAGGTTTCAAGGTTCAAGGTTTATTAAATATTTGATGAATCGCTATATCTTTATACAAAGCGATGTACATAATAATAAAATAAGTTAAGTTAAAATACATACGATATATATAAACATTAGAAGTCAGACAAGACAAACAACAATTAGAAGGGAAGGAGGGGAAAAGTTACATCTATTATATTAAGAAAAACAATTAAGGGAAAAAATCGAGGAGCAGGGGGATTCTTAAAAACGGAATTCATAAAATAAAATAAAATTTAAATATTAAAAGCCTCTTTAAAAAGGAATGTTTTCAGGGATTTTTTGAAGGAAGAAATGTCTTTTTCAATTTTTATGTATTGGGGCAATGAATTCCACCATTGGGGACCCACTATAGAGAACATATCTGATCTTCGAGTGCCTATTATTTTTAAAGAGGGGACAACTAATAGGTTTTGGGAAGATGATCTAAGTGCACGTGCGGAACAATGGGGAATTAACATTTTTGATATGCACTGAGGTTCATTAAATATCAAAGTTTTAAATATAAGTAGCAAGACCTTAAACTGTATGCGCTGGCTAATAGGGAGCCAATGAGCGTCAATGAAAAATGGAGTTACATGATCGAATTTCCTGGCATCATAGATTAATTTAATAGCAGTGTTTTGAATAATTTGCAATCGTCGTTTTTCTTTTTGAGTGATATTGAGCATCAAAGAATTGCAATAGTCTAATTTTGCTATTACTAATGAATTAATTAATATCATAATCATAATTAATATCATTATCATAATCACAAAAGTAAAACAAAACAGTTTCTTAATCATATGTCTCTTTAGCTATAAATTACAATATTATTATTAAGACTTGGCCATAAGGAAAGATTTAGAAACTATAAAGAGTTTTACCTCACACAAAATTGTAATTTCTTTAAAAAGATATTAACTATTTTTTCTGAGGCCCTCCAAGTATCTACAAATCCAAAATGTGGCCCTGCAAAGGGTTTGAGTTTGAGACCACTGAAATAAATCAATCTGTTTCACTTTTCCAAAATCCCATGACTAATAATGTCAGAAGCTCGAAAGAAAACTGCACACAAACACCATCAATCCAACATCACTTTCTCGTTTACATTCAGAGAAAGAAGCCGGCAGAGAATTGATGGCTTTAGAAAGCTCTTTTGTGGAAGCCAAAACATTCTAAAAAAAACAACAACAACCAAAAAACAACCAAAACAACCCCCCCCCCCATGAGCAATCAATCAAATATCAAGATTGGGCCCTGTGAGAGATTTTTTTAAATCCCAGTGACAGAGAAAAGTGAATTTTAAAGTCTTGTGAGCTTTATGCATCTAGAGCCAAAGAAACGGCATAGTCCGAGAGAAATAGCATGCGGACTGTCATTAAAAGGCTGTAACAGGAAAATGATTGCACTGGATGACTTGCCTGTGTAGGTGGACTTTAAAAGGCTATTGCACCTCTTAGCCTCCAATTACCAAGTGACTGCAGGACCATATTTAGGAGGTGTCTGATCCGCAGACTCTATAATCAGTTCTGTGCCCGGCAGTAGGCACAGATGGCCATAGCAGAGGGTGGTGTTTTTCCTTTTAGTATTTTTAAGCTCATATTTTGGTGTAACAAGGGATCGTAACATGCCTTTTTACCAGGAACAACTGGATTTTTCAGAATAACATACATGACGGCTCTCCATATGATATCACTAGTCACTGACAGGGCAGTGAAGTCGGAGTTGGAAGCAGTTTTGGGGCTGTGGAGTGAAAATGTGGCAACTCCAACTCCGTCTCCTAATAGAGTTAAATTGTATGTTGTGTAAATATTACAAAGGTTAAATTTCTTATTTCACAGATAATAATTTGATTAACCTATTTATTTCAGGATATGTTTCACTTTTAATTTACATATTAAGAATATAATGTATGATGTTCAAGTGTTATATGATAGTATTTCATGTTGTTCTTTTTGTGCACTTGATGTAAGTTTGAAAAAGAATAAAGAAATTAAAAAAAAAAAAGAAGAATATATATTTGATATCAAGTTCTTTGATGATTGCAAACTGTTTTTCTGATATTTATATTAGTGAAAGTAGCACCTAGGAAATGGCACGGGGAACAAATTTTGTCCCTGTCCCTGCGAGCTCTGTCCCCATAGATATATAAATAAAGGAGTCAGAGTCAAGAGTCGAAGTGGAGGTACCATAAATAAAGGAGCTGGAAGGATTTGTGTACCGACTCCAAAGCCCTGATCAATGAGATTTGAACTGAAGGCCCCACAGACAAATATGACCCAGATCACAGATGACCTGAAGCCTTTCAAGGAACCTGGCCACCTACTGTCTGCTAATGAATATTCCTGAGCAGAATGTAGAGAGGTTTTTTTGGCAATAAGAGAAATTGACATCAGAGGTATTGGTAGACTTCTTGCTGGTGGAAGAGCATAAACATGGAAACCCTTCACCTAGGAAGATGCCAACTACTCTATGTGACTAGTGTGTGAAAGGGATTGCCACCCAGAGATTCAGGGCCTGATTCTCTAACATCACTGATAAAATCTGACCGCTATTGCAGCTGTAAATGTAACAATTTCAAAAAGACAAGTCATTCTCGAAGAACTGTGCATGCAAATGAGGTTCACGGCGTGTCCCCAAATTTACAAGAGTAGCTAGTGATTAGTGATTGGCAAATGTGCAAAATGATCCATGGAAAGAGGTGTAAGTGTGCATATGTCCCAGGAAAAGATTTGTTAGATCAGAAAACTTTGACATCGGGACGGTCTGTTAAAATAAAAAAAAGGGGGATATTATCTTGAAAAAGCCTCACGGCGAAACATGTCGATGTGGCAAGCCCCTACCCGATATTTGATCCTATTAAGGAACCAACAGATATTTAAGATAAGTCAAATTTTATTGCAAAATATTTTTATTGCAAATATTTATGAGGGCACTATGCACTTTAAAAGTAAAAAAGAAAATAAAAATAAAAATATAAAAAATTTGGGCGAATGAAGAAGCCGCAGTCATAGCCACTAAGAGCATTTTGTATCGCCAAAAAATGTGGGCGTACAAAAAATGGCATGTCTGAAGCCCGTTAACAATTAAAAAATTTCTACTATAGAGGTGATGAGACAGTGGAGACATTAGTCGTTTAAGTATTGAGCCAGGAAAAGCTACGCCATAGGCACGCGTATCATGGGCATGCCATATTGGAGCGCAATATATGCACGTCATGATGCTTGCCATGCATGCTTTTGAGATTTTTTTTCACCAAACCTATTATACTACTATAATTTATGTCAGATATGGGCAACTCGGGTTTCCAGGATTTCCCCAATGAATATGTATGAGATCTATTTGCATGCACTGCTTTCAATGCATATTCATTGGGGAAATCCTGAAAACCTAATTGGATTCCGGCCCTCGAGGACCGGAGTTGCCCATGTCTGATTTATGTGCATGGTGTATATTTAAAAAATTTTATGAGAAGAACGCTTTTTACAGTATTGGCGCTCCATACCACCCAGTAATTTTTGGTTGTCAAAAACTGGTGTCACGCCTGAAGAATCACCCGACGATAATAGAGAATTGCTAGGAGTGCTCATTTAAATATTAATGAGCCCATTTTACTACCATTATATTATTAATGACCTCCCCCATACACCCCCCCCCTTAGAGCAGAAGAGCGGAAAAGAGAAGTTTTCACAAGGACAGCGGGAGTTTTACTATAGTGGGGGATTTTCCCCCCAACACCCCCCCTCAACGGGAACACAAGTGTGTTGGGGGTTCTTCCCCCAACCCCCCCTCAGAGCGCAAACGGGCTGGCCTGGAAGCGGGTACAATGGCGGTGCGCATTTGACCTGCACACAAATGTTGGCGCGTGATTGTCGGCACGCTTTTGATGGGTCATCAATTATTCAGACCTCATACACCCTGGGCATTACTCGAATACTTTCATACCCATTGCTGGGGTGGTGTATTCATCGTCGGTCTGTAGACAAGCATTCAAAACAGCATCAATATGGAGAAGCACTTGACTTAAGCCCAACGGTTACTCAACAAACCGGATTTACAAAGAGGCACGCCACCGGTCATGCTTGTTAAAATTTGCCATGCAGAAGTATCTTGGTGAGATTTGGGGTATGCAGAATTCTGAGACAGTGCCTATCTCTACTCTCTATTATATACCAGTTAAACAAAGAGTATCAAGGCAGCAAGGAACAGATAGTTTATAGTTTATAGTTTATTTAATTTTTGATTAAACGCTTTTTCGTTTCTTCAAAGCGTTGTACAGAATATAAAATAACATTACAGCAAAAAAGAAAATATAACATTTAGAACAAACTTTCTATAAACTACATAACTGACTATAGAACGTACTAGATAATTATGGGCTGGCATGCAATAAACACAAATGGTAAAGGGGGTAAGAAATACAATTGGTAAAGTAAATGAAAGAAACGTTTAAGGTAAACACAAAAGGAATTAGGGAAATGGGTATGAATTAAAAACAAATATTATTTAATCTCTAAAATGAGCCTCTTTTTTTTTTTTTTTTTTTTTTCAGTTAAAAGCGTCGTTAAAAAGGAAACATTTTAAGTTGCTTTTAAATTTTTTTAAGTTTTTTTCCATTTTTAAATATAGTGGAAGAGCGTTCCAGATTGTAGGGGCTGTAACTGAAAAAATTGAGGTACGGCGTGTGCCAATATTTTTTAGGGAAGGAATATTGAGGTTAAATTGAGATATGGACCTTAGGGATCTTGGTGGGTCGTTAGACTTTAATGATATAGATCTGACAGATTTTTTGGAAGACTCCCAAGATGTAATACAGAATGAGAGCTACCTTACTTGTAACTTTTTTGAGTGAGAACGATGAAACTTTATTTTTAAAACAAAAAAATGCTTTATTTTGTGGAGCTAAGGTTCAGATGTTCCCTGATGGGGCAAGATCGACCCAACTCAGAAGGAAGGGCTTTTTGGCCTCGAAACCTCAAGTTGTGGAACTGGGGGGCCACATTTTTTTTCTGAAGTTTCCTTGCAAGTGTTTGATGACTTTTCAAAGTACAGATTATATTTGGGGGGATCCGGCTCAGTTGGTACAATTTCTTGATCAAAAATAATGGGGATTACATATTTTGGGGGACAGGTCAAAAGCGCGCGAGGACAAAGGCGCGCAGACAACTGAGCGCAGGGCTTAATCGCGCCGAAGAAAAAACGTATTTTAAAGGGCTCTGACGGGGGTGTGTGGGGGGGAACCCCTCCACTCTACTTAATAGGGATCGCGCTGCCTCACGCTGCCATGTTGGGGGTGTGTGTGTGGGGGGTGTAACCCCCCCATATTATACTGAAAACTTAACTTTTTCCCTAAAAAACAGGGAAAAAGTTAAGTTTCCAGTATAATGAGGGGGGTTACAACCCCCCAAGCCCCCCACAACGCCAGCGTGATCTCTATTAAGTAAAGTGGGGGGGTCCCCACCAACACACCCCCGTCGGAGCCCTTTAAAATACAGTTTTTCTTCGGCGCGATTAAGTCCTGCGCTCAGTTGTCTGCGTGCCTTTGTCCTCGCGCGCTTTAGACTATGAACCCCTATTTTGTTGGTCGAGATAGCTATTCTCAAATTGAGGAGCCCGATTTGAAAAAGATGCTTATCTAGAAGGAAGATGTTTTCTTCCTTTAATTTTCCTGTGAAATAGATTTCTGTTATTAAATGGTGCACCTTTTCTTTTAATGAGGATACCAATGTGAAACGGCCGCGTAACCGTTGGGCTTAAGTCAAGTGCTTCTCCATGTTGATGCTGCTTTGAATGCACGTCTTCTCATTAACGTACAACAGACCGACGATGAATACGCCACCCCAGCAATGGGTATGAAAGTATTCGAGTACTTCCCAGGGTGTATGAAGTCTGAATAATTTGAATATATTGTAGAGGTTTGCTCTCTTGTTAGTTGCGATATTTATGGTTTGAGTGAACTTGATATTTTCACTATAACCCCCTCTTTTACTAAGGCGCGCTGGCCGATTTAGCGCGCGCTATGTGCTCACACGCCCATTATATTCTATGGACGAGTTAGCATTTAGTGTGCACTAAATCGATTAGCACGCCTTAGTGAAAGGACCCCTAAGTTTTTTTTAGGGATATTGTGGGACCACTTCGTTCATGACCAGCTCCAGACTTGGTAGAAAGGCTGGTATTCCTAAAGATATTCGAAATTCCATGTAACTAGGAGGGCAACTGAATGCACAGCAATGTATGCCCGTACTAGCCGCCCTTAGTGTCTTGGATGTGTGTGGTCTCTCCTTCCCGTTGGTGTCTTTTAGTTCACATACAAAAACATTAAAAGAGAGAACAACCTGCTCTTTCCTTGTCCCTCTCTGACTAGAATGCCTAGGACAAGACCTTTTGGACATGGGAAGGACCAGCAAAGCGATGGACTGGCCACCCAGACAAGGCAACAGAGTAGTGGGGCACCTTACAGGGCACTTGTTAAAATGTTTATTTTATTTTTATTTTTCCTCTAACTCTACTTTTCACTTCTCTATTACCCTCCAGGTACTTTAGTTAGATTGTGAGCCTTCGGGACAGTAAGGGAATTTTTCAAGTACCTTTCCTATTTCTAATCTTAATGTATATTTTCTGTAAACCGCTTAGAACCTAACGGATGTAGCGGTATATAAGAAATAAATTACATTACATTACATTACACTGCTGTGAACTTCACAAAAAGGGTGCCACATAAACATCTCACCACAACTCCCTTGTAGGTCGTGGTGAGCCCCCAAAACCTACTATACCCACCTGTCCATAACCCCAATAGCCCTTATGGCTGCAGGTGCCACCTATATGGCAGTACAGTAGGGTTTTGGTGGACTCACATTTTTCACCATGAATGCAGTGGTTAGAGTGGCTTATGGGCCTCTCTATGGTTCACTAGCCCACCCCCACCCCCAGACTACTTAAGTCACCTCTGTGCAGCTCTACTAGGCTTTCCTATGCCAAGTGCTAATGTTCTGGAAACAGGGATGTACATTTTTATTCCGATTTTTATGGCGATGTGGGGGGGGGGGTTAGTGATCACTGGGGGAGTGTGTGGGGGTCTGTATTTTGTGTCTGCTGTGGTTATCTGGTCACTTTGGATACCTTCTGGGCACCTGGACCTGTTTTTAGATTGCCTAAATCACAATGTCTAAGTTCCGTCCAGGCAGCCTTGTAAAACTTTCGATTATCTCTAAGGTACGACTAAGTCTAGGTTGTCCCATGTCTCGTCCACATCCCACCCTAACCACACCTTCAAAAACATCCTTTTCAGCTCTGGGCGCACAGTGGGATTCAGAGGCCTACAAAGTCTCTGGATACATCTAAAAACCCGTTTCGATTATCGGCACTTGGACGACCTGTCTTTTAGATCAGTGTTTTTCCACCTTTTTATACCTATGGATCGGCAGAAATAAAAGAATTAATCTGTGGACCGGCATCGGTCCGTGGACCATCGGTTGAAGAACACGGGGCTAAATCGTGGGCCAGACCCCGCCCATCTCTATCCAATCTCCACCCCCAGACCCCGCCCCCATAATAGTACTAGTTGCACCTTGCACGTCCCTTGCCTCATCTGGAAGCTTTCCCTCTGACATTGCTACATCAGAGAGAAGGCTTCCGGTTCAAGCGCAGGATGCCCGTAGGAGCCACTGCCTGTGGCTTTGTGAACTGAATCAGTTAGGAGGGAGCTGACTCGAAGATAATGCCGCATCAATCACACCGTGGACCGGCGGTTGAAGAACACTGGGCTAAGTCGTGGGCCAGACCCCACAACGTCAGAGAGAAGGCTTCCGGTTCAGGCACAGGATGCCTGTAGGAGCCACTGCCCGTGGCTTTGTGCACTGAATCAGTTAGGAAGAGGGAGTTGACTCGAAGATAACTCCACATCGATCACACCGTGGACCGGCGGTTGAAGAACACTGTTTTGAGCCTGATGCACGTGCTGGCCCTGTGGACCGGCAGGAAATTTCTGTGGCCGGCACTGGTCCATGGACCGGTGGTTGAAGAACACTGTTTTAGATCATTCAAGTGCCGATTTGGGTGGGTGTTTAGACATATTTCTGTTTCGATTATGAGCCCCATATCGTATATACTTGACTGTAAGTCCAAGAAATTTTGGAATAAAAAAGCCCTGGAAAAAAACAGGATAGACTTATCCAAGGGACCCTACCTGGGCCAGCATCTTTTTCTCTCTCCCTTCCACCTCTGGTGTAAAACTGTTCTCTTTTTTTTCTGCCCCTGCCAACCCAGGAATCCCCACTGGTACCTGCAAAAAGTAGCTTACAGCCTGCCCCGGAGTACTCTCTATGATTCCCTCCACCAAACAGGAAGTGATTCAGCTTCCTGTTTGGCTTCACGGTTTGAGCTACTTTGGTGGTGGAGATTCCTAGGCTGGCAGGGGCAGGAAGAGAGGGAACAGCTTTCCACAGAAGTGGAAGGGGCAGTGAAAGAGGTGCTGGCTTTAGTCAGGGTCGAACGACACATGAATCGAGGGATTTTATCCCATTTTTAGGTCTAAAATTGCCCTTGACCTATAGTAGAGTATGTACACTACTTTTAGGATTTCTCCAGGGTGAATACAAAGGTACTGAGTGTCCTAAGTGAACCTTCAGCCTTATACCTCCTTAGGGTTTCCAGATTTCCTTTTTAAAAAAAGAGGACACCTGGCTTGCCCCATTCTGCCCCTGCCCCGCCCCCTCCCCCTCCCATGAACCTCCAATCTCCTTCCCCGAGCTCGGAGTTGCTTCTGTAGGGCCTATGCACATGCGTGTACGTCAATGTGATGACATGCGCATACATGCATATGATGTCATTGCGATAATGTACATGCATGCGCAGAGGTCCTCAAGATGTGGCCCCCAAGCTTGAGGACTTCCAAAATCCACACAAACAGAGAGAGAGTGCCTGAGTGACCAGTCCTCAGGGAATGCTTGGTGACCAGAGGGTCTGTGGAGAGACCAGAATACCGGTGGAGTCCTGGTTGACTGTGGCTGGTGGAGAGACCAATGGAGATGACTGGTGGTGACCAGCTGAGGAGTGAAGTAACCAGAGGGCTCGGTAGATCTTGGGGTGACCAACAGGGTATCCCAGGCTTGATGACTGGCAGAGGGGCCGTTGAAGAGCTTCCAGGACCAGTGGGGACCCAAGAGGCAAGGGCGCAAGGGACCGGCGGTGACCCTTCAAAGGCTGTGGGGGCTGGCGAGTGACTGGCAGAGGGACCAGTGGTGACTACCAGTAAATGGTACTGGGAGCTGTCAGAGGACCCCCTAGGAAGCAGCCTGATAACCTAGAGAGGTGGCCCGAGAATGAGTGACTGGTGATGACCAAAGAAACTGGTGAAGAGGTAGCCCAAGAGACCAGGAAGGTTCATGTATATTTTTAGAATAGTGTGACTGAAGCGAGTCTGAAAGAACAGAGTTTACAAGAAAGGAGATCGGAAGCACTTGGGTAGTGGACAGGTGATAGGTAGTGACTGCTCGGCCCAATCACAGCCCTGTACTTATTGAAAAATGTTCGATTATGGCAGAAAAACGTCCAAGGCATAAGCATGCCCTAGTGCCACCCAAACCATGCTTCTCTAACATGCCCCCTTGAGATCTATACATACAACAGATGTCTATTTGCCTCTTTATTAGTGCTGCCCGATTCACGATTCGAATCGATTCACCGATTCGTTTCAGGTGAATCAATTTGAATCGATTCAAAAACAAACAAACAAAAAATCAGCCTCCTGATTCATTGTCTGACCCACCCCCTTGCCCCCTAAAGCAGGATTGGCAGCGCTGCCTCTTGCTGGCTGGCTGCTGCCGCTCCTCCTTTAGAGGCCGAGGGTGGAGGGTCAGTCGAAGTACTGCAGTGTCCGGCTTCCCCTGCCTCCATTTACCTAATTCCATCAGGGAGCAGCCTGCAGAAAGGATCGCGGGTTCTTTAGCAGTCCTTGAAGGTTGCCATAGGCCTCAGGAGCTGTCGTCCCTCTGCCACGATCCTGCCTCTGACGTCAGAGGAGGGGTGGAACCGCGGCAGAGGGACGACAGCTCCTGAGGCCTATGGCAACCTGCAAGGATTGCTAAAATACCCGCTATCTTTTCTTCAGGCTGCTCCCTGCTGGAATTAGGTAAAGGGATGCGTGGGAGGTCAGGGACAAACACGCAGGCCTTCCAGGGGAAAGGTGGAGTCCTTCAGGGGGGGAGGTGCAGGCCTTCAGGGGGGACAGGCAGGCAGACTTTCAGGAGGGGTGCAGTCCTTCGGGGGGTTGGTACAGGCCTTCAGGGGAGACAGGCAGGCCTTCAGGGGGGACAGACCTTCAGGGGAGGGGGCCCTGGTGGAGGGAGGGAGGGAAGGGGGAGTTCAAAGAGATGTGCATATGCCAGACTTTGGGGGAAGAAATAATGGGTCTAAAAACAGAGGAGAGGGAGAGAGATGGTCAACAATGGGATTTAGGGATGAAAGGAACAGAAAGAGAGAGATGGTGGACCCTGGGGTGGTGTGGAAGGAGGGAGAGATGCTTGATGAAAGGGTAGTTGAGAAAAGGTGAATCTGTGGATGGAAAAAAGGAAAGATGCCAGACCTCTGGGGGAGGGAAGGGAAACGGAAGGGGAGGACAGAGATAGAAGATGGATGGTTAGCACGGAGAAAGAAGAAAGGCGACCCTGACAAGCAAGTTATCAGAAAACAACCAGAGCCTGGGACCAAGAAGATTTGAATAATGACTAGACAACAAAAAGGTAGAAAAAATAATTCTATTTTCTGTTTCGTGATTACAATATGTCAGATCTGAAACGTGTATCCTGCCCGAGCTGGTGTTAGACCGCAAACGTGAGCTAGGATTTAACAGAGAGAGGAAAAGCCCTTTTTGTTTCTTTATTTTGTTTACACCACAGGACCAGTGTGGTTAGGAGAGGGCAAAGGGGGTGAAGAGGCCATAAAATAAACCCACCATTGGGGAAAAAACCACCCAATTGGGCAGGAAAATCGAATCGAATCGAAAAATCAATTCAATAGGCTGAATCGAATCAAATTTTTTTTTCCTGAATCGGACAGCACTACTCTTTATGGATGTTTTTCTTTTTTGAAAATGAGCCCCTTGGTCATATTGAGAGAAAAAAAGCATTCTCAGTGAGTTGCACCAAAATGTTCCCCTATCAATTTGTGCCTCCCTGAAGATCCTTTCTTAGCAGATGAAATCCACTTTATAAAAGATATTCTATCCACATAGTTTCCAATTAAGCATCTAAAAAAGTAACTCTCTATGCAGGCTGGAATGGACAATAGGTGGATACAGGGTGACTCAGCCAGAGTGCACCAGCCTAAAGACTGAAGGATGATAGAGGGACCCCCTACACTAAGATCTTGAAGTGCAAGGAGAGATTCCTCCCTCTCCATTGAGATTGAATATCAGATTTAGCATGGTACCTCCTTGTCTGGTTCTGATTTGCCCGCAGTGTGAGCTGCTATAATTTCCAGTTCATTGGCACTCCCAATGCCTGAGGTATATATCATTCATAGGTCAGGGCAGGAGATATAATTTCCACACCAATTCCATCTTACTTTAATCTTTGATTTGTCCTGCTCTAATTGAATCACTCTAGGCCCTACAACCCCTAGAGCAGGGGTGCCCAATACATCGATCACGATCGACCGGTAGATCGCGAAGCCAAAGTGAGTCGATCGCGTAGCCCATCCCGGGCTCCATGATAAACTCGTGTTGCCTTCACAGTCTACCGGGCCATCAGCCTTCCTCTCCCCAACGTCAATTCTGCCGTCGGAGAGGAAGTTCCAGGCCAGCCAATCACTGCCTGGCTGGCCCGGAACTTCCTCTCCGATGGCAGAATTGACGTCAGGGAGAGGAATGCTGGTCGGCCCAACGTTTCTAATCTGCAGGGAGAGCTTGGGGCATCGGTAGTTTGGGGGCCTGTTCCCTGATGGCGGCGGCAGTGACTTGGGGGAGGGCAGGGAGAAAGAAAGAAAGGGGGCATGAAGAGAGAAAAAAAGAAAGGGAGGCAGGAAGAAAGAAAGGGCAGGGAGAGAGGAAAAAAAAGTTTGGGGAGGGAATGAGGTCTGGAGAAGAGGAAGCATACAGGCTGAAAGAAGGGAAGAAATATTGGATGCACGGTCAGAAGAAAGTGCAACCAGAGACTCATGAAATCACCAGGCAACAAAGGTAGGAAAATGATTTTATTTTCAATTTAGTGATCAAAATGTGTCCGTTTTGAGAATTTATATCTGCTGTCTATATTTTGCACTATGGCACCCTTTTACTAAAACGCAATAGAGGTTTTTAGTGCAGGGAGCCTATGAGCATTGAGAGCAGCGCAGGGCATTCAGCGCAGCTCCCTGTGCTAAAAACTGCTATCGCGGTTTAGTAAAAAGGGAGGGGGGTATATTTGTCTATTTTTGTATGGTTGTTACTGAGGCGACAGTGCATAGAGTCATCTGCCTTGTCCTCTTTGAAAAAACCCCCGGAATATAAATGATAATTAACATTTTCTCTGTGTACAGTGTGCTTTATGTTTTTTTTAAAATTTTATTGTTGGTAGATCATTTTGACTTGGTCATTTTAAAAGTAGCTCGCAAGCCCAAAAAGTGTGGGCACCCCTGCCCTAGAGTAAGCTCTACTCAGGATCCCACTATTATCTCACAATACAACAACCAACGCTCTACAAACTGAGTATAGAAGCTCTCCATCCCCTCTTGGAGGACAATTTACACACCCTTACTCTCAAACCAGAACAGCTATCCTGTTCCTCCTTTCATATCCTAATTCCCAGATTGTTTTACTGACTAAAGAATACAGAGCCCTAAACATCCATCATAAACACAAATCATAGCTCTCCTACGCCTTCTCTTATATTTTGACCCTCAAGACCTAACAATGAGACCAAAATTCAGTTCTTCCACCATTCCTCGACATTCTGACCTTCGAGGCCCAATAATGATGGCAAAAGACAATTTTTTTCCATCTGTCTCTAACATCGTAACTCTTGGGGGTCAATTCTGTAACTGGGCACTTTGTAGAAGTCTATTCAATTAAAACAAAAAAGGTGCCTACTTCCCTTTATATAATACTAGCATAATAGTGAAAATACAGGCCTAGAAATTAGATGTGAGCAGTTAACACCAGCCTTAGAGCTGGCATATAAGAACATAAGAATAGCCTTAGTGGATCAGACTAATGGACCATCTAGCCCAGTATCCCGTCTTCACGGAAGCCAATCCAAGTCACAAGTACCTGGCAAAAACCCAAATAGTAGCTGTATTCCAGAGCTAAGAATGTGATGTCATAATGCCTCATTCCACCAATGCCTAAGAGACAACCTCATCATTGATGCCACAATGGCTCGACTGTCCTATAATTGGCTCATATAAGAGCATAAGAATAGCTTTACTTGGTCAGACCAATGGTCCATCTTCAAATAGCCTGTCTTCAAAGAGGTCGATCCAAGTCACAAGTACCTGGCAAAAAACCAAATAGTAGCAGCATTCCATGCCACCAATCCAGGGCAAGCAGTGGCTTCTCTCATGTCTGTCTAACAGCAGTTCATGTACTTTTCCTCCAGGAACTTGTCCAAACCTTTTTTTTTTTTTTAACCAGCTACATTAACTGCTTTTACCACATCCTCTGGCAATGTGTGCCAAATTGCCAGAGATACCAAGGCATCTTATAGTTTTTTGATGTTACACTTGTAAATGTGAGTCCTGCCCAGATTCTACCCATTATCTGTAAAATATGCAGATACCCACATATTTACATAAGTGCTCAGGTGGAATGTTGGCATTTATGCGTTTGTATGCATATATGCAATTATTCTAATGAATTACCCATGTAATTGGTACGTAACTGTTAGCGTGTAACTTATAGCATTGCCCTGTTAGTACTAACTTTCAAATAGTGGCTAACCCTCTGCATACCTCTGATCAACCAACACTAAACATTGAGGGCCAGATTCAACTCAGATTTAGACAGTGAGGAAAATCCACATTAAACATTATTCTATAAAGGGCATTCCAGACTGAGTGCCCTTTACAGAATAACGCTTAGAGCAGGGAGCTCAGAATGGTTTACATGAATTTATTCAAGTACTCAAGCATTTTTCTGTCTGTCTGTCCTGGTGGGCTCACTATCTATCTAATGTACTGGAACGATAAGGGGGGGGGGATTAAGTGACTTGCCCAGGGTCACAAGGAGTAGTGTGGATTTCAACCCACCACCCCAGGATGCTAAGGCTGTGGCTTTAACCACTGTGCCACACTCTCCCCCAGTATAAATCCTGCCGCACAAGTTGGGTGCATAACCCCAGTATTCTATAACACTGCACCTAAATATTGGGAATGCCCCTTAAACTGCCCACGAACAAGACATTTTGGGCTATAGAATAGTGCATAGGCAGATGTGCATGCATATCCAAAATAGTGCCAATGAAGTGACAATCAGCTCAAATTACTGTCATTAATGGGTTGTCAGCGCCCAATTGACTAATTAGATTTCCATGCCCATCTGGGCTCCATGCCCAAATTTGGGTGGCCTATAAAGCATCTACTCGTGAATCCATAGCTAAACCAGTCCACCCATCTGCTCCAAAACTAACTCTGAGCATCAATCATTGATTTCAGTATATCCATCAGTGAGAGATTGGAGAAACTGGGCCTTTTCTCCCTTGAAAAGAGAAGATTGAGAGGAGACATGATCGAAACATTCAAAATACTGAAGGGAATAGACTTAGTAGATAAAGACAGACTGTTCACACTCTCTATGGTAGGGAGAATGAGAGGGCACTCTCTAAAGTTGAAAGGGGATAGATTCCGTACAAACGTAAGGAAGTTCTTCTTCACCCAGCGAATGGTGGAGAGCTGGACGCTCTTCCGGAGTCTGTTGTAGGGGAAAACACCCTCCAGAGTTTCAAGACTAAGCTGGACAAGTTCCTGCTAAACTGGGATGTACGCAGGTGAGGCTGGACTCATTTAGAGCCTGGAGGCCGCCGCATGAGCAGACTGCTGGGCAGGATGTTCTTATGTTCTTATTTCAGTGTATCCACCTCAAACCCTGATCCTTAATACCCAATAACAATCCCAGTAAAAAAATCTCTTCCATTCTTTTTGTACACCATGGCCCTCAATAACTAGCACCGACCCTAGTGTTTATTGCCCTTGTCTGTTTTTACCCTCAGAATCCCACGTTGATCACACCAGCAACGTTACCATTCTTCCTTTCAAACTCTTACCCTAAGCACCTAGTGTTGATCTCAAAACAGAGCTCTTCCCGTCTTCTTAACCTGTCCCACTTTGATCCCTCACCTTAGACCAGGGGTATCAAAACTCAAATACACAGTGGGCTAAAATTAAAAACCTGGACAAAGCCGCCGGCCAACCTTGATATTTACTGAAAAAACGTGGACAACTCCAAAAGGAAACTGTAGACAATATGTTTAAAAAAACAATATATTTTAAAAAATGATATGTTTAAAAAACAATGATGCAAGGTACAACTAGTCAAGAAAAAACACAGGGGAAAAAACAACATCACAGACACAAATGTGCAACAACCAGAGTGGAATTTTACGCTTGTGTGTGCAACAACCAGAGTGGTATTTTACGCTTTTTCAAACATAAGTTGCTAATTCACATGGTATTTTATTTCATCCCTTTGTAGTTTTTCCGTGTTAAGTTTGGCTCAGCTATTTTACATCAATCATGGGCTAGTTGTACCTTGCAACAACCAGAGTGGAATTGTCCAAAAGAGAATGATGTGCACTAAAAAAGTGTCCTTCAATCCGTCTGGTGAAATGACGATCTTTAGTGTTCAAACATCAAATTGACAAATTGACTCGACATGCTCATGTTTCGGCCAACAGGCCTGCCTCAGGAGTCTTAAAAGCCACTAAAGATGATATACGAGGTATACTGACACTCAAATGAAATGCATTCGTTTTCCTTGTGGCATGACACTCTTCTTTGATTGATTTGTGGTCAGATTCATTCGAGTGTCAGTATACCTCGTATATCATCATTAGTGACTTTTAAGACTCCTGAGGCAGGCCTGTTGGCCAAAACATGCGCATGTCAAGTCAATTTGATGTTTGAACAATAAAGATCGTCATTTCACCAGACGGATTGAAGGACACTCTGGTTGTTGCAAGGTACAACTAGCCCATGATTGATGTAAAACAGCTGAGCCAAACTTAACACGGAAAAACTACAAAGGGATGAAATAAAATACCATGTGAATTAGCAACTTATGTTTGAAAAAGCGTAAAATTTAATCATAATAAAAACCATTACATGAAGCAGAGAAAATGAATAGGAATACAGAAAAAAACACTAGCACAAGAAAAGAATAAGTACCAGAAAACAAAACGCCGAAACTAGAACGTGATCAAAAGAGGTATATACAGTACTCCCCCGATATTAGTGAATTTCAAAAAACCATGAATACGTTTCTTCGCCTGTCAAAACGCAGGAGAGGCAGGAGAGGGCAGCTGGAGCGCTAGTGAGTGAAGAAAATCACTCGTAGTATGCTCTGATCGCAAGTTTGCGGACTCACTAATTCACGGTATTCTCTGACCGCCTCTTCCTGTTACTAAAGTCAGGCTACACCAGTCAGGAGCTGCTTTGACACGCAGCTCCTGATTGGTGTAGCCCGACTTTAGTACAGGAAGAGGCGGTCAGAGAATACCGTGAATTAGTGAGTCCGCAAACTTGCGGGGGAACACTGTATACAACAAGGGATTAAAAAGAAGAAAAAATGATGAAAAAAATCAACACTTACCAAAAAAGCAATTGCAGAAGAGTCCAGTGCCACTGTAACGCATTGTGAGACTGTGAAGAGAGCCGGAGAACGCCACGGGAACTTGTAAAAACGTCAGACGTGGCCAATTGGGTCAAAAAACTGTCTACTGGCAGGCCAGCTCTAGCTTTAGTATTTTCTCAAGGGCCAAATTTAATTACACTGTGGGCCAGATTTGGCCTGTGGGCCTGAGTTTGACACCCCCTGCCTTAGGCCCATCAATGAACCAATAGTACATCTTGCTTGGCCCTCTGCTCACATTCTGACCTTTAAACATCCAGCACTGGCCATCCAGAACCATTTCGGCACCCACCCTTTCTTTCATCTCGACTTGCAATACCTAGCCCGCCTTCTGTACCCAGACTTGCACCATTCAGCAATGCTTTTGAAGCACAGGCCTTCAATTCTGCTCTACGACTCCCCCAACCGCAGCTTTCAAACCCTTTTCTCGCACCTTGGGCCTCTCCACATCTAGCACTCACCTCAGCCTTCCTTTTATATTATGCTCTTAACTGCCTTCACCGATTCAGAAAACAGTCTTCCTCTCATTCAGACCTTCAGTACCCAACAGTGAGAGAGGGAAGTTCAACCTGTTTTACTCTTTTCATTTGGATCATCAGCCTTTCTTTCTAGGCTTGTATGTTCCATAACTGAATGAAATTGAATCCCATGCACCCAAATGTTTTGTATGTTAAGGTTCCTGTAAAAAGAAGACATTCTTCAGTGGTTCTTACCTTTCATGGGTACTCTGAGGAGTCACAGATGAAGGCCATCAGGGAAGACAGAAAGACGAAACCTCTAAACAACCACTAAAAGGAAGGCAGTTCTCATTTTCCTGTTGTACACATCTGTGGAAGGTGAAACTACTTCCTGGACCCAACCCTATCCCAGATGGAGTCCCTGAGATTGGTAAATGATGCTGTATCCTGTGGATCTTGGGTTGGCAATGGGAGCTGTATTCCTCAGAAAGGAGAGGTCCTGAATCAGATAGACGGTGCTGTATCCTAGAGAGAGATGTTGTGTGATGGATAGATGTGATCTGTGTTACAAAATGGTCCTGGATCATAGACAGAAAGAGCTCCTAGCACAGAGAACTGGGGTTGTATTTTGCCCAGAGGAACCTTATCGTAAACAAATGATGCTGAATTCCAGATAAAAACTTTAACACAGATAAATTGGGTTTATTCTGGCAAGAGGCCCTGAAACTGATAGATGGTACTGTGTACTGTACAAACTGTGAAATGCCTAAAAATTTCAGTAATTTAGAGAGATATCCGGTGATGGATAGTTTGGGGGTTATTTTTTTCTGTGCTCTTAAGAGAAACCTTTGGAGTAACTGGTATTTTTGTATTCTGGAGAGAAGTTCTAGGATGGAAAAAGTTTAGTATATTTTGGAGCGAGGTCCTGAAGTGGACAGATATGTCTACATGCCAGAAAATATTCCTGAAGTAGAAAGATGATCTTGCTTCCTGCAGAAAGAGGTCCCAAAAGGTGCAGATAAGTCTATATTCCACAGAATGACTCTGGGATGGAAGTCAGGTGCTATATTTTGAAGATAGGACCTGGGATGCATGAAGGGATCCTGTATTTTGTAAACATAATTCTAGACTTCAGTTGGTAATCCTGGAATAACTGGAAGGCGCTATATTCTGGAGCAAGGCCCTGGGAGAGTTGAAAAGCGCTGAATTTTACAAAGAAGACGTAAAGGATTCATAAATGCTACTATTTTATCGAGAATAAAAATGTCTTTTCAGATGGACTGTGCTGCATTTCAGAGAAAAGTTCTCTCAGATTGTACTATATGTCAGCGAGGTGGTCTGGGACAAATTGTGCTTTATATCAAAGAGAGGTCCACGTATGGACAGTGCTTTGTGTCAGTGACAAGTCCTGGGATGGATGGTCCTGTATATCAAAAAGAAATCTTAGGTTGGACTATGGGTTTGCTTCTTTCCCCTCCCCAGAAAAAAAGTCCTAGGAGGATTATACGGAATCCACAAGAAAAATCCTAAACTGAATTGTGCTGTATTCCAAAGAGAAGTTCTGGGATTATTAGTGCTGTATAATCGGACAACTGTCTTGAAGAACTGTGTTATTGAATGAGTAAAGGTGTGTAACGCACCTAAGATGCCAAAAGGACTCCAATTCGTAAGAGCTTCTTAAAAACAAAAAAGGTTTGGCATGTCCACTTCATGGCAAGCTCAAAGTGGGCAGCCCAAATGTGCTTTCAAATCAGGCAGCCTAGGAATGAAATTCCCCCTATGCGCATTTTGCTGTTCACTTGCAAGGGGGGGGGGGGGGTCCTGTGAGTAACAAACTGTGCTGTATTCTGTTCCGAAGTCCTGGGCTAGTTGCTGTATGCCACGGAAAAATCTTGGGCTGGATGATGTATCCTAGAAAGATTGTGCTGTATAACAGAAGTCCTTGGAAGGACAGCGCTTTATCCCAGAAAGAAGTCCTGCGCTGTGCCAGAAAGATGTCCTTGGCTAAATGCTGCTCTACGGCAGTGTAAAGTCTGAAATATGCTGAAGCGACAAGAGGAAAGATCCCCCGACTCTTACTTCGCCCATAGAAGATCTGCTTTCTCTTCCGGGATCAGGCTGGGCTTAGCTGTGGCAGCTGCTGCCCTTTCTCTGCAGACGGCAGTGCTGGCTCACGCTGCCACCAGCACTCGGAAGACCAAATTTGCAATCCTCTTTGCTGCACACCCCAGGCGCTGCTTTCATCCAGGCAGCAGAAGGACGGTTTGGGTGCGGGAGGCACAGATGCTCAGTCCTGTTTCCGAGAGAGAGAGAGATAAAAAAAGCTATCAGCAGAGTAGCAAAAAGCATCCAACACACACACACACACCCTCATCAGCAGCAATACCAGACCCCTCCTTCTCTCCCAGGGCTCGCTGGTATCCCTCTCTCGGTTGCTCCTCCTTCTCTCTCTCTCTCTCTCTCCCTCCCCCCTCCCTCCATTACTCTCTCTGTCCCTCCCTTCTCTCTCTTGTCTTTCTATACCCATCCCTCTTTCTCTCCCTCCATGTCTCTTTTTCCTTCACGATTCTCTGTTCCTTGCCTGTTCCATTTTCTTTTGTATTTTGCTCCTGTTGGACCCTGAATCGGTTCATTCTTCTCGCTTTCTCCATTCTCTTCTGTTCTATTTCTCCTCCCCCCCTCCTCTCTCTGTGTCCCTGTACCCTCCACTGTTTTTTGAACAGAACCATCCAAGCAAAAGGAGCCAAACCAGATACAGAAAAAAAAAATTGGGATAGGTGGAGAGAAAGACAGGAAGAAGGAAGAACTAGCCTGCTTTAAATTTAAAACAGGTGCTTTTCTGTTACCAAAAAAAAAAAAAAAATGATTTAGATAATTATTATTCCAATGATGCAAGGTACTGCGGCACACATTCAGAATCCTCGCTGATAAATCCCCAAGCTCACCTGCCTCAGTTTGTCTATCTAATGCGTGTCCCTCCTCCTGTCACTCCCTCTCACATGTCTCTCTCTCCCCCTCCCTCTTCCGTGTGTATGTACTGTATATATCTCTGTGTAAAATCCTTACTGCTCCAGGGAGAGGATTTACAGGAGGAAAGAGGATTATCCCGAAGGGCTAGGCATGACGGCAAGGAAGGGGACAGAATACACGTAGATAGATGCAACAGAGAGATCCACATTGCCTTTACTATAGCGAGGGGGGAGTCACCGTGTCTTCTTCCAGAGCACAGGTGTATTTCCCTTCTATTTTGAATCCTCTCCCTGAAACTCTCACCTAGGGGCAGAGACTCCAGCTTTGAGTTCTTGCGATACTGAGATTTTTTTTTTTTTGGCTCCTCATTGAGCTCCGTTATCCTGTTATAGCAGTGGTCTCAAACTCAAACCCTTTGCAGGGCCACATTTTGGATTTGTTGGTACTTGGAGGGCCGCAGAAAAAAATAGTTAATGTCTTATTAAAGAAATGACAATTTTGCATGAGGTAAAACTCTTTATAGTTTATAAATCTTTCCTTTTGGCTAAGTCTTAATAATAATATTGTCATTTATAGCTAAAGAGATATGATCAAGAAACTGTTTTATTTTACTTTTGTGATTATGATAAACATACCGAAGGCCTCAAAATAGTGCCTGGCGGGCCGCATGTGGCCCCCGGGCCGCGAGTTTGAGACCACTGTGTTATAGGTAGGTGCCCTCAACTTTTGCTGACAGTTTGACACTGACCAGCGTTTCCCGCGGGAGCCACACGTCGCGCATTTTTAAGAATTACGGCCCCCCCCCTTTTACTCAGGTGCGCTACCTGATTTAGCGCCCGCTAAATATTAGCCCGCGCTAAATGCTAACGCGTCCACAAACTATAACGGGCGTGTTAGCGTTCAGCACGCGCTAAATCAGTTTGCGTGCGCTAAATCGGCTAGCGCACCTTAGCAAAAGAGGGGGGGTATGTGTTTTATGGTTTCTGTTTCCATTTGGTTCTACTCACACCCAGTCCGTTTTGCAGCTAGGACCCCTGAGGAAGGAGCGTTTCTTCGAAACACGGACCGTATCGGGTCCCGGTGTGCTACGAGAACCATTATTCAAGCTGGGATGTCTATGCTTCAAAGTACTATCAGGTCTAGCCCCTAAATACATAACAGACCTCTTCTCATACCCAACCAACAGACATGAGAGAAGATTACACCCGAAATTCGTCTCCCCACCAGCCAGAGGATGCGAATATAAGAGATACCATCAACCACTTCTATCCTATCAAGCAGCCTTATGGGGCAAAGACTTAGATAAACTAATTACACACACAAACAACTATGGAGAATTCAGGAAACACCTGAAAACATACCTGTTCACAAAATACCTAGGCAACGAACAAGGACAATAACCCCCCTCGTAATCACTCCCCAAATCTGTTCTTGTAAACTGTTAACCCCAATCACTAACTTCCAACCCTGTGGAAACCGCAAGGTACTTCACGACCCTACAATACATAACTGTTGTTATTATCATTAATTCTGTTACTATCAGATGTACATTGCAATATTCTTTGCTGTAAACCACCTAGAAGTCGCAAGATTGTTGGCGGTATATAATAATAAAGTTATTATTATTATTATTTGGAAAACAACATTTGTTGACTCTCAATAAAATTCCCGATCTCGGTACATCGCTGCAGTTTTCCTTTCTGTCCTTGCTACTTGATTTTTTTTTTTTTTTTTTTAAATTTTATTCTTTATTGAATTTCCAATTTTTACGACATCACAAATTATTTTGGAAAATATCACTGGAAATAAGTTCCTAATAAAACAAAAAAGAAAACATAACTAATCTTACAACCTACTTTAAAATTGCTTGGAATCACGAGTGACAGAAGCTGTAACATGCAACCCCAAATTAACAAAATAATAAAGACATCATTCATGACCATGAGAAATCTGAGAAAAATCCGATCATTCTTCGAAAAGAAGCAATTCCTACTACTGGTACAATCTCTAATCCTTGGGATGCTGGACTACTGCAACATACTATACCTACCATGTCCCGCGACCATGATGAAGCAATTGCAGACGGTGCAGAATACAGCCCTGAGACTTGTCTATTCACTAAAAAAATATGACCATATCACAGAGGCATACCATGACTCGCATTGGCTTCCAATAGAAGCGAGAGTGAACTTCAAATTCTACTGCTTACTTTACAAGGCTATCAACGGAGAAAGCCCAACTTACTGGAATAACAGACTAAATCAATCCTCCTCAATCATAGTAACATAGTAACATAGTAGATGACGGCAGATAAAGACCCGAATGGTCCATCCAGTCTGCCCAACCTGATTCAATTTAAATTTTTTTTTTTTTCTTCTTCTTAGCTAATTCTGGGCGAGAATCCAAAGCTTTACCCGGTACTGTGCTTGGGTTCCAACTGCCGAAATCTCTGTTAAGACTTACTCCAGCCCATCTACACCCTCCCAGCCATTGAAGCCCTCCCCTGCCCATCCTCCACCAAACGGCCATACACAGACACAGACCGTACAAGTCTGCCCAGTAACTGGCCTAGTTCAATCTTTAATATTATTTTCTGATTCTAAATCTTCTGTGTTCATCCCACGCTTCTTTGAACTCAGTCACAGTTTTACTCTCCACCACCTCTCTCGGGAGCGCATTCCAGGCATCCACCACCCTCTCCGTAAAGTAGAATTTCCTAACATTGCCCCTGAATCTACCACCCCTCAACCTCAAATTATGTCCTCTGGTTTTACCATTTTCCTTTCTCTGGAAAAGATTTTGTTCTACGTTAATACCCTTTAAGTATTTGAACGTCTGAATCATATCTCCCCTGTCTCTCCTTTCCTCTAGGGTATACATATTCAGGGCTTCCAGTCTCTCCTCATACGTCTTCTGGCGCAAGCCTCCTCAGACACAGAAGAACCCATTCACTGTTCTATTACCCACCATCCAAAAATGTCAAACGAAAAAAACTCTATGACAACCTAATAGCCTCCAAAGCAGCTAAGTTGGACAAACAGCTCACCACTCTATTATCTTCATCCACAGATTACAAAACCTTCAAGAAAGAAATTAATGTAATGTAATGTAATGTAATTTATTTCTTATATACCGCTACATCCGTTAGGTTCTAAGCGGTTTACAGAAAATATACATTAAGATTAGAAATAAGAAAGGTACTTGAAAAATTCCCTTACTGTCCCGAAGGCTCACAATCTAACTAAAGTACCTGTAATTAAAACCATACTCTTCAAAAAACCTATCCAGCACAACATCCAACACTCTATAAACCCTTAGTACTCTCTACTTTTTCTAGTTACCAAACATTATCTAAAACCCATAATTATCCCTTAAAATTTTATCTCATCGTTTATTCTATTACTTCAAAGTTGAAATGTAACTCTTGTTTTTAGTTTGGATGCATTCCGCCTTGAACCGCAAGGTAATGGCGGAATAGAAATCACTAATGTAATGTAATAACATGTTTCCACCGTACATTAGTCCACACTACTTGGGGCTCCTTTTATTAAGCTGCGCTGGCGGTTTTAGCGCGTGCCAGACGCCGCCTCCATTGATCTGGCGTTAGTTTTTCCACATAGCGCGGGGGGCAGCGCACGCTAAAAACGCTAGTGCAGCTTAGTAAAAGGAGCCCTTGGAGAAGGAGTTTACAATAAGTCAGATATTATTACTTCATTATAATAAAGGAATTTAAAAAAAAAAGAAAAGAAAGACAGCCTGAAGTAAAACCCAAAATTACCTAATTACGAGCGGTGTATTCGTCTATTGGTAGGGGTGCTCGCTATCACCACTCCGTTATCCACAACAAGGCCCTCTTTTACTAAGGTGCGCTAACCGATTAGCGCGCACTAATTGATTTAGCACACGCTAAACGCTAACGCGTGAATGTTAGTCTATGGACGTGTTAGCAGTGAGCACGCGCTAATCAGTTAGCGCACCTGAGTAAAAGAGAGGGCAAATCTAGACAGCTGTGTGGAATCAAAGAAAATGTACCTAATTCCTTTAAAATTAACCAAACATTTGCATGGGAATCTTAATACAAAAGTTGCACCCAATTTTAAAAACCTGGGGTTTCAAAAGCAAAAATTGTTTTCTCTTTTTTTGTGTGTCATTCTGGAGACGTCTGGAAATGTTCTAATTTTTTGATTCTTTATATTAAAAAAAAACCCTCCACTCTCTATCTGAATCATGCTACTTAATTTTCACTGCAGAACCGTTGGATTTCTTCTTTGTTTTTATAGGTACACTTCTCCCTCCGTATTCGCTGTGATAGGGAATTAACAGAACCGCAAATACAGAAAAATCGCAAATAACTTTTTCCTATGTTATTTGCTGTTTTCTATTAAAAACCATCGTGAATATGGTGAAACCGCAAATAACATGATGGGAGACCTGGCCTGTTCCTGAAGGAGAGGCAAAACATGGTGAAGAAAGTGCTGGGAATCAGCGATTTTCTCTGTAAATGCTTGGAATCAGTGATTTCTCTATGCAAGCTGATGTCATTTTGGGGGAGGAGCCAGCAAGCTAAAAACTGTGAATAATCAAAACCGTGAATACTGAAATCGCGAATATGGAGGGAGAAGTGTACCCTCAAGCTTCATTCTTTGTTAAAAAAAAAAAAAAAAAGACAGCCCCCAAGGTAAATTCTGAGGCAAGATTTTTAAAATTCTGTTATGAAGTTTCCAAAATGCGGTGGCAATTATTTGGCAAATTTGTATATAGAGTACTCCCCTGAAATTTGCGGGGGTTCCGTTCCAGAAACCCCCGAACATTTTGAAAAACCGCAAATATGGTTTTTATAGGCAGGAGAGAGTAGCTGGGGCGCCGGCGGGTGCAAAATCACTCACGGTATGCTCTGACCGCCTCTTCCTGTTGCTAAAGTCAGGCTACACCAATCAGGAGCTGCTTTGACACGCAGTTCCTGATTGGCGTAGTCTGAATTTAGTACAGGAAAAGGCGGTTGGAGAATACCGCAAATTAGTGAGTACGTGCTTCGCGAACTCACGGGGAACACTGTATTTGCTTATTAACCCCTCCCCCCTTTTACAAAACCGCGCAAGAGATTTTTAGCACCAGCTGACACACTGAATGCTCTGCACTGCTCCAACGTTCTTAGAAATCTATGACCGTTCGGAGCAGCGCAAGGGCATTCAGCAGGCCAGCTGACCTCTTGCGTAGTTTTGTAAAAAGGGAAGGGGTGTAAATTGGGTAAATCATTTTTTTTTTTTTTTTACATTTATTGTACCAATTTTACTTGGCACTTTTTTGGGGGGTGGGGCGTGGGGGGGGGGGGGGAAGAAGCCATAGTGCTGGAGAAAAATGGAAATCCTGGACTGGGAAGTGTATTCAGAATTAGAAGTGAAAGAAATGATCCACTTATAGTAACAGTTTCTCTCTCTCTTCTGACATAATCCTTTATATTTCCTTAACTCACTTCCCACAGAGTTTCCAATCCCCTCATTTTCCCCTTACCCCACCTGCCATAGCTGAGCCCCTTATTCGCATCCAACACATACCCAGTTTTATGCGAGACACACAGAGTTGGGAGAGAAATCTCACACACATACACACACGCAGAGTTCCTTTCCTCTCACGGGTTGGATACAGGCCATAGGGAACCAAAGCAATTAAGGAGAAAAAGAGGCCTTGGGAATCCTCTGGCATGGGGTAGGAACTGCCAAATGCCATCACCACACTCTGGCCTCCAGACGGTCTCCTCTTATCACACAGAAAGGGACAGATTTTCTTTCCATTCTTACAGCTGCTGATCTGTGGGAGTTCAGGGCCCTGCCTGTAAACCTAACAGACCATATAGTACTGCAAGTGGCCCATGAGTTCTTGCCGTTCTACATCCTCTGCTTATGTCTGTACGTGTGTATGCCTCTACCTAAGTGTATACTATTTTTTCTCTGTCTTTATATTTCTTTCTTTGTTACTATTTCAGTCTCTCTCACTGTCTCTGTTTCTTTAAAATATTTATGTGCGTCTCTCTCCTTGTCTCTGACTGCATGCCTGGCCATATAAGACTCTGTCTCAAACTTTCTTCCTGAATGTGCATATGTATTCTTTTTTTCTATGCCTACTTCTGATTTTATAAGTTTGCTGTGTGCCTGGGGGGGGTCACTAAAGCCGCTGCAGATGAAAGATGAATTTTCTTTCTCATGCCCTGGAGGAAGAATAAGGGATAAAATCCCTAAGATTGTTCTAGGTGGGTTTCCAACTGGGACGTGCCCAGGGAAGAAATTAGGGAGACTCCTTAGGCTCACGTTGGTAAGGAAACCGTCTTTTTACACCTTGTTTCTGCCTCCCAAAAAGCAGACTAAGCTCTGAAAGGTAGGGAGCTTCAGGTCCTGTAAAGGGTGAGCCCCTTAGCACTATCTCAAGTCTATGGGCAAAGGTAAAATAGGGAAATCACTGTACAGTTGCCAGAGCAGGATAAAACTCCTAACAGGGAGAATCTGTGGAGTTCCCCTGGATAGGAAGCTCTTTTTTTTCCTCCTGTCTGATATCCAGTGAGGATCACAGTAGTACTGGACTGAGAGAAGCCAAGCCAAGAGGTGGGACTCATAGTAGCAGGGCTTCCGCAAAGGCATTCGATTAGGGTTACCATATGACTCCAGAAAAAGGAAGACGGATTGAGACATCCAGGTTTCTTCTGCCATTGAAAGCAGTGGAAGTAAAACCTGGATGTCTCAATCCGTCCTCCTTTTTCTGAAGTAGGTTTACTAGATGTCCTGATTTCCCCGGATGGGTCTAGGGGTCTGGATTTTCCAGATGGAAAATCTGGTAACCCTATTCTGGAGCAATATGGTAACCCTACTAGGCACCCTAGGCAAATATTCAACCTTGCACGTCTTCATCAACTTTCAGGCCCCTTGGGTCCCATAACAATCTCAATCATCCCAATGTCATCCCTTCCAGAAAAATCTGGGTAAATGAATGGTTTGAAAACTGATCACCTTCCCTGCTGGTAAAGAAAAAAAAAAAATTACCCCGTTATATCTTTGTGTTTGTCAAATTTTGCTTTGAATGCAGCCGCTCTTCGGCAGTTCTGGTTTTAAATTTGCATCCCAAAGTAGTTTGGGATTTGTAGTCCCTGATTTTACCCATTGAAATCTGTGCCACTGGTCCCATCATGCATCGGGTTGAGACTGGCAGAAATCCAGGACTGGTCTAAAATCTCCCTCCTGGAACTGGATAACTTGGAAGTTCTGCAAATTGCCTTAAATTTTTCCTAATGGTTGGCCAGTTCTGTACTGGAGCGAACACAGCTGAGGTCTGGGGGAAAGAGGTGGCCTCTAGTAGCCAAGGAAGAAAGGAGTAAGGAGAAAACCGTTCAACTAAACATCTTGAAGGCCTGTTGGAATCTACTTGAAGACGGTGTGATATATCAAATGTTTGCAGTTTGTTCAGCAAGGTGACATTTTAGTTATCTGTGCTGTGGTGTAATTTTCCATGAACCCCTTCAAGGAATCGCTGATTAGGAAAGCATGTTTGCTGTGATGTAGTCATAAAGGACCTTAGAGAAGAGTTTCTCCTAGGACAAGCAGGATGAGTCAGCCACATATGGGTGTTGTCCCAACAGCTCCCAATTTGCGGATAAGCTCTCCAATAGCTCAGAGATTTTTTTTTTTTTTTTCTCTGAGCACGTGCAGTGCCCAGGCCCCACTGGGCATGCCCGAGCCCTACCCATTTCCCCCTGCTTCCCCCTAATCCCCAGGATGTTCCTAGCTGTGGCCGGGTCGGCCGTATGGGGAGGCAGGTGGGTTGTGTGGCTGACTATCCTGCTGTCCACGGAGAACCTACGTTACAGGTAAGTAACTACACTTTCCCCCACACCTGCTGGACCCATGAAAAGCACAAATTGTTAATATAAGCCTAGATTCCACCTCAGCTCATAGAAGGGGTGCACCAGTTTTATATTTCTGTCCATATTCTTGCCTTTCTGTCTCTCTGTGTTTGCCTAACTCTTTTTTCTCTTTTTCTGTGCTTGCCTGCTCTGGCAACTAAATCCTCCAATTTCCAAAATTTCAGTATACTATTCACTGGACATGGGATCCGACCGTGAATGGCAGGGTTTCCTTACTATCAGAAAGAGACTGAGAAAAGTCATCGTTCAGGGTCGCTTAGAAACACAAAAACTTAAAAGGTTCACAAAATTAATGGAGTAAAAGCTAGGCAGAGTTCATCCTGTACTGGAATAACACGCAGGACTATCATAAACGATGTGTGAAAGAAAGGATTGCCCTGGGCACCAAACCAGGGGTAGGGACTAGGGATACCACATCACCCTTTTGATCTTTGTCTACTCACTCGAGGAACGCAGAGAGAGGGGTGACATGATCGAGACATTCAAGTATCTCACGGGCCGCATCGAGGTGGAAGAAGATATCTTCTTTTTCAAGGGTCCCGAGGCAACAAGGGGGCATCCGTGGAAAATCAGGGGCGGGAAACTGCACGGGGACACCAGGAAATTCTTTTTCACTGAAAGGGTGGTTGATCGCTGGAATAGTCTTTCACTTCAGGTTATTGAGGCCAGCAGCGTGCCTGATTTTAAGGCCAAATGGGATAGACACGTGGGATCTATTCACAGAGAAAGGTAGGGGAGGGTCATTGGGGTGGGCAGACTAGATGGGCCGTGGCCCATATCTGCCGTCTATTTCTATGTGTATCTCAAACTGTTTGCCTCCTGAGATTCCAAGTGTGCCGCAGCACACTGAGTAGGAAGAGAGGCGACTGCCAGCGCTGCCCGATTCATTAAAGGCCTGCATGTGTCTCCCTTCTCTCTAGCATCCTCCGGCTTCCCCCCTGGCCTCCCGGTCTCACCTTTAAAGCTAATTACAGCAACCTCCAGAGGATCGCCGATAGGTAAAATGATTTTATTTTCAATATAGTGATTGAAATGTGTCAGTTTTGAGAATTTATATCTGCTGTGTATATTGTGTGTATATGAAAAATGAATGGAAAAAATTGCATTACAATTAGTAAAGGGGATGGGATCTGGGGCAGAGCTTGGGTGGGCCTAGGGAGATCTGTGGTTGGGGTACTCAGTTGATATTTGATAGACTTAGGGGGTACTTAGCTTGAAGTAGTTGAGAAACACTGCTGTAGGCAATCGGCTGGCGCCAATGCCTCTCCTTCTTTCTGGCCCTCTTCCCTGCTGGCACCCCCTACTGGCGTCTCAGGGCCCATCTGGAGGGCCTCTGCACATGTGCGGACATCGATGTGATGATGTCACACATTTATGTGATGTCATCATAGCGACATCCGCACATTTCTGGGTGCCTCAAACCGTGGCCACTACCTTTAATGTGCCCCGGCTCGAGAAAGTTTGAGAGACACTGGTCTAAGGAGTACGAGCCTTGGGAGTCCAAAAGGGCACAAAATTAACCCTTGCCAAGGTGCCATTTTCTGGTCAACTGCTGAGATAAAAATGAAGCTGTCTGGTGATGTCAGTGGAAGGAGAAATGAGTTGAGTCTCTACTGCAGTGTCTCAGGTTTGTAATGCGAGAAAATGAGTGAATCTCCACTGCAGTGATGTGAGGAATAATTGAGACCCCCCCCCTCCCTTGGATCCAAGAAGCCCGGCCTTGGTGACGGCTCCTACTCCTGCCCAGGAGACACTGAATCTCCATTAGCTAAAGAGCTGGACAAATTATTGTCTGAGCGCTGGGCAGTTAAAGAGCCGTTAACTTCTCACTTTTCATCTGCTGACATCAAATCAATACATAAAAAAAAAAGAATACAGGAAGGCTCCTTGAAACCCAGCAGGCCGAGGAGGAGGCAGGGAGCACTCTGTTACCATGGAAACTAAGGCTGCGCTCTCTGTTCCCAGGCTACTCCCCTCAGGATGCTCAGTTAACATGTGATTGGACGTTTCTTATGACTGACGGAAGATTTCGCTATTCAAAGTGATTTTGTCCTTTGCTTGTGGGTTTGGAAGCGTGATAATGGCATTAATGGGCTTGGGGAGGATAATGGTAGACCCAAGTATAGAAAAGAAAAAAAAGAGAGAGAGAGAGAATGTTTATAATGGTTTGGGGGTTTGAGCATTCCCTTAGCAGCTGGAGGAAGAGGTCTTGCCTTTAGAAACACATACCTTGGATGTAGCAGATACACAGGCCTCATTTTACACTGTCTGCAGGGAGCGCAGGTCTCATTTATTCACAAACAGACACATAATATGCACTGCACAGCATGAACTGCTGCTTTTCCTTATTCATACACAGACAGACATTGGATAGCAGGGAGTACAGGTGTCCTTTATTCAAACACACAGTTACAGAGCACAGCAGGAAATGCCAAGTTCCTTCATTTTCACACAGACACTACAACAGGAAATTCAGGTCTCCCTTGCTCAAGCAGACACTAAGGCCCGGATTCTGTATAGGACGCCCTGTCTCAGAAACCGTCAAGCGTCCTATATAGAATCGGACCTAAGCCCGGTTAAAGTGAACCCGATTCTTTAACCAATGTCCCTGTTACAGATGCCGGTTAGAGAATCAAGTTGTAAGAGATGCGACCGCTAAGCTTATCGCGGCAAGGGATCTCCCTGCTGCGATAAGTTAGTGGCTGCCTATCCCCTCCCGAACAAATGCAGCAGGAAGGATGCCCAATCCTTCCTTCCTACCTGGGATCCCCCCTCCCCCCCGAACGAAAACGGCAAGAGGGATGCCCTGTCCTTCCTGCCCGGAATACCCCACCCCACCCCGAACTAAAGCGGCAGGAGGGATACAGCAAAAAGAACAGGAGTTTTCAGTGTACTGGGAGTACCCCCCCTCCTACTAGGAGCGCGAGCGTTCTAAGTGTAATCGGGGGGGAGGGAGGGTTCTCCACACCCCCCTCACAGCATAAAATGGAAGGCCTCAAAGTGGCGGAAGCGGCAGCGCACATTTCTCCTGTACTCAAATGTTGGCGTGGGATTGTCGGCACGCTGTTGTCCTCTGCACTTTTGACGGTGTACCGTCAGTCGCACGTAGGTGCCGTTCATAGAATCAAGGCTGTTTTTTTTTTAAATAGACACATTAAATATAGGCCAGCATTTTAAAGACCTACATTTAAGGCGCTGATCTCATGCCTATGGAGGTGCATAGGGACACCTACATACGCCACTTCCAGTGCAAACCAGCCCCCACCAGCCTTAGGCGTTTCTATGTGCCTCCATAGGCACAAGACCGGTGCCTTAGAATGGTGTTTTCAATGGTGCATCATTTATAGAATTTGTTCCTTAGTGCCTAGCTGAAAACTGGCCATTTTGGAGGCATTCCGGGGGCGACGTCAGCACTTGGCTGGCCAAGGTAACTGCATAAAGCAACAAAACAAGGAGAAAAGGGAGGTCCCAACCTAAACTGCAGTAAAAAACCAACCGAGAGCAAACAAAACAAAACTGCAGATCTGTACAAGACGTAGGCAAAATTTTATTGTAACAAAATAAATATATGTAACCACTTTTTGCGACGTTTCATTGCAGTTGGTGAATTTCGACGTCGCTAACACTTTGCTGCTACTCTACAATTTTTTGTGACTTTTTTTGTTATCCTTTTTTACCATGGACCCCTGACGAAGGTTTGTCCGAAACACGGACCGTGTCGGGTCCCTTGATTGGTAAAAGAGTTTACATATATTTATTTTGTCACAATAAAATTTTGCCTACGTCTTGTACAGATCTGCAGTTTTGTTTTGTTTGCTCAAGGTAACTGCATAAACAGAACCACACAAAAGTCAGTCCTATCTTTATGCGGTATGCCCTAGTCAGTTAAGAACTGAATATTGTATTGAACCAGTTACGGTTTAGCTGGCATTTGAATTTCTTGGTATAACGCCAGCGGCAGTCAGCAAAGTGCTGAGCACTGCCAGCTGAATATTGACCCCCCTCAAGTTGTTGGTTAAAGATGAGTTGTTATAATATATAAAAGGGAGAATTTAAATTTGTCGATCCACCCTTTTTCCCCCTTTTGTGCTTGTCTGTTTGGTACACATCTTATCGTAATTAATGCAGTCCCGTTTTCCCTATTTTTTATACTGTACGTCGCTTTGAAATTTGAAACTGCAATTTAATCAAACTTGTTAATGAAACTTGAATTACAGTAGTTTGGAGTTAATAGTGTAGTGGCTAGAGCAGTGTCTCACAAACATTTTTGAAGCCGCGCCACGCTAAGGGCCGCGGCTGGATGGCCTCCAGACATGCGCAGACGTTGAAGTGATGACGTCACGTGCATGTGTGCACGTCCGCACTTGCGCCGAGGCTCTCCAGATGGGGCCCCGGGCATGCTAATCCTGGGAGGAGAGGTGGGGGAGAGGAGGAGAGACACCAGCAAGGAGTCGAGGTGCTGGCGCTGGCTGTCTTGACTACAGGTCAAATCTCTCGCCACAAAATAATAATAATAATAATTTTATTTCTTATATACCGCTATACCATAAGTTCAAAGCGGTTTACAACAAGTTACATACAATGAGAATAAGAGATGTTTACAACAAGAAGTAAGAGATGTTTACAACGAGATACAGCGATTTTTATTATTTGCAGTGATTTTCGGCGTGACACATCATCTGTTTGGTTTTATATTATCTTTTTCAATATTTGTTGTGACATATGTTTTTTCCTTTATCTACCATGGACCCCTGATGAAGGTTGTCCGAAACACGGACCGTGTTGGGTCCCCTGTTTGGTAAAAAGGTTTTAATATATAGTTTGCTTGTCACAATAAAATTTGCCTACATCGTTGTACATATCTGCAGTTTTGGTTTGTTTGTTCCTGGTTGGTTTTCTTACTGCAGACAAGGTTGGACCTCCCTTCTTTTGGTTCTGTTACAACGAGATACATACAATGAGTGTGTGAGATGTAAGGGGAACAGAAAAAGTACTTTCTGGGATACAAAATGCAAATGGAAGAGAACCAAGATGGTTTGAATCAAAAGGAAGTATCTAGGCAGAGATTGGGGTGCAGGGGAAAACAATTTGGGTGCAATACCTTTACAAATGGGAAGAAGGATGAGTTAATCTAAAATCAAGAGAATTGGGGATTGGGATGAGGATAGCTGAGGGGGATTGGGCAAGAATTAGGAATTAGAATTTGTTAAAGAGATGGGTCTTCAGTGATTCCCAATCCTGTCCTGGAGGACCACCAGCCAGTCAGGTTTTCAGGATAGCTCTAATGAATATGTATGGGGCAGATTTGCATGCCTGTCACCTCCATTATATGCAAATCTCTTCTATGAATATTCATTAGAGCTATCCCAACAATCTGACTGGCTGGTGGTCCTGCAGGACAGGGTTGGGAAACACTGCTGCAGATAGTCCATTGCTCAGATACATAGATAGATTGCAAGCCCACCATGACTTTCACACGTGCAGGGGTTAAGTTGTGGAATAGCCTGGTTGGTCAAATCCGAAAATGTAGAGATAAGAGCTCATTTAGGATAATGCTGAAAACACAATTATTAGTAGATGCATTTCTTTGAGAAATTGATTTTATGTAAGGATTGAATCTGTTTTGTTCTAACCTTGTTCTGAATTTAATAATATTTTATGTATGTAACTATTTGTAAACCGTTTTGGAATAAAACGGTCTATAAATTTTGGGCTCCTCCTTGGGAGCATTACCAATGTTGGCACTATTGTTATTATTATAAAACTTAATAAACTATATGAACTACAAAAACATAAATAGGGAAAATGCTTACAGTACCTGTATAGAAACCGCTTTGAATGTGTTTGTAGAACTACAAAAAGGTGGTTTGCAAGTCCCAATCCTTTTCCCTAATAAATCGGAAAAAAGTTGTTGGCTTTGAACTGATGGAAAACGTTGGAGTTTTGGGGTAACATTTCGTAAATTAGGGTGAAGCTGTTGACATGCAGTTGATAAATAAGGGATAAAATTGTCTTGAAGTCTTGGGTAAGATTGGATGTGTTGGCTTTGTATCGAGGGACAAGGGTGGGGGTATTCGTTTGATATTAACGGTAAAAGTATAACATTACGGTCTTGGAGTTGACAACTAAAGATAGATTAGGGTATAAGAACATAAGAACCTAAGCAATGCCTCTGCTGGGTCAGACCTGAGGTCCATCTTGCCCAGCAGTCCGCTCACGCGGCGGCCCAACAGGTCCAGGACCTGAGCAGTAATCCTCTATTTATATCCTTCTATTCCCTTTTCCAGCAGGAAAATGTCCAATCCTCTCTTAAATCCCAGTACTGTATTCTGCCCTATAACGTCCTCTGGAAGCGCATTCCAAGTGTCCACCACACGTTGGGTAAAGAAGAACTTCCTGGCATTTGTATTGAATCTGTCCCCTTTCAACTTTTCTGAATGGCCTCTTGTTCTTTTATTTTTTGAAAGTTTGAAGAATCTGTCCCTCTCTACGCTCTCTATGCCCCTCATGATCTTATAAGTCTCTATCATATCCCCTATAAGTCTCTATCATATCCCCTCTAAGTCTCCTCTTCTCCAGGGAAAAGAGACCCAGTTTCTCCAATCTCTCAGCGTATGAAAGGTTTTCCATCCCTTTTATCAGACGTGTCGCTCTTCTCTGAACTCTCTCGAGTAACGCCATATCCTTCTTAAGGTATGGCGACCAAAACGGGACACAGTATTCCAGGTGTGGGCGCACCATCGCCCGATACAGCGGCAGGATAACTTCTTTCACCCTGGCTGTAATACCCTTCTTGATTATACCTAGCATTCTATTCGCTCTCTTAGCGGCCGCTGCGCACTGTGCAGTCGGCTTCATTGACCTGTCCACCATTACCCCCAAGTCCCTCTCTTGGGTACTCTCATTCAATGACATCCCTCCCATCGTATAGTTGTACCTCGGGTTTCTGCTTCCCATATGCAATACTTTACATTTCTCAACGTTGAACTTCATTTGCCATTTTGTCGCCCATTCTCCTAGTTTGTTCAAGTCCCTTTGCAATTCCTCACAGTCCTCTTTAGTCCGAGCTTCCCTAAATAGTTTGGTGTCATCTGCAAATTTTATTATCTCACACTTCGTCCCTGTTTCTAGATCATTTATGAATATATTAAATAACAGCGGCCCGAGCACCGAGCCCTGCGGAACACCACTCGTGACCCTCCTCCAGTCAGAGTAGTGTCCTTTCAACCCTACCCTTTGTTTCCTACCTGCCAACCAGTTTCTGATCCATCTATGTACGTCTCCGTCCACCCCATGGTTCTTCAGTTTCCGGAGTAATCGTTCATGGGGCACCTTGTCAAAGGCTTTTTGGAAATCAAGGTATATGATGTCAAGGTAGATGAGCAAGGGTGGAGTGAAGCTGACGGGTTATGTTGAGTTTGTGTGCGTGTCATTATGGAGGTTGGTGAAGATAGGATGTTGTCTTAAAGATGATTTGTATAGAAAAGTTGCTTGCTTAGAATTGATTTGTAAGAGATGCTGTCTTTGGAGTTGATTTGTAAGGTTCCGGGGACAGCAGGCTTTGTTTTCTTCACATGGAAATAGGACTCATGGATGGAACTGTTAATATTTTTGTTTCTTCATCAATCTTTGCTTGACATGAAATTAATCTGAGACACCGACAGACAGAGCTGATAAATGGAGGTATTAGAAGGTAGAAACAGAGAGAGACAGAATGAGTTATAAAAAGGAGATGCACGTAGCCAGACTAACTGAAAGAAAGATACAACCAGAGAAAACATATTTTAATACTAGTAGTATTCATTATAGCTTGATATTTGCATACGGAGTACTGCACCAGACCATAGCGTAGAAGGATGAAGATAGAAGCCAAGAAAATATATGCCAAAGCAATAAGAGACAGATATAGGTACAGGCAGAAAAAACGGTAGAGAAACAAGGCTTGCAGCAGCCAGAAACAGAAACAAAAGACAGATATAGAGAGCAATAATTTTAGGTGGTGAGAAATAACGCAAGGAAAGACAGCCATGGCAAAATCACTGACAAACAGAGGAATTGCAACATCAACAGATAAGAAAAGAAGAAAGGGATGAAGATATGACAGGAATAAAATGAGTTGACATATAAGGGCACAGAAAGAAACTAAAAGGACATTGTGAAACAGAGATAAATATCCAGTGCCCCGTCATTCACGTGCCGAACAAAAGCATAATGTCGACGATCATGGAACCCCCCTAAACGTATAAGTGTTCGCGCTCCTGTTGGGGTGTGTGTGTGTGGGACCCCCCAGTACACTAAAAACTGCCGAATACCCCCCAAAATAAGGAAAATGACAGTTTTCAGTTGGGGGGGAGGGGTTCCCGAAGCATGAACACTTGTAAGTTTACTGGGGGAGGGGTTCCCCCCACACATACACACCCTCACAGCGCTAACAGGAAGTGTTTTAAGCCAGCGTGCATCAATCCTGCGCGGGATTATTGGCGCGTTTTTGTCGGGCACCCCTCTGTTATGGTACCAAATATCCATACAAATAGATAGACACAGTGATAACATACAGCTAGACACTGATAACATGCATACAAGTACACAAAAAGATAAGATATTCTCATATATAAATAAGTATATTGGTTACAAATACTAATTCCTACATTAACACAGGCATTCACAAGCCTACACACACACATATGCCCACACACATATGAAAGAAAGAGACAGAGGGAGGGGGAGATGCTCAAACTATAAGCACATTTTCATAACAATGCACATACTGTACACATTCAAATGCATGAGCAGGCTAAGAGTCAAAGCATAGTCTTAGGACTCTCTAAGGGGCATATGCACCCCTTTTTAGTGTCCTTAACTTGAATCCATGATAGAGAATGTTCCCTTAATTAAGGTGACTCTGTTAAGGAATGTCTTTAGTGCACCTATGTTCTAGCAGGTGAATAGAGCATGAAAGTTAACCTTTCTGAGCGAGGGCCAGAGGAAGAGAATACCATAAAGCAGGGATGATGGCAAAGAAGGCAGAGTGTGTAGACAAGATGAGTTGTGTCATGTGACCTGGAGAAACGGTCAACTGATGGTTCATCGCTGAACACAAAGATTGGGTTGGTTTGTAGGGGATGAGAAAAAAAGCCAGGTAAAATGGGTGTAAGGTTTTGAAAGTCAAAGTGAGCAGTTTTGAAGTCTATATGCATTTTGATCGGGAGCCATTGGTGTTGTTTTTTCTTCTTCAGAAGCAGGGTTATATGGTCAAAGCTACGAGCATGAGTCAATAGTCTAATCGCCATATTCTGGATTGTCTAGAGTTTAAGAACCACCTTTGGAAGACCAGTGTACACAATGTTGCAATAATCAAGTTTGGAGGAAACCAAAACATAGAACAAAATTGCACAACAGGAATCATCAAAATACGATTGGATTGATCGAATCAGTTGACACAGCTACTGAATACAGTGTTCACCAGGTCATTCGCGGTATTTTCCAACCGCGAACCGTCGACCAGGAGAGGCCAGCTGGAGAAGCAGGAGAGAGCAGCCAGAGCGCCGGCGAGTGATGGAAATCACTTGCTATATGCTCCGACCACCTCTTCCTGCACTAAAGTTGGGCCTTACCCCCGCATACTTCCCTCGCACCAACAACAAATCCCGTCGTATTCAGCTGTTCGCCTTCCCCTCACCCAAACATTGTCTCTTCAAAAGATTCCTTGACAGAACTTTCGCCTTCCAAGCAGCCAAGCTGAACCCATGGCTAGCACAAATGATACTAGAGGCCCCCAATTACCTCGGGTTCAGAAAATCACTTAAAACTTACCTATTCCACAAACAAGACCCGAAAGGTTCCCCCCCCCCTGACAATACCTCCCCCCCTCCCCAATCTGGCCCCCTCATGAGGCCTGCCCCCTTTTTCTTCCCCTCTTTCCGCATCCTCTGTCTAGTTCAAATTAAGCTGATAAATAATTGAAACTATGTTTCTCTGTAATTCTAATAACAAATCTGTAATTCTAATAACAAATCTGTAATTCTAATAACAACTCTGTAATTCTGACAAATAATTGTAAATCTGCCTGTCTATGCAGATCCTAATGTAACTCAATGTAAACCGCCTTGAACTCACATGGGTATGGCGGTATATAAAAATAAACTATTATTATTATTATTATTATTACTGTATTGGCAGTGCAAGGATAACTAGGTCTGCTGGAACTCCAGTTGAGCACTAACCAGATAGCAAAGTCTGCCCAGATCTTTAGTGGATATGGTCCGGTTATTGAGACATATCCGGTTAGGAGAAGCTTCTACCCTAATAAGACCTCTGAATATTGATTCCAAAGAACTTAATGCCACTTTAGATGGTTTTTGGGGTGCAATTGCTCATACTGAACACCCTGTTCCTCATTAACTCTACTCTTCAAAAAATACATAAAACCTATCCAACACGACCAGTTCCTTCCCAAGCTCCACCTACCACACTGTCTACTCCTATCAAATCTAAAATGTTCTAATTACCCAACACGTATTACCTTAATTTTTCGACAATTCTTATGTAATCCACCTATATATCTTGTAACTTCATGACAATTCTTATGTAATCCGCCTTGAACTGCTAGGTAATGGCGGAATAGAAATCACTAATGTAATGTATTTTGGATAGACATTCCTCAGTAAGGATTCATGAACTGGGAGCTAAAAGACAAGAAATCTTTTAGAGACCCTCAATCGGAACCGACACAGGTATTGGCAATACAGCTGAATCTAATAAAAGATAAAAATGTTATGCTATGCTATCAGTCTTATATCTTGCCAATCTTCCTAAAATAGAGCTCTAGGTGAAACATAGAAGATGAAGATGATGGCAGAAAAGGGCTACAGCCCATCAAGTCTGCCCACTCTGCTTACCCACCCCCTGTCTATGTCCTAATGACCCAATTTCCTTATCTTGACCCTCGTAGGGATCCCACATGGGTATCCCATTTATTCTTAAAGTCTGGCACGCTGTCTGCCTCGATCACCTGCACTGGAAGCTTGTTCCAATGATCAACCACTCTCTCTGTGAAGAAATACTTTCTGGTGTCTGCAGCAGCCACTCTCTCCCTATTGGCTAAGGCTCTTAACATTTGCATCTCCTCTTCCTATAGGCTAAGGCTCTTTACACCTCAATTGTGATGTCATAGAACTTTCTGATTATAGAAACATAGAAACATGATGGCAGATAAAGGCCAAATGGCTCATCATAGAAACATAGAAACATAGAAGATGACGGCAGAAAAGGGCTACAGCCCATCAAGTCTTCCCACTCTGCTTACCCACCCCCTGTCTATGCCCTAATGACCCAATTTCCTTATCTTGACCCTCGTAGGGATCCCACATGGGTATCCCATTTATTCTTAAAGTCTGGCACGCTGTCTGCCTCGATCACCTGCACTGGAAGCTTGTTCCAATGATCAACCACTCTCTCTGTGAAGAAATACTTTCTGGTGTCGCCATGAAATTTTCTGCCCCTGAGTTTGAGCGGGTGCCCTCTTGTGGCCGAGGGTCCCTTGAGAAAGAAAATATCATCTTCCACTTCGAAACGTCCCGTGAGGTACTTAAATGTTTCGATCGTGTCTCCCCTCTCCCTACGTTCCTATGTGAAGATTCAAGCAAGATCATATTAGCCCTGAAGAAACGGCTTAGTGCTGTGAAGTGTTGGCATTTTAACAGAATGCTTTAAACACTCAGAGTGGTTTCAGTCGCAAAATATCTCAGTCCTCAATTATTTTAAACCTCAACAGCGAGTTGTCACTCTATGGAAGTTTTTTAGCCAATGATGTGGAGGTGGCGGTTTGAGCTTGAGCTCTGCCAATAAAACCAGAGGCTTTTTCTTCCATTTGAGCAGACTCTCAGCTACCTTTAAGTGGAGGGTTTTTTTTGTACTACTTTACTTAAATGCTAAGCAGCAAAGCTTATATTTAGCTCATTTGGCTGTTTGGTTGAGGATGGGCTGGGGAGGGCTTCAATGACTGGGATGGTTTAGATGGGCTGGAGTAAGCTTTGATGTAGACTTCAGTAGATGGAACCTAAGCACAGTACTGGGTAGAGTTTTGGGTTCTGGCCCAGAAATAGCTAAGTAAAAGGAAAATTTAAATTAAATCAGTAATTTAAAGAGCGGGTAAGGTTGGTCAGACAGGATGGACCATTTGGATTTTTATCTGCCATCATTTACTATGTTACTCTGTTACTGTGTTTTCTGTCGGAAGCCAGTGGTCTCTGAGCAGTGGCGTGACGTGGTCTAATTTGAATGTGGTGCACTGAAGGTTGGAGAAGTAAAAAACTCTTTGTTAGGATACTAAATTTATGTAATTCAGAATTTTCCAAAGATTCCATATATACCTATGATTGAGCTGTTTGAGAAATATTTAAAGGAAATATTGGGAATACTGGAGGAACCTCTCCCATCAATTTGTAAGATGTGGAGGGGCATTTTTAATACGATGCTTTGTGAAAAACATCTCAAAATCCAGTAGAGAAAAAGACCATTTTCAAAGCATAAACATGTCTTATCTTTTTTCTTTCCCCCTCCCCCAAATGACCATTTCTTGATGCGTTTGCCATTAGTGCATGTATCGTTTTAAAAAATATTATTGAAAAAAAAATGTCCAAATGAAAAACGCATAAAATCCACACATTGGGACATAGAAGGAACCGGCATTCGAAGCAGACTGGCCACAAAGACATACCAGCGGAGCACCATAGGGGGCACTGCAGTGACTAACATAAAAGGTTCCAAGTATAGTAAGCCCTCCAAAACTTACCCACAACCTACGGTACTCAAATGAACACCATCCAAAGTGTCACCTGTATGTCAGCACAGTAGGGTTTTGGTGGGCTCACACTGTCCACCACAAGTTTACTAGTTAGAGTGGGATACAGGCCTAAGTCCCTTCTCTGCAATCCACGTCAGTGACCACCGGGCTACCCCAAAGACCTGTTTGCTGCTCTAATACCAGGCTTGGTTGGACCTGACTTCCTATGGGATATTATTGTTTGCCCCTGGGCTTTCTGGTTGATCTGAAAAGACCTAAAAGCTAAGTCCGCTGCCTTTTGATTTTTGCCTTTGGGAGTTGGCTGGGGGGGGGGGGGGGTTCTCAGAGTGGTCTCACTGATTGATTCCTCCTGTATTCACTGTTATTTTGAAGTTGATACACAGTTTTATTTATTTGTATTTAAAGCACACACAGGTGTGCCCGATGATGGTGTGTAGGCGGGGGCACAGTTGCCTCTGTCTGTCAATGTGAAGCGCTGGAGTATTACTCCCCTCGCTGTTCCTTCACACTGAGGGCACCCTAACGCATTCACATTATTATTTCTTTATTAGTTATACGCGATATTTAGCGTTGTGCTTACGGAGGAGTTCAGTCATCGAGTACCACTCTCTGAACCGATGCCTTATTGTTGGTTTCTTGGTAAGGTTTTTTGGCACTTTTTTTGGAGCTTTTCTCCTTGTCCTTGCTCTAATAGGACAGGCCACAACATCTGAAGCAGTCATATAGGCAGAGATATGCACTGTTTCAGTCACACTCGGGGGGAGTGGGGGGTGGGGGGTGGGAGGAAGTCAGTGGCCACTGGGGGAGTGTGGGGAGGTCATGCCGTCATCCCTCCAGTGGTCATCTTGTGGCGCTTATTCTTTGTTAAAACAGATCTAGCCCCAAACCATTAAATACCATTCTGTATTATTGTTAGGAGATTTGAAATTTCCATTTAGAAACCTTTTCTAATGAAAGGGTTAAGGAATGGTATTCTTTTATGAGTACTTTAGATTTTTACTTTCCTTCTTGTCAAGCTACAAATTTAAAAGGTCACTTAGATGTTATAAGAATAACTACAAAAAGATGGAATAAATCTGTCCTTTTCAATAGATAATTGGTCTTTAGTTCCATCATCAGATCATTTCCTTCTAGATTTTACTTCACATTGGAATGAATGAAAACTGCTATTAATGTTAAATAAAATTAATTCAGCCTCCTCTTTTTCTTGTTTAAGTATTTATATAACACTTATAGCCTAAGTGGTTTACATGCAGGTACTCAAGCATTATGGTAGACGCATCACTGAAGGCATCGGCGCAATGCGCCACAGCCTCTAGGAAAGCAAACAGAATGTTGGGTATCATTAAGAAGGGTATTACGACCAGGACGAAGGAAGTCATCATGCCGTTGTATCGTGCAATGGTACGGCCGCATCTGGAGTACTGTGTCCAGTACTGGTCACCGTACCTCAAGAAAGACATGGCGGTACTTGAGGGAGTACAAAGAAGAGCAACTAAACTGATAAAGGGAATGGAAAATCTCCCATATACCGACAGATTGAAGCAGTTAAAGAACATAAGAACATAAGCAGTGCCTCCGCTGGGTCAGACCACAGGTCCATCCTGCCCAGCAGTCCGCTCCCGCGGCGGCCCGAACAGGTCACGGCCTGTCTGAGACACCAGAAGGGGCCCCCTTGCCACCTTGGTTTCCCATTGAGTTTTATCTTCCCATCGAAGTCCTAACCCTCCGGTCTTGCACATGCACGACCTGGTTGGATTTCTATACTTATTACTTGGTTTGCTTTCTATACCTGTGTTACCTCTCTCAGTATCCCACGATCCCCCTATCCCTCAGGAATCCGTCCAATCCCTGTTTGAAACCCTGTACCGTACTCTGCCTGCAGTCTGGGCTTTCCGACACTGCTGTGACGCTGGGGGGTGGGCGGAGCTTCCTCTCGCCGCTACCCCACGCTGTCCGCCTGCCTTCCGACCTGCCTGCCCTCGCCCACGCTGTTCCTCTCTCCTCTCCGCTCGCCTCCCGGTGCCTACAACCACCCGCACCAGCTAGCTACAGAGAGAAAAAAGAAGAAACGAAGCTTCCCAGGCTCAGCCTTTTCCTCCCTTTTAAGGGGGAGTCTGGGCTTTCCGATGCTGCAGTTGGGACTTTTCTCCCTAGAGAAGCGAAGACTTAGAGGAGACATGATAGAAACCTTCAAGATCCTGAAGGGCAAAGAAAAAGTAGACAGGGACAGATTTTTCAAATTAAGGGGCACCACGAGCACAAGGGGGCACTCGGAGAAATTGAAAGGGGACAGGTTTAGAACAAACGCTAGGAAGTTCTTTTTCACTCAGAAGGGTGGTGGATACATGGAACGCGCTTCCAGAGGCTGTTGTAGACAAGAAAACCTTAAATGGTTTCAAAGAAGGTTTGGATAGATTCCTAGAAGAAAAAGGGATTGAGGGGTATAGATAGGTATAGACCATTGCTCAGGCAATGGGCCTGATGGGCCGCCGCGGGAGCGGACCGCTGGGCAGGATGGACCTATGGTCTGCCTCAGCGGAGGCAACTTCTTATGTTCTTATCCCAGGACAAGCAGGCAGCATATTCCCACACATGGACTCCGTCGGTGATGTCACCCATGTGTGGGAATATCTGCCTGCTGTCCCTGGATAACAACTGTTACGGTAAGTAACTGTGCTTTTTTCTCCGTCTGTCCTGGCGGGCTCACACTCTGGCCCTTTTTTACTAAGGTGCGCTAACCGAATAATGCGCGCTAATCGATTTAGAGCACGCTTACCGCTACCGCGTGCATGTTAGTCTATGGACGCGTAATCGGTTCGCGCACCTTAGTAAAAGAGGGGGGGGGTGTCTGTCCTAATGTACCTGGGGCAGTGGAGGATTAAATGACTTGCCCAGGGTCACAGGGAGCAGCGTGGGATTTGAACCCACAACCCCAGGGTGCCGAGGCTGTAACTGTAACCCCTGCACCACACACTCCCCAATTTAGACAGAACATCCAATTAGAAACATTTTGGGAAGATATGGAGCCTGAAATGTTACAATAGGGAGTGTGTGGCGCAGTGGTTAAAGCTACAGCCTCAGCACCCTGGGGTTGTGGGTTCAAACCCACGCTGTTCCTTGTGACCTTGGGCAAGTCACTTAATCCCCCCCATTGCCCCAGGTTAAATAGGTAGACTATGAGCCCACCGGGACAGACAGGGAAAAATGCTTTGAGTTCCTGAATAAATTGATGTAAACTGTTCTGAGCTCTCTCTTCCCACTATCTTGGACTTCCTCGAATCCTAACAGCACCAGATCCACCCCAAAATTCAAACTATCCTTCCCCTCATTAAAAGGCATATCCCATCCAGGAAAACTAGGGACATCCCTCTCCTTCAGAATTATAGAGCTCTGGAATAACCTTTCTACCCCACTTTGGAATCTGGGCACCCTCCAAATTTTCCGAAAACATCTAAAAACTTGGCTATTCTCAAAAATGTAATATTTACTCCCCTTTATCCTACTAAGCCCCTCTAAACTTTCTCTATACTGTCCCGTATCCCTCTTTGGAGTTCCTTCTCCGTACCATTCCCTGTAAACCGTGCCGAGCTCTACGAGTGTGGAGATGATGCGGTATACAAACTTAAGGTTTAGTTTAGTTTAGGACGGCATAGAAAATCGAATAAATAAAATAAAAATAAAAAATATGCCTCCAATAGATTTAATTAATAATTGAAATCAAATCACTTCTTGTTTACTAGATAAATTTACCCCATTACAGAGGAAGAGAGAGAAGATTAGACATATTGCAGGATGGTTTGCTGAAAAACTACGAGATTTAAAATGAAATTGTAGGAAGTTAGAACATATAATACTGAAGTGAAAAAAAATAACTGGAGGTTAGCTATCAGTCATCACAAAATTACTATTATGAAAAGGGAGTATGGGGAGTGGATGACGCAGTAGTTAGAGCTTCAGCTTGTGGGTTCAAATCCCATGCTGCTCCTTGCAACCCTGGGCAAGTCACTTAATCCCCCATTGTCCCAGGTACAAGGTACATTAGATAGTGTGTTAGCCCACCGGGACAGATAGGGGAAAATGCTTGAGTTCCTGTATGTAAACCACTTAGGCTATAAGTGGTATATAAATACTTAAACAAGAAAAAGAGGAGGTTGAATTTATTTTATTTAACATTAATAGCAGTTTTCATTTTTTCCAATGTGAAGTAAAATCTAGAAGGAAATGATCATAGGACTTCTATGAGTATCGGAACTTTTACTGCAGTGGCCTGCAATTAAAAAAAAAAAACCTAAACAAAAACCAACACCTTATGCGGCTTGATAAAAAGGAGCCTATATATGCTAAATCTTATTGTCAACTAGATTCTTGCCCTCGATAGTTGATGAAATCTCCATCTCAAAATTTTAAATCTCCTTTATGTGAGTGGTTAAATTTTTCATTTGCTCAAGGTATATTCCCAGAGGAACTAGGGATTTATTAATTTGACACCAATCCCCAAAAAATAAAAATAATAGTCTAGTATACCCTAGAGGAAAGGAGAGACAGGGGAGATATGATTCCGACATTCAAATACTTGAAGGGTATTAACGTAGAACATAATCTTTTCCAGAGAAAGGAAAATGGTAAAACCAGAGGACATAATTTGAGGTTGAGGGGTGGTAGATTCAGGGGCAATGTTAGGAAATTCTACTTTACGGAGAGGGTGGTGGATGCCTGGAATGCGCTCCCGAGAGAGGTGGTGGAGAGGAAAACGGTGACTGAGTTCAAAGATGAACACAGAGGATCTAGAATCAGAAAATAATATTAAAAATTGAACTAAGGCCAGTACTGGGCAGACTTGCACGGTCTGTGTCTGTATATGGCCATTTGGTGGAGGATGGGCTGGGGAGGACTTCAATGGCTGGGAGGGTTTCGGCAGTAGGAACCCAAGCACTGTGGATTCTTGCCCAGAAATAGCTAAGAAGAAAAAATAAGAAAAATTTAAATTGAATCAGGTTGGGCAGACTGGATGGACCATTCGGGTCTTTATAGAAACATAGAAACATAGAAATTGACGGCAGAAAAGGGCTATAGCCCATCGAGTCTGCCCATACCAATGACCCACTCCCTGATTCTTACTCTCCTAGAGATCCCACATGAATATCCCATTTTCTCTTGAACTCTAACACGCTGCTGGCCTTAATCACCCTCTGAGGTAGCTCGTTCCAATGATCTACCACCCTTTCAGTGAAGAAGTACTTCCTCGCATCACCCTGAAATTTCCCTCCCCTGATTTTCAGCGAGTGTCCTCTGGTTACTGAGGGCCCTGTAAGACTGAAGATATCATCTTTCACCTCTATACGCCCAGTAATATACTTAAAGGTCTCAATCATGTCCCCTCTCTCTCTTCGCTCCTCCAGTGAGTACATCCGCAGTTTTTTTAACCTTTCTTCATACGTGAGTTCCCTGAGCCCCAAAACCATCCTGGTAGCCATTCGCTGAACCGACTCAATTCTCAACACATCTTTTCGGTAGTGTGGTCTCCAGAATTGAACACAATACTCGAGATGAGGTCTCACCATGGATCTGTACAGCGGCATTATGACTTCAGGTTTTCTGCTGACAAAACCCCTACGGATACAGCCCATCATTTGTCTTGCCTTGGACGATGCCTTCTCTACCTGATTGGCAGCCTTCATATCGTCGCTAATGATCACTCCTAAGTCACGTTCCACCGTGGTCCTGGACAAGGTTTCACCATTTAGTGTGTAAGTTCTGTGTGGATTTTTTTTTGCCTAGGTGCATTACTTTACATTTTTTAGCATTAAAGCCCAGCTGCCAAGTTGATGACCACTGTTCAAGCTGTCTTAGGTCCTGCGTCATAAAGTCAGGCACACTGCTTTTGCCAACTATGTTGCATAGTTTGGCATCGTCAGCAAACAGTGATACTTTTCCTCTAAGTCCTTGGGTCAAATCTCCTATGAATAAATTGAATAGAATCGGCCCTAAGACGGAGCCCTGAGGTACTCCACTCATCACTGCTGACGTTTTGGAGGGGGTACCATTTACCATCACCCTTTGAAGCCTACCATCTAGCCAATCCCTTACCCATGTTGTGAATGTATCCCCTAATCCCATCGATTTTAGTTTGTTCAACAGCCTGCGGTGTGGAACGCTATCAAAAGCTTTGCTGAAGTCCAAGTATATCACGTCAAGGGACTCACCGGCATCCAGATGACTGGTCACCCAATCAAAGAAGTCAATCAGATTAGATTGGCAGGACCTTCCCCTGGTGAATCCGTGTTGATGTGGATCACGTAGATTTTCTTCATCTAGAATTTTGTCAAGTTCCTGTTTGATCAGTGTTTCCATGAGTTTGCACACTATGGATGTAAGACTCACTGGTCTGTAATTTCCTGTCTCCGTTCTGCAGCCCTTTTTTGTGGAGTGGAATTACGTTAGCTGTTTTCCAGTCTAGGGGTACTATTCCCGTGCGCATGGAAAGATTGAAGAGTACGGATAGTGGTTTAGCCAGAACTTCACTCAGCTCTCTGAGTACCCTGGGGTGTAGATTGTCTGGCCCCATAGCTTTGTCTACTTTGAGTCTTGAAAGTTCGTGGTAGACATTACTAGGTGTAAACTCGTAATCACGAAACAGGTCATTTTGGCTGTTTCTTATTTGTAGTTGCGGACCATCTCCCGGTGCTTCACAGGTGAATACTGAGCAGAAGTATTCGTTTAGCAGTTCTGCTTTGGCAGTATCAGATTCTGCGTAGTTTCCATCTGATTTCCTAAGGCGTTCTATTCCATTTTTGTTTCTCTTCCTGTCGCTAATGTACCTGAAGAAGGATTTGTCCCCTTTTTTAATGTTCCGTGCTAGATCTTCCTCTGTTTGAAGTTTGGCTTCCCTGACTGCCTTTTTGACAGCCTTAGATCTGGCCAGATAGTCTTCTTTTGCCTCCCTTTTCCCAAGATGTTTGTAGGTAATAAATGTTTCTTTTTTCATTTTAATGAGGTCCGAAATTTCCTTGTTGAACCATTGTGGTTTTTTGTTTCTCCGGCGTTTGCTTACTGTTTTTACGTAGCGGCTAGATGCTTCGTTCAGGATGGATTTTAGGTTTGACCACATAGTTTCCGGATTGTCAGTTTCTGCATGGTTTTGCAGCTTTTGATGGACAAATTCTCTCATGTGGTCGAAATCTGCCTCCCTAAAGTTGAGGACCCTCGTTGCTGTGTTTGATTTAGAGAAGCCTTTCCTGAGGTTGAGCCATACCATGTTGTGGTCACTGGAGGCCAGCGTGTCTCCCACTGATACTTCCGAGACACTGTCTCCATTTGTGAGTACCAGGTCCAGTATTGCTTTTTCCCTGGTGGGCTCTAATACCATTTGTTTTAGTTGTGCACCCTTAATGGAGGTTATTATTCTTTTGCTACCGCTCGTAGTTGCTGAGAGGGTGTTCCAGTCTGCATCTGGCATGTTGAAGTCGCCTAACAGTACTGTGTCACCACGCAAAGTGATGTTCTCTATGTCCTCAATCAATTCTTTGTCTTTGTCTTCCTTTTGTCTCGGAGGCCTGTATACCACACCGAGGTAAAGGCATTTTTCGTTCCCTCTGGTCAGGTTTACCCAAAGTGATTCCCCTGTGTATCTAACCTCTGTGATCCTGGTAGTTTTGATATTATCCTTAGTGTATAATGCTACCCCCCCTCCTAATTTGCCTTCTCTGTCCCGACGAAGTAGATTGTAGCCTGGTATAACCATATCCCACCCATGCGAGTCTGTGAACCAGGTCTTGGATATCGCTACTATGTCAAGGTCTGCATTCCTTATTTCTGTTTCTAGTTCTAGGATTTTGTTGCCCAAGCTGTGTGCATTAACATACATTGCTCTCCAAATTTGTGATGATATGCCTAACCCCGTTAGTGTACTTGCCTTAGGTTCAGAAGTATGTATACTATGGGTACTTACCTTAGGCTCAGAAGTGTGGGTTTTACTTGCTTCTCCAGGATGAATCCTTACTGCTCTGGTATGTATGTGTGAACCCTCCCCCAACTTACCTAGTTTAAAGCCTTCCGAAGTAGATGTGCTAGTCGATGTCCAAAAACTTTCTTGCCTCTCTTTGTTAGGTGAAGTCCATCAGGTCCCTGTAGTCCTTGTAGCGCTGCTCCGTGGTCTAGGAATCCAAAGTTCGTCTCTAAACACCATTCGCGAAGCCACTCGTTGGTCCTATGGATGCGCTCTTCCCTGTCTCTGCCTTTGTCTCTTACCGGGAGGATTGATGAGAAGACCACCTGTGCTCCTGTCTGCTTTAGCTTCCTTCCCAGGGCCTCGAAGTCTTTAGGGATGCTGTCTGATGTGCTTCTGGCAGTATCGTTAGTACCTACATGAATGAGAAACATAGGGAAATGGTCAGTAGGTTTTAGAAGTTTGTCTATACTGGTGGTGATGTCGCGGATCCTGGCTCCAGGGAGACAGCAGACCTCCCTCGACTGCAAATCTGGTCTGCAAATTGGTCCTTCGGTGCCTCTTAGCATGGAGTCTCCGATGACCACCACTCTACGCTCCTTCCGAGGGGGGGTGGATCGAGCAGCGTGAATCGCAGCCGGTGTTCTGTGTTCGGAATCCTCCTCTGCTTCATCCTCGTCATTTATCTGCCGTCATCTACTATGTTACTATGTAGCGGAGGTTTCTAACTATAGGCCGGAAGCCTGAATACTGATTTTTGCAAAAATTGTGGAAGGTTGGGTAGCGGAACACTAACAGTGCGAGCTGGATATATTTAGGGCGTTAAATGCTAACGTGTGCATGATAGGCTATGGACATGTTAGCGATTAGGGCACGCATATATTTAGTGAGCACTAAAATGCACAGCGCACCTTAGTATTAGCTTGCTTGCCTTATGAAACAAGTACAATAATCAGGGACCAGCTTCAATGAAGCAGTTCACTAGCAATACACAAAAACAGCTGGCCTACAACCCCTGTAATAAAAATGACAGAAAAATATTACTGGTTAGGGGGGCCATCATTAATCACGATTATAAACGGCCTCGGAAAACTCAACGAGCACTGAGCCAACACACGATTGCTACAGCAGTGCTCTTATGAATTAATAAAATTAAAAAGCAAAGAAAAAAAACAAAACAATGCATGACATTTTCTATGATCTATCAAACACTGTAAATACAATCAAATTTGAAGGTACTGTATAAGAGATGACCATTTTGCAGCCTAAGAAATAGATAATCTATTTCTCTTTACTAACCCCCTCTTTTACACAGGCGCCTTAACCGATTTAGCGCACGCTAATTGATTTAGTGCGTGGTAAAACACTAACACGCCCATTATAGTCTGGATGCATTAGTGTTTAGCGCGGGATAATTGGTAAAAGAGGAGGTAAATGTGTACAGTGCTCCCCCACGAATTCACGGTCGGCGGTTTGCGGTCCCGGTCATTCGTGGTATTTTCCGACCGCGAACCGCCGACCAGGAGAGGACAGTTGGAGAGGCAAGAGAGGGCAGACGGAGCACCTGCAAGTGAAGGAAATCACGCGCTGTTTGCTCCGACCGCCTCTTCCTGCACTAAAGTCGGGCCTCACCAATCACGCAGCTCCTGATTGGTAAGGCCCGACTTTAGTGCAAGAAGAGGTGGTCAGAGCATACAGTGCGTGATTTCCTTCACTCGCCGGCGCTCCGTCTGCTCTCTCCTGCCTCTCCAGTTTCCCCCATGAAAAACCTTATTCGCGGTTTTTCAAGATTCGTGGGAGTTCCTGGAACCCCCACGAATATCAGGGGAATACTGTAATCCACACAGAGCTGAGAGATTTAATGGCGGAATATAAGTACTGTGTTGTATTGTATAACATCTTGCATATGTTCTTTAGGAATAGAAAAAAATGATTTTCTAGGCAATAGGCTTTGGTTATTTCCTGCTGTTTATAGAGCAACTCGGGATCTTAGAAAGAAATTTCTCGCTCCATTCCAAGGAGACAATAGCTCTGAGTGCCACTTTTGTGATTCGTTTTCCTCGCAAGTGTATAGTTGTTTACGCTTTTGTAAAATAAGTGTTCTATGAGTCAGCTCAATTGCGTTACTTTATTGATTCTAAAACGCCTTGACCACTCCATGATAATGTGATTAAATTACAGGATGTGTTACCGAGTTTGCTGGCTTGCTGCTCTTTTTGACAGTTTTCCTTTTTTCCTTTTCCTGTACCTGGCTCTGGAGTTGTATTCTCCCTTTTTATATGATTTTTAAATTGGTATTGTATACACAATTTCTTTTCCTTTATATGGAATAAAAAAAAAAGAATAGAATGAATAAGAAATACAACCAAAAAATAAGAAAGTAATCTCCTAATCAAAAAACACAAGCATGTCCTACTTGCAGCTCCTTGTTTCAACCTATTTTAGGCCCTATCCCAAGTGCTACATGGAAGACAGAACTGCTTGAATAAGACCACATTTGACTCCAAGAGCCAAGACTCAATCAGACAGAGGATACCAAGCATTTCTTGAATGAATAGTTCAGGAATGAGCATTGATTGTTCCTAACTGGATGGACCTATCCATAACAACTATTCCAGTGCAATAGGAATGGTATGCTGAATCTTAGGGTACTCTGTTCATACTCGTGAACACAGTGCAGAAAGATGTCAATCACAGCTTTTGAAACCTCCTCCTTCTCCCAGGAGTCTGCCGCCCCCTTCAGTTTCTCTTTCCGCAGGCGAGCACCAGAGGTATCTTCTGATCTGCTCAGTTTATTTCTTTTTCATTTTGGGATAGTTTTGCGTTTTTTCACTCTAGTCACAGTCTTTGTCATGAAATCAGAGATCCCTTTTGATAAGGGTCTACTCTGCGTGGAGAGGAGCAGATTTTACATCTGCAGCTGGTAGGTGTATCCATTGGGGATCTGTTTCAGCCAACCTGCTGAAGATTAGTGGAGCTCAGGGTCCGCTCCCCAGGTGTTTGCTCGCCTCTTTGACTTGATCAGGGGCTGAAGCACAGGCTGTTTAGGCACTAATAACATTCCTTCAGGGCACTCATGATACTGGCTGTGTTTCATCTCCTCCTCTTTTTTGTGAGAGGTCTAGGGGGTTTGAAGATTGGTTAGTGGCGGTCCAAATGACAGCCCAAAGATTTCAGCGAAGTGGCTGAGTAACTGGAAGCAGAGGGCCTCTCCTACAACAAGCTACACCTGAGAGGAGCTGAAGCAAGCAGCAACATCACCATTTCTCCAGCACATGGTCTGTGAGTATGCCTTTGGGAAAAATTGTGTGTGGGGGGAGGTCTTCCCCACTAGAATCCTGTTTTTTTTTAGGTTTCTGGTCAGCCCTGAGGTGATTTTAAACTAAAATTCACCAGCAACGGCCATCTTGAATTTTCCCAACTTTTTTTTCTACATCTATAATAATAAAATGCTAAGCACGCATGTGCACTCTTACTGGCGTGTTCCCTGAGATCTGATCTGTCGGGCTATGGCTGGTAGGAGTACGCATGCGCGCCAGACAAGCCTCCCTACTCTCCACCTCGCGCCACTGCAGTGAGGGGAGCCGCCATGGCACCTTCAAAATTAAAAATAAACTTCGGTCAGAAATGGCCCCACACTCGTGGCTCGGCTTCAGGCGGCTGCCAGGAGGAGGGCTTCCAGGCGAGGTGGCTGTCGGCGCCTGCAGGCCGTGATGGCTTGAGGCGGCTATTGGCGGAGGGCAAACGCGAGAGGAGGCTCTCCCACGGTGCGGCTGAGCGCTGGCGGCCGGTGATCCCCATCTAATGCTCCCTCTCAGCCACTCCCCCTGCCAAATAATGCGCTGTTCATACATGCAGGCACGGAGCCATGAGCGAGCATGCGCATTGTTATCTGCCCGGCTTCGGCTAAATTCTGCCCGGCTTGGGCTAAATTCTCACTCCAATATTTTCAAAAATTTTCCCTGCACCTCTTCCAAGACTTGCTCAAACTTTAGGATTCACTCCTTTTTTTACTCTGCCCCATAGTCCCTACTATGTCACAGAAATTCAGAACATAGATCAGTCTCTCATCTATATAACATTGTGGCTCAGCAAAAATAAATTATCCCTTAACGCTTCAAATCAAAAGTAGTTCTATTTACACAGCAAAATATCAGTACCTAACGTCTTCAATACAGGAGCACTTAAATTTGATCACATCACTCCTCTGCTACAAGCCTCACATTGGCTTCCCATAACTCACAGATTCAAGACCTTCCTTCTAAGTTTTCAAAAGTAAACAAACCAACACTCCCTCTTTCCGTGACCGGTATCTTATTCCATACCCACCGCACATTTCTGATTTTTGCAGAGCGGAATATTTTCCAATATACAAAGCCGCCGTGGCGGAGGCTCCTCTCTCAAGCCGCACCTGCATCGGAGAAGGCTTCCAACACAGGTGGAGATAAAGAGAGGAGCCACGATGACGGGTTTGAACTACAAAATAAAATTCTCAAAATAACTAAGGGAGCCTTTAGCCTTAAAGCAGCTGCCTCTTAACTTAAGGGAAGTCTAAAAAAATGTTGCCAAAGAAAGCGGCTAAAGAGAGAGAGAGAGAGAGAGAAAGAAATAAAGACAGACACACACATATATTCTAGCACCCGTTAATGTAACGGGCTATAAGACTAGTAACATAATATAAAAATTTACTTCTATACCGCAGTACCATGAGGTTCTATGAGGTTTACAAAAGTAAAATAATTACAGTTAAATGAGTGCTTTAAGTTACCTAAATGTCTAGTGAACAAGTATGTTTTCAAATGTCTCCTAAATAATTGATAGGTACTAGAAGTTTTAAGTTCTCAAACTGCTCCAAAGTTCCAGGGATGGAGTCCTCTGGCTCTAATATCCCTATATTGTGCCTTGTTTACGAAGGATAGGCAAAGGAAGAGTACCCTTACCACATTGAGTGAAGCCAGGCCACATGCTTCGTCCAGTGAAGCCAGGAGGCGGGAACTTCGAGTTTAGCTCCCATGTGGCCTCTGGGGCACGGCGCATGGCATTTGAGCCAGTTAGGGGAGTGAAAAGTTCCCCGGGAGAGCCAGAACTGCAGCATGGCACGCTGAACTGGTGCAGAGGCTCCACAGCCAAAGAAGAGGCATCTCCTCACTTCTAAAGGGGAAGGAGAACTGCCTGCTAAGGTCTTTATCCCAGAGTTCATTAATCTGCTCTGGCAGGCATATGCGCATGACCCACACACGCAATATTTAGGACCGCTGAAGAGCGACCCTCGGCACACTCATCTAAGAATCCTCAGAGCGCTTCTACTATGGGAGCGGAGATCGTCCCTGACTGACTAATTGTCTGTCTGTCAGACAGGGATTCAGGGGATGAAAGTTCAGTCTTGATCCCCTTACTGTCTCAAAGTGAGGCTTCCCTGATGGGAGATTCAGCCTCCTAAGTTGAGGATCAGGATGGAGTCCCAGGTGTGGACCTGGGAGAGGATTCCTCCATATGGTGGCTGTTCAAGTCTTTGGCCCTACCAGACAATATTACCCGAGTCTTTGTGAGCTCAAGATTAATCCGCCTCAGCCCCAGTCATCTCAGTGTTCTCTTTTGAGTGGGGTCCAATCTCAGCCCATGTCCTTTCCGTGGCACCCAGGCATGAAACTCATGGTTACAGAGCCCTAGGCGGTCCCAGAAGGTGCTCTCAAAGAGGCAAAAGCCATGACTAGGCTGTATTCTCTGGATCAAGCATTCCAGCAAATATTTGCTATGCTCAAGGTAGACTCCAAGATGGCATAGGTGACTAAATGCAAGTACTTACCCAGTGAGGGAGGAGTCATGCTGAATGATACACTGCAGTTTGAGACCCTGGGAGTTATGGTGGCATCAGCTGCTTCTCTCATAGGATGAACCTGCCATTCATGGCTGTGAAACCTGAACATGACAGTGGCTGAGCCATTACCTCAGCTCATGTTGGAATGGGTTGACTATGTGACTGACGCACTTTATGATGTAATTAGTGTCATGACAAGAGTCTTAGCATACTTCATCTCTGCCCAACGCATGCTGTGAATCAAACAATGGGCAGGCTATTCAACCTCCAAGGCTACACTTAGCAGGCTCCGCTTCAAGAAACAGATGCTTTTTGGCAAAGGCCTGGATGACCTTATGGCCAGTGTGCAAGATCATCGTCCCAAGTCCTTACCCGACCAGCATACCTCGAGTGGCTAAAAGCCAGAACCGGAGCTCCTTTCAGGGGTCCCAACATTTTTGCCAGTATGCCTCAGGAAGTTCGTCTCAGAGAACCTAGCAAGGTTCCAGAGATATTCTGGAAGCCAGAAAATCCAAAATACAGGTTCAACAGGCTACAATGGCAGCCAAGAAGCCACAGTGATGCCAGGTTTCTAGCCACCCTTCAGAAAATTGGGGATCGGCTCTATGCTCCTAGTTTCACTTGAAAGTGATGATCCTGTAAAAATGATGTAAACCATTTCAACACTTGCCTAGATATACCTAATGCTTATAATCTCTTTAATAATAATAATAATAGAGTCAAACAACAAGAATACCTTTCCTACATCAAATCCAATTCTAATATTATCCAAAACCGACAATAACAGAGTCTCAGTATTATGTTTAAATTTAAAGCCAAATTGATATTGATCTAACAGGACTTCAACAAATTTTTGAATCTGAAGCAATGCTGATTTTTCCGAGAGTTTAGTAAAAAAAAAAAAAAAAAAAAAAAAAGACAATGATGACACAGGTTTAAAAGTATCTACTACAGTAGATTCCAATTTACATTTGTCAAAAGCGGCCTCGCAACTGCATGTTTCAAAATAACAGGTATATTTCCCTCTGTAAATTATTTATTAACAACAATTGCAGTGCCACTTGGAGCAATATCAAATGCTAAACTTTTCATCACTGATGTTGAACAGGCATTTAAACTGTTTGTAGAATTATTCGAAGAACACTTGATCAACAATCGGCAAAAGAATTGAAGCCAACTCCTCAACAATACATGCCGTCGTCAACTGAAACCCATCAGTTGGCAATGAATCAAGAGTTATTGTCTTTTGATTCTGTCAATTCTGTAACAACAGAAAACAATTTGTGTGAACTATTTACTATGGATTCTATCTTACTATTATAATAAACTCTCATGGCTTTTAAAGTCGCTTTATGGCATGATTTCATCTCTATCTGATAAGCTTCATTAGTAGAACTAATAAGATGTTTTCTCCATTTTCTCTCATAAGTGCGAACTTTAATTTTCTGCTTATGCAATGTCTCAGTGCACCGTGCATCTGTGATCTTTTCTCTGTAATACTCTTGATTTGATTGCACCAAATAAAACTATTATTTAGAGAAGAATTCCGTAACTCCATAGCATCATTAACATCATAACGATCAATTGGATCTACAAGAGGAAGCCAATGACTCTCTAAATCTTCAATATTGTACGTATATTCCACGATGAAACATTTTTTTACCAATTTGTTTTTAACAGCTGTGTTTTGACATCGAAACCAGCATATTACCCTGATCAGATCAAAGAATACTCTGCAATTGGTAAGAAAAACTATTAGAATCAGCCAAAGTTATCTGGAACAAAAATCAAATTCAATTCATGACCATGGACATGTGTAGATGTTGAAACTATCTGGGACCAGCCCAATAGTGATAAAGCATGAACAAATTCAGTTGCAATAACATCATCTGGGCACAGATGCCCATGTAAATTAAAATCTGCTAATATAATGGTTGGGATGAGTCCAACTTACTATCTATAATAGCCTCAATTAAAGGTGATTCATCAGCACATAGTAAACCTGTAGGACAATAACATAACAAAATGTTGAAGCAAACAAACAGAGTAGCAAAGATTCATATGCACTATCGATGTTAAATTCTTTCATCTGCAAACCTAAATTAGATTTAGGGTAGAGAATGACACGGTGACAAAATTCATCACCGTTCCCGTCCCCGCGGGAAATAATCCCATGTCATTTTCTAGTGTCTATTTCAACCTCGGTCCTTCTACACTAGCATTCTTCAAAGCAAAGCTTGCGGGTCAGTGGTTGTGGCCATTCATACTCTGATTCTTATGTGAGCCAAGGATAATGAAGCCATTGTGACATCACTGATGTGATTGGCTCTTAGGCACTGGAAGAATGAGGCATTATGACATCACAATATCTGCTCTGGAGACCAGAGACTGTCATTCTTCAGTGTCTATCTCAACCTCAGTCCTTCTACACCAGCATTCTTCAGAGCAAAGCTTGCGGGTCAGTGGTTGTGGCCATTCATACTCTGATTCTTCCCTCTCTCCTTAAAGAATGACATGAAGATGGTTTCCCGCGGTTATCCGCAGGGACGGGAACGGTGATGAATTTTGTCACCGTGTCATTCTCTAATTTAGGGCTCCTTTTACGAAGCCATGTTAGCGGCTTTAGAGCGCGCGCACGTGACTTTTAATCACACGCTAACCCCCACGCTAGCCGAAAAACTACCGCCTGCTCAAGAGGAGGCGGTAGCGGCTAGCGCGGCCGGCAGTTTAGCGTGCGCTATTATGCATTTTAAACTGCTAATGCGGCTTCGTAAAATGAGCCCTTAAATAGAATAAGCAAGCTCCCCCCCCTTCACGTTTACCTTTTTGGAGTTTAGAAAAACCCTGGAGGATAAAGTTGATTAACCGGTGACGGGACAAAAGCGCGCGAGACTTCAGCGCGCTGACATTGCAGTGCCGACAATTCGGCGCAAGACCCCAGCGTGCTGCCTAAAAAGTGACTTTTAAAGAGCTTTGATGGGGGATGTGGGAGGGGTGTGTGGGAGGGAACCCCCCCACTTTACTTCAGACTGTTCGCGCTGCCGTTGGGGGGGTGTGGGGGGTGCAACCCCCCACATTATAGAGAAAACTTAACTTTTTCCTAAAAGAATCGGGATAAAGTTAAGTTTGCTCTATAATGGAGGGTTCCAACCCCCCCAACCCCCCCCCCCCAACAGCAGCGCAAACAGTCTGAAGTAAACTGAGGGGGGCTCCCCACTCACACCCCACGTCGGAGCTCTTTAAAAGTCACTTTTTAGGCGGCGCACTGAAGTCTCGCGCGCGAATGACTATGAACCGATTAACCATAACATCATCAGTTATTCAACCATGGCTCTTTAATACAGAAATAAACCAAAAAAAAAAAAAATCAAACTTTGATCTAAAATCATATCAAAAATTAGATACCTTCTTTTTAACAGACCTTGTGTTAATTAATGCAAAAGGATAACATTTTAGGGCTCCTTTGACTAAGGCGTGCTAGCGTTTTTAGCGCACGCACAAGATTAGCGCTCACTATAGTGCATGCTAGCCAAAAAATTACTGCCTGCTTAAAAGGAGGCGGTAGCGGCTAGTGTGCGCGGCAATTTAGCACACATTAAGACCCCAACGCACCTTTGTAAAAGGAGCCCTTAGAGTTCAATCTAAAACCTGAATCTCTTATCACTAAACTCAAAGCTCTCCGACTTCTTTCTCTGCACTATAGATGATAAATGACCAGATCTACCATCTCCAATAAATTATCTTTCCCTTCTCTGAAAGGGATAGCTTCCACTGGCAAACTGGATAAATCCTCCTCTTTTAAAATAACAGAATTATGGAATAATATCCCTTTGTAGCTCAGAGAATTAAGTTCTCTTCAAATCTTTCGTAAACACTTAAAAAACTTGGTTATTCTCCAAATTGTAAAATCCTTTTCCACTGTCTCTCCTTTCAATCTTACTTACTGTAAACTGAGTTGAGCTTTATCATTATAAAGATGACACGGTCTATAAAATCAAGGCTTAAAAAAATTTTTTTTTTGGGGGGGGGTGGTTTGGGCACCATTCCTGGATGTACCGCAATACCAGGTTGATGTGTGGATTGTATGAAGTAAGCAAGTTTTAGTTTAGTTTAAATTTAGCTCCTAGTCTTGCTCCTTCGTTGGCGTGATAAGGAAGTGCTTACACTCTGGCACTGAAGGGCCCTTTTTCACCTGAGTGATGTCACTCCAGGGGTGTGGCTAAAGATCGCCCAGGGCACAGCAGGCAGTAGAGATGGTAAAGGAGCTCTTCAGGCTAATGTAAAGCTTGCGATATCAGATGGCAACAGTCATTAAAGCTAGTATAAAGTCTTACTGGGTCAGACCAAGAATCCATCTAGCCCAGTATCCCATCTATGTGGTCGCCAATCCAGGTCACAAGTACCTGGCAAAAACCCAAATAGTAGCAACATTCCATGCTACTGATCCAGGGCAACCAGTGGCTTTCTCACTATTTTGGGCTCAATCACAGGATGGCAAAAGCCTACAATATCATTCACATCAAAATGTGTGTTAATCCACTTTTGGTTCTCTTCATAGCTTCCTGATACTGTATTGTATATTTAATTGCTGTTGCTTGACTTTCTATCATACTTTAGAAAATAAATAAAGACTAGACAACAGTAAAGGTTTCTTTTTTACTTATCCTTTTAATGCAGTGTCTCTAGCATGCCCCGACGGGACCCATTTTGCCTAAAACGGACTTTCTCAAGGGTTCATGTGGGAGCTCTTTTTCAGCAGATTAGCTCTAGCCCCTAAAGCAGTGGTTCCCAACCCTGTCCTGGAGGAACACCAGGCCAATTGGGTTTTCAGGCTAGCCCTAATGAATATGCATGAAGCAAATTTGCATGCCTATCACTTCCATCATATGCAAATCTCTCTCATGCATATTCATTAGGGCTAGCCTGAAAACCCGATTGGCCTGGTGTTCCTCCAGGACAGGGTTGGGAATCACTGCCCTAAAGAATGAGGATGCTGAAAAAGAGCTCCCACATGAACCCTTGAGAAAGCCCTTTTTGGGCGAAATGGGTCCCGTCAGGGCATGCTAGAGACACTGCATTAAAAGGATAAGTAAAAAAGAAACCTTTACTGTTGTCTAGTCTTTATTTTTTTAATATTTATTTAAATTTTCACATCAATTCACAAGAATAATTTTGTTCCATGCAACACAGGGAAAGAAACAACTTTTTACCAATTAACCAAAAATCAAATACAGAAACATAGCTTATCCCTTTCTTAGACCAAAATTATGGGGGGGGGGGGAGGGGGATCCTTTATAATGGAGATATTTAAAGTAATAAGTTCAAAGGAAAAGGCTTAGTGTGAAACCGGTTACTATCTAGCTAATAGTCATAAGAACATAAGAAGTTGCCTCCGCTGAGGCAGACCAGAGGTCCATCTCGCCCAGCGGTCCGCTCCCGCGGTGGCCCATCAGGCCCATTTGCCTGATCAGTGGTCCCGACTATTCCTATAAATTGCCTCTCACTCCTATCCCTATAACCTTCCTCTACTCCTATCTGTCCATTCCTTAATCAGTCCTTGATGATCTTTTTGACTTTCAGAAACTCCCTCAAGTGGTCTGGAGAAAAAAAAGTATACAGTACTTAATTCCCAAATACCTCACCAAACATTTGCAGGGATAAGCTAAAAGAAGCGTAGCCCCCAAGAGTCTCTTTACGCATAGAAAGGAAATCTTTTCTTCGCTCTTGAGTGACTTTGGAAACATCTGGGTACATCCAAATCCGTTGTGCTCCAAATAATTTTTGAAAATTCTTAAAGTATAGTCTTAAAGCCATATTTAAGTCTTGCTCAAAAACAAAAGATATTAGAAGAGTAGCTCTTTCAGTATCTACACTCAAAGTTTGTTCCAAAAGAGCAGTCACATTCCCAAAATCCATCTGGTTCTCTCCTTCAATTTGCTTGTCGATCTCTTTTTGAGGCATATTTTTATTCGGAAGATAATAGATCTTGTTTACTGGAGGAATATGGTCAGAGGAAAAATTTAAATTTTCAATTAAATATCTTTTCAGAAAATCTATAGGTGGAATTCCAGGGGAAAATGGAAAATTCAGGATGCGAAGATTCAATCTCCGATTATAATTTTCAATTTGTTCTAATTTTCTGTGTATAGAGGAATTGTCTTTAAATAGTTGCATTTTTAAATGTTTGCAACTGCTTTGTATCATCCTGCATTTGTTTAGTTTGGGTTGAGAAATCCAATTTCACTGAGTCAAGTGAGATTATCCAACTTGGTATTAATATTTATTACCTCCTCAGTTGTTTTACCCAAAGAGGTCTCCAGCTGCTGAATGAGTTACCAAATGTCTCCCAAGGACACCTCCGTGGGAGAGGGATGGATTCCCTTTCTCTCTAAGGACACCTCCTTGGGAGAGGGATGGATTCCCTTTCTCTCTGTAGTTGTCAAAATCTTCAGCTGCCCTGCCATTGCTGGCTTAGCGCCCTCACCAGGAAAGCCCATAGAATCACTTCCGGGATCATAGTCCTCCTGCAACTGGACTTCGGCAGAGGCTGGACACGCAGGATTGGATGGAGCCAGAGGGGATAGAAATGTTTCAAATCCCGTTAGGGGAAGAGGTTCTCCCACATCTTCCCCCAATGCCAGGTCACTTCCTCCGGCGTGTTGAGCAACCGAAGGCAGAACCGCGAAGAAGCGATCGACGGTTTGCTGGATGGGCGTTGAAGATAGGGCCGGCGAAGGAACGGCCCTTATCACCCCCTTCCTTTTTGAATGCGGCATAGCAAAAAAGCTGTAACAGGTAAAATAACTGCAATGGAAGGCACCGGGTTTCGTCGGCTCTAGCTCAGCTTCTCACTAGCGGTTCTCACACCGCTGCCATCTTGCCACCGTTGTATAGTCTTTATTTATTTTCTAAAGTATGATAGAAAGTCAAGCAACAGTAATTAAATATACAATACGGTATCAGGAGGCTATGAAGAGAGCCAAAAGTGGATTTACACACATTTTGCTGTGAATGATATTGTAGGCTTTTGCCATCCTGTGATTGAACCCAAATAGTGAGGTGTTCGTCCGTTGTGGTTGTTTTTAATTTGCCTCACTACTTCATCTTCAACATCTTTTTAGTATCAACCAGTGGCTTTCCCATGTCTGTCTCAATAGCAGACTATGGACTTTTCCTCCAGAAACTTGTCCAAATCTTTTTTAAAACCAGCTACATTAACTACTCTTACCACATCCTCTGGCAATGTGCTCCAGAGCTTAATTTTTCATTGAGTGAAAAAATAATTCTTCCTATTGGTTTTAAAAGTATTTTCCTGTAACTTCGAATGTCCCCTAATCTTTGTCATTTTTGATGGAAAAAATTAAAAATTAAAAATTAAAAAAAAAAAAATCAATCAACTCGTACCCGTTCTACACCGCTCAGGATTTTGTAGACTTCAATCATATCTCTTCTCAGCCGTCTCTTTTCCCAAATTGAGGAGCCCTAACCTCTTTAGTCTTTCCGCATACTAGAGGAGTTCCATCCCCTTTATCATCTTGGTCGCTGTTCTTTGAACCTTTTGTAGTTCCACTATATATCTTTTTTTCAGGTAAGGTGACCAGAATTGAACACAATTCTGAAAATGAGGTCGCACCATAGAGGCGTTACAGTATTCTTAGTCTTGTTTACCATCCCTTTTCTAATAATTTTTAGCATCTTGTTTGCTTTTTTGGCCACCACCACATATTGGGTGGAAGGTTTTGGCACTGAACAATCAATTTCAAGCTGAAACTAAACACAGAAAAAACTAAAGTCTTCCTTGCAAGCCCAACGGACAAAATTACAAAAACGTTACATATAAAAGATCATGACTACCCAATTACCAAAACAATAAAAATATTAGGAGTCACATTAGACACACATTTGACAATGGTTGAACACACAAACTCAAAAAAAAGTGTTTCCTGACATTATGGAAATTAAAGACCATCAAAAAATACTTTGACTCATTATCATTTAGACTACTAGTGCAATCACTGGTACTTTCTACACTGGATTACTGCAACATCATTTATATGGGTATACCCAAAAAAACAGTGAGCAAATCAAGTGGAGCAAGCTTCATCCAAAGCAAGGCAAATCATAGGTTGCATACGCAGGAGTTTCGTCAGCCGCAAACCGGAAGTCATTATGCCACTGTATAGATCCATGGTGAGACCGCACCTGGAGTACTGTGTGCAATTCTGGAGGCCGCATTACCGCAAGGATGTGCTGAGACTGGAATCGGTCCAGAGAATGGCCACCCGGATGGTCTCTGGACTCAAGGAGCTCCCGTACGAGGAGCGGTTAGGGGAATTGCAGCTCTACTCACTCGAGGAACGTCGAGAGAGGGGAGATATGATCGAGACATTCAAGTATCTCACGGGCCGCATCGAGGTGGAAGAAGACATCTTCTTCTTCAAGGGTCCCGCGGCAACAAGGGGGCAATCGTGGAAAATCAGGGGCGGGAAACTGCACAGTGACACTAGGAAGTTCTTCTTCACTGAAAGGGTGGTTGATCGCTGGAATAGTCTTCCACTTCAGGTTATTGAGGCCAGCAGTGTGCCAGATTTTAAGGCCAGATGGGATAGACATGTGGGATCTATCCGCAAAGATAGATAGGGAGGGTCACTGGAGTGGGCAGACTTGATGGGCCGTGGCCCTTATCTGCCGTCTATTTCTATGTTTCTATGTTTAAATTTAGTTCAGAACACAGCAGTCCGCCTGATATTTGGATTAAAAAAAAAGTGACCATGTCAGCCCCTACTACAGACTACTGCACTGGCTGCCAGTCAAAGCATGAATAATATTCAAGTTTGCTTGCATATGCTTCAAACTAGTATGGGGACTAGCCCCCACATACTTATTATCACACTTCATACTATACAGTCCCACGAGGCAAACCAGAAATTGCAATCTATTTGCATATCCAAGCATTACCGGCTGTAAATACAAAACCTTCCTGGATAGAACTTTTCTGTACCAAGCAAACAAACAACAACATTGGCGGGACAACTACATAAATGGAGCTAGACTGACCTACGTCGCCTTTAGAAAAACCATAAAAACTGCCTTATTCAACAAATATATCACCTAAACTTCAATTACCCCAATCACTATTTCCTGTTCTTTTTCCTAATATGTCCCCCCTGAAACAAAAAAAAAAAAAAATTCTAAACAAACTGTACTATGTATTTTGCCACTTTATCTAAAAGGACCCCTCTGAATTTCTAAACAAACTGTATATTGTAACGGCTGCTTTTCCATGATTCTGTATACTGTAATTTCATTAATTATCTGCATATTGTAACTCGCTGATTGTCCAGCTCTCTTCAGTTGTAAACCGCCTAGAAGTCGCACGATTGTGGCGGTATAGAAGAATAAAGTTATTATTATTATTATTAAAAGACTTTTGGGGAAAGGGGTCAGCTGAAGAGTTGATAGTCTTCAGTGCTGTGAGTTTTTCTCAATACCGAAGTGGGGGTTTCTTATTGAATTGAAGACCACAGACTTATCAGCCCGACAGCTGGAAATCATTGTGCCTCAGAGTCAAGATTTCATTTAGAATACCAGAGAGATTTAAGCCTGTAGCTTCCAAGGAAGCATCATCTGGTGGTGAAACAGTACATTAAGTATTCTCTGCTGGTTTGGCTACAACAGTAAAAAAAAAAAAAAGCAAGGACATTGTAAGCTGTGATGCATGATGAAACAGATGACAATATACCGTAAGTTCTGAAACTGCACTATAGTTTTTTTTATGGAACTAGACCGCTACCTCTCCAATCTGCTGACCATGACGCCCAACTACAAAACATTCAGGAAACAACTTAAAAAACTTTTCTATTTAAGAAATTTGTCAAATGTTCTAACTAAACCTGATCGACCCTCCACAGATCCCGAAGCATACTACATCTATTAACCATGTATTCTCCCAGGCCAGGCCAGCTCTTGTTGTAAACCGCCTAGAACTGAAAGGTATTGGCGGGATAGAAGATACCAATGCAGGGGTCCCCAAAGTCCCTCCTTGAGGGCCGAATCCAGTCGGGTTTTCTGGATTTCCCCAATGAATAAGCATGAGATCTATGTGCATGCACTGCTTTCAATGCATATTCATTGGGGAAATCCTGAAAACCCGACTGGATTCGGCCCTCAAGGAGGGACTTTGGGGACCCCTGCACCAATGTAATGTAATGACTACGAGTATTTACTATTTGATTGAATCAGTTTGAAGCAGTATAATCACTTAGAAAATTTACCAAGCAGCGTTAAAATGTGGCCTGAACGCTAAGACCACTTTTAGTGCTGCCAGTAAAAGGTAGATTTCTCCATTTTCCAATTAATAGCCACATGCTAATTTCCCCATTAGCGCTTGGCAGGGTGACCATACGTCTGGGAAAACGTCGACATCCGTGCACATGCGAAGGCTTCCAGACGCGGCCTTCAAACTTGGGGAGGTTTGTGTGGGGGTAGTGCTGGAAGAGGAACAGAGCCGAGCCAGAGGTGGAATGGGGTGAGGCCGGGGGAGGGGGAGTAGCTGAACAGGGCGGGGCCAGGCATCCTCTTTTTTTCAAAGGGGAAATCTGGCAACCCTAGCGCTTGGCCATTAGTGTGTGAGCCCGTATTGCCACCTATTTTGAAGGAGGTAAGGACCTGATTCTGGAAATGGCGCCTATCGCGTGTCAATCACTGGTAGGCGCCACGTCCAGAATCGCATCTATTTTTTGTACAGAGGCATCTGACTCGTGCCTGTGGAAGCACCTAGGCACGCCTAGAGACGTCTAAGGCCACTTCCAGCCTAAGCCATGCCTATGCCGGACTTAGGTATCCATAGCGTGCCTAGACACTTTCGTAGGCGCAAATCAGATGCCTACATTGTAGGCGTCATTCGCAACATTGATTTAAAAAACAAACAAACTATGATGCCGTTTTGAAAATCAGGCCCTAAGAGCTCACACGTAGTTCCTGTGATAATCAATTAACTAGCGGCATTGCCCACAAGCTAACCGATTAGAAGTGCCGTGCCCACTCTCTGCACCCAAACACACACCCAGTGCTAAAATATAAATTTTATTTTTTAGCGCATGAGTAGCACCTTGATAAAAGGAGCCCTAAGCATTAGCATTAGCAGTTGATTGACAACTGCACCAACCAGCGCCTACAAGTTAGGTACCGTTTATAGAACCAGGCCTAAACTGCTACAGTACATTGACACATGGTACTTCAGAGATAAGGGGGGAGGGGGGGGTCTCTTTATACCTTTTATACCAGTGCGGTCATGCCCCTTTCACCAGGGGAAAAAAGGGAAAGGATTCTACTTCAAGTTCTTTCTGATGCCCAAAAAGACAGGAGGATATCATTCCATACTCGACCTAAGGGGCTGAACAAATATCTGGCCATGGAAAGTTCAGGATGGTTTCCCTAGGCAACTTTAACTCACATTCTGATATATCCCAATCGCAGGAGGTATCTCGGGTTCTGAGAAGGGAAGCGTCACCACCAGTATTGCATTCTGTCCTTTAGGCTCATGCCAACTCCCAGTAGTCGCAGTATCGCTAGGCAGACTGTGTGCATGTGTTTCTCTATCTGGATGATTGGCCAATGAAGAGCACATCAAGGGAAGGAGCTCAATAATCCACGTCCCAAATTATTTGGACAGAAAACAGATGGAACTTTTGAGTAGTTGATACCAAACAATAATAGCTCCAACACTCAAAAGACTGGAGTTCATTGGAGTCATGCTAGACACATTTCAGGGCAGGCCTTTTGTCCCGTGCACAGATGCCCTTGGTCTGCATTGCAGTCCAAGTCCTGCTGGGATCCATTCAATTGCAGTTAAGTATTTTTCAAATGGATTAAGTCGTTTGGTTTTTTTTAATGCGAAAGCAAGCTTTTGTTTGAATTGGCTATGAAAGATGTGAACCCCGAAGACTGATAAGATTGAAGAGAACATTTTTTTTTGACGTTATTGGAGAGTATATTTGGTGGAGCTTTTTCTGACCTATGAAAACGAACTGAAGTTTCTTTCTCCATCTTTCTACTTTTGATCGTCTTGATTGGATTGGGTCCCTGTTTTTATTTATAGGTGTGTACATAGAGGATTGTGATGTCAGTTACCCCAATATTGACTGGTTAAATATTACATCAGGGAGCTGGAGACATCATAGGCAGCAGAATGCTTTTTTTGCACAGAGGGAAGAATAAACATAGTTACCAGATGTCAGGGTTCACTTTAGGAGTCAGCACCCAAGAAAAAGATATGTGTCTCACTGTAGGCAAATATGCTGAAATCCAGGCATCGTTGATGTCATCCACTTCTGTGCCTAACTTAGGCCCCCTTTTATCAAGCAAAATTTGGGTCTTTTAATCGCCTGCTAATGCGGTAAAAGATCATATACTCATAGAATTCCTATGCGCGTCGAAGCTCATACCACAGTGGCAGGCCATAAAAAACCCTAATGCGGCTTGATAAAAGGGGGGTCTTAGTTCTGCCTGTTGTCTGACAGATCCAGTCCAATCTTATAAGTATGAAAATGTCATATGTCTGGATAATGAACTTATTGTTGTTTTTCAAAACGACGCCTCAGCCCCACCACTCCACCGCATATATTATTTCATACCGCGGGAAGCATATTGTGGTGCCTCATCATTGGCTGTCGATTTTTGAAAAATATGTGTTTAATTTTTAAATTTTCTTTTTATATACCTGTGAGAAAACGATAGGAGTCGGATGACAGCGGCACCCTTGGGAGACCCTTGAAAAAACACCAGTACGTGTGAAACATGTCGGGTCTGACTCCCTGGGTTTTTGGCTGAGGATAAGTACTATCTACTTTTAAAGTATATAAGATGATGGGAAATAAGTTTAAACTGTTTTGAAATATTCATTTCTAAAGAACTTACACAAACAAGTATATAAAAAGAAAATTTAAAAATTAAACACATATTTTTCAAAAATCGACAGCCAATGATGAGGCACCACAATATGCTTCCTGTTGTCTGACAGAAGCATGTTTTACATGTGGAAAATCCAAGTTTTCAAGTTTTGTTAAAATTTGTTTAAATGCCTATCATGATTTCTAAGCGTTTTCCAATATTAAATGGCTCTCCCAAGTCAACTTGGCTAAAGATTTTTGGTTGACTTTCTTCTGGGGACTTGTTCAAACTAGCAAATGACACAGGGAAAAACTTTGTCCCCGCAAACTCGGTCCCCCTCCGCGCAAGCTCGGTCCCGTTCCCCGCCCTGTCCCTGCAAACGATCCCATTCATACAAGCCTCCATATTCTCGGTCACAGCACCTCAATTATGGCACTCCATCCCCTCTTGTTTATGCAAAGAAACTTGTATTGATAAATTTAAATCGAACCCGAAGACCTTTTTATTCAAGGATGCATTCGATTCATGAATTTCTATCCTTCTCCATATCTCCTGCACCAACGAAATTCTTCCCTTCCCTAATGTCTTTAAATGTTTTTCTTTCCTATACAAAATTGTAGTTCTACCCTCAAATCCCTTGTAATCTAAAGTAATTAAATAATGTTATGTCTGTCTGTCTGACTTGTAAGTGTTAAGATTTGTTTTCTATTTTTATAATTTTATTATTGCATACCGCCTAGAAGTTAGTAAAGGCGGTATAACAAATTTTAATTAAACTTGAATAGTTTTACACTGAACACAGCTACAATGCTACTTTATCCTAAAGCAAAAAAAAAAAGAAAAGAACATTTTTTCTACCTGTTGTCTGGTTTCTGCTTTCCTCAGTGCCACTCTCTCTCTCCCCTCCCATCCAGCGTCTGCCCCCTTTCTTTCCTCCTCACTTCCTTCTAATGTTTGCTCCCTCTCTCACTCTCTCCTTCCAACCAGCATCTGGTCCCCCCTCTCCCACCACTTCCCAAACAGGATGTGCATCAGAGGAGAAGCTTTAGGGCAGTCATGCGCAGGACTTGCGAGAATGGTTTACCACATCCGGATACCTCAGAAAGAAGAAAAAAATTCTGAAGAGCGCCCGCGAAAGTGAGAGGAAGGGAGGGAGGTGGCTAGACGAAGGGAAGAGAAGCCCGGATGGGTTGTTGGGGTTTTTTTTGCCGCCGGTGGGATGGAAGCGAGTGCGCGATCACGAGGAGGGCTTACATGGGAAGCAACGTGGCATATTTTAGTGCGAGGACAAGGCCATTCACCGCTCCACGGGGCGGTGAATGGCCTTGTCCCCATACCCGCAGCAACCAGGGTTTTTTTCCTCACTGTTTTGGCGGTTTACCAGCAGCTACCCACGGCTAACAGTCACCATGTCATTCTCTAGTTCAAACCTCTTTTGATCCTACTAGGTTTCCTATTTAACTGCTCTACTCCACTCATGATTGTATAAAAATCTATCTTTTCCCCTCTGTCATCTTGTCTCCAAGCTGAAAAGCCCTAAATCTAAGTAGACTTTCTTCATAAGGAAAGTGCTTTATTTCCTTTGTCACCCTTCCCTGAATATTTTCTAGTTGTACTATATAAGAACATAAGAACATAAGAAATGCCTCCGCTGGGTCAGACCTGAGGTCCATCGCGCTCAGCAGTCCGCTCACGCGGCGGCCCAACAGGTCCAGGACCTGTGCAGTAAATTTCTATCTATACCCCTCTATCCCCTTTTCCAGCAGGAATTTGTCCAATCCTTTCTTAAACCCCAGTACCGTACTCTGCCCTATAACGTCCTCCGGAATTGCATTCCAGGTGTCCACCACACGTTGTGTAAAGAAGAACTTCCTAGCATTTGTTTTGAATTTGCCCCCTTTCAACTTTTCCGAATGCCCTCTTGTTTTTTTATTTTCTGAAAGTTTGCAGAGATGGGGCGACCAGAACTCCGCACAATAATTAAAATGTAGCTGCATCTAGCATAATAATGTTTTCAGTTTTGTTCTCCATTCTTTACATTCTCTTTGCTTGCCTTTTTTTTAGCTGCTACAGCATACTGAGCTGAAAATTTCAATCTATTTTCCACAGCGACTCCAAAACCTGTGTGCCGTCTCCTAACTCAGAACCAACTGTTTGTACCTCATCATAAAATGTATTTTAGTCCAATAAAAAAAAAGATATTACCTTATTTCCTTTGTTTTATTTCTATAATTCCCTTGAGAAAGTGAACTAACCCGGCCACCACACCACTACCTCTAGCTTGGGTTATTTTCTCCCCTATGAGCATCGCTTTGCAGACATCCACCTTAAATTTCATTTGCCATATAGCTGCCCAGTTTCCTAGTCTCACGGAAACCCTCTGCAAATTCTCTGACATTTTAATGACTGTGAATAATTTTGTGACATTTGCTCATGCAGCAGCAGCAGCACACACCGAGATAGATTGAAATCTGCGAGAGCACAGCGATTCACAACAGTCAATTTCTAAATAAGCAGAGAAACCAGGAGAAGCGCACAGAGACTCAAAATATGAGCAGGAAGTGATCCTTGACTGTTTAGTTTCACGGGCTAAGGCAGGGGTGCGCAACGAGGGCCAGAATCCAGTTGGGTTTTCAGGATTGCCCCAATGAATATGCATGAGATCTATTTGTATGCACTGCCTCCCACTGTATGCAAATGGATCTCATGCATATTCATTGGGGAAATCCTAAAAACCCGACTGGATTCCGGCCCTCGTTACCTACCCCTGGGCTAAGGGAATGCTGAATCCAAAATACCAGAATCCAGAATAGAAATGTAAAGGGGAAATCTGTGTTTTGCTCATTTTGCTTTGCTGGGTTTTGTGGATACTTTTAAAAATATGTCCTAAATTGGTCCTGTCCTGGAGGACCCCTAGCCACAGTGGCATAAGTAAAGGGGGGGAAGGCGAGAGGGGCTGGCCACGCTGCAAGCCTACTCCTCTCCGTCCCCTTGCCTCTTGCTATTCCTCCCCTTCACCCATACCTCTAATTCAAGTTGTCCGTGGCGGGCAACAACATGCTCTTTGCAACCCTGTTGGCTTTCCCACTGATGTCACTTCCGGGTGCCATGCCTAGGAAGTGATGTCAGAGAGAAACCAGCGAGGGTTGCAAAGAGCACATTGTTGACTGCTGTGAGCAACAACTTCAACTAGCAGAACGGGGGAAGGGAAGAGGAGGCATGTGGTGCAGGCAGGATCGGGGAAGGAGCGGCATGCGGGATCGGGTAAGGAGCAGGGGCTAGAGACAAGGGTGGCAAAGGGGCAGGCCCCCCCCCCTCGCCGAGCACCTCTCACCCTCGCTACACTATTACCCAGCTAGTCTTATTTTCAAGATATCCTTAATAAATATGCATGAAGCAGATTTGCATATAATACAGGCAATAGGGATGATTTTTGCATAGTTAGGTTCTGATTTTTGCATAGTTAGGTTTTGATAATGGTTACTATGGAAGGGCAGACTGGATGGGCCTATCTGCCATCATGTTTCTATGGTTATGTAAACGCACCACACCACAATGCCTAAATGCACCGAAACCAAAGTGATGTCAGAGAGAAACCAGCGAGGGTTGCAAAGAGCACATTGTTGACTGCTGAGTGCTATACCAAAAATCATCAAAGAAACACTAACTTTGTATTATAACACCTTTGCAGAAGCTCATGAATTGTAACACCTTTGCAGAAGCTCATGTAAACCATTCTGAATTGACTTACCCAGTCATTAGGAGCAGTCTAGAAGCTTTCATTAAACAAGAAACATAAAAACAAATCATTGTCTGAAAGCAAATATCATATGTGTGTGAATTTATACATAAAATGAGACATATTTTTCAGTGCACTGCTGTAAGATCTTGATTGCCAAACTGTTTTGATATTTTCCTACATTATTGCTAAAGAATTAAAATTTGATTACTGGTGATATATAATCAGTACATCAACTTTCCTACCTATTTTTTTCCGTTTTGCATCAAGTGCACCATAAAACACTTTTTTGCTTTCAGGTGACAAAATGTTGATGTTTTCTTGTCATTTCAGAATGAAAGTACATCCCTAATATCTCATCAGTCCTCGTATGATAATGTTAGAAACAGACAACAGGACGGTGAAAAATTGAGCTCAGCTACTAATCTATCAAAACGAGCATGCTGGAAGCACGCAACAGTATTTCAAATGGACAGCGGGGCAGCGAGAGCGCTTAGCTTCTGTGTTTTGAGAGCAGGTGTGCAGGAAGCATGTTAGCAGTATTACCGACTGCCATTCGAGGCTGATGTCTTCCACAGGGGTCTTTTGATAAAGCCTTTCCCCTCAGCAGGGGCTGCTGCTGTAACTGGAATACACCGTACAGTTTGTTCTCAGCAGGAGTTTAGGTTAACCTTTAGACACTCTCCCTCTTCACTGCCTTTTATCATTCTCTGTTGCTGATGAGAGATACACAGAAAGCCTGTCCATCTAGTCCCATTTTTATCATGGCTTTGCAGACTAGATTTCACTCCTGAGTGTATTACTCAAGGCATTCACTTTATAAATATGCGCAGAAACCAGGAGAGGTGCCCAGAGACCCATGTACAAACAGGAAATGATCCCCAAAACTTTAATTTCATGGGTTCTCTTCTCAATGAATAGATGCAACGAAAATGTTACCATGGTCATTCTCTTTTCTGTACTTGGGATTCCAGTAAACCCAGGTACCATGCCAAAATGCACAGACTCGGAGGCTACAAAAAAGCGGACGGCTGTAATGAAATGCAGATATTGCTGGAGATAGAGACTGACACGAGAGACTGCAAGCCAAGATACAGAGGGCGAAAAAAAAATGTTGGGATGCCATTCCAGCAAAACGCAGAGTGCAGGAACGGAAACTATTAGTTGGTTCCAATTCCGGCAAAATTCAGAAGCAATGGGGCTTGAACAAAAAGAAGTATGAGAAGAGACTGGAAGACCTAAATATGTATACTCTGGAGGAGAGGAGGGACAGGGGAGATATGATGCAGACGTTTAAATACTTGAAAGGCATTAATATAGAACCAAATATTTTCCAGAGAAGAGAAAATAGCAAAACTGGAGGGCATAATTTGAGGTTACTGGGAGGAAGACTTTGGAGCAACATTAGGAAATTCTTCTTCACGGAGAGGGTGGTAGATGCCTGGAATGCCCTCCCGAGGGAAGTGGTGGAGAGGAAAACAGTGATGGAATTCAAAAAAGCGTGGGATAATCTTAGAGGATCTCTAATTAGAAAACGAAGGTTATAAATTAAAGAACTAAGGCCGGTATTGGATAGACTTGCATGGTCTATGTCCCATATGTGATGATTTGGTGTAGGATTGGGCTGGGGAGGGCATCAATGGGAACTCCATTAATATGGAACATGAGGATGTTACTGGCCAGACTTTACAGTAAATATCCTGCAAACAATGGGATGATTGGATAGGCTGGAGTGAGCTTGGAAGGCAACTTCAGCATTTGGAATCTAGGACAATACCAGACTTTATAGCCTAAGGCCCAGAAATATCATATATTTTTTAATGGATATAACTAATGGGCAGACTGGATGGACCGTTCAGGACTTTATCTACCGTCATTTACTATGTAACTATGTTACCTGGCAGAAACCCAAAGAGCAGCAACATTCCAGAGCTGAGATTGTGATGTCATAATGCTTCATTCCACCAATGCCTAAGAGCCAACCTCAGCAGTGATGTCACAATGGTTTGATTGGATGGCAACTTCAGCATTTGGAACCTAGGACAATACTAGACTTTATAGCCTAAGGCTCAGAAATATCAAAGAAGAGAAAAGTTAATCTAATCATATATTTTTTAATGAGTATAGCTTATGGGCAGACTGGATGGACCGTTCTGGTCTTTATCTACTGTCATTTACTATGTTACTACCGTTATGTGCTGCACTTGGCTGATTGTACAAAAGGAGAGTGCACTAACTTAATTCAGCTTTAATAGCGTTTGGTGATATGAGGGGCGTTCAATACTGCCTCAGTAGGAAAGAAAGAGTTATTAATGACAAACACCTGATATGACCACGTTTTGCCCTCAGGCTGGTCAGGGGTAAAAACTGCAGGGGAAGATATACATAATCCTTTACCACTACTATTTATCACTGAAAGGTGTGTGTAGCGCTGTACATTTTGACATTTAATAGATATAGAAGATTGGAGAAGACGTGACAGCGTTGGAGCTCAAGTCATCTTTTGTCAGCTAAGTTGTTGAATGTGCCTCCGGGTGACTTTGCCCTTTTCTAAACCTGAGCTGTTCTGCGAGGGAGTTTCTTTTGCCAGTGAAAGTATCAAAAGCAGTTTTGATTTGTACCTTTTGGTTCTATACTGCTACATTAGTCTGAGGCTTTTTCTCTCTGTTTTTGGGTGCATGTTGGGTTTGAAGAGAGGGGTACTTCAGTGCCAAGATCACACAACATTTTGAATCATTATATGAACATATTATATGTTGTGCGTCCTCGTATAATTTATTTAATAGACAGTCCCTTCTCAGAAGAGCTTACAATCTAACTTGGACAGACGGACATGACATAGGGCTAAGGATGCTAGTTAGCACTTCCATTCCACAAAACAAAACAGATTTGTACCAGAAGGTTTGTCTAGTATGAGCTGGATAGAAGTATAAGGTTGCCCTTATGTTTGATAATAATTAAAGTGTTATAGTCTTCTAAACCAATGGCTTCAGTGGTTGATTTCCCGTTTGAGATGCTAGAGCAGGGCTAGTAATTTAGAACTGAGAGGAGCCTCTACCTCATGTAACCAGCAGATGGTGCTTCAACGTTCTTGAAGACCCGAGTAGGGTAGTGGTATCGCCCCCTAGAGGGAATATGACAATATGCATATTTGATTTCTCCTTGCCATTATCAGGGCACAAACCATATTTACTTCTCAATTACTAGTGTTGCCATCTAATCACTGCTACGCTTGTTTGGTTCTATGCCTTACATATAGATTCCTTTATGTTTATTCCATGCATTTTTAAAAAAATTCTGGTACCGTTTTCATCTCCACCACCTCCCATGGAAGCCATATGGTAGCCTTACTTGGGAGGACATTCCAGGAATCTACCACCCCCTTTGTGAAAATGTACTTCCTGACATTATTCCCGAGGCTGCCCCTCTGCAATCTAAATTCATGTGCTCTAGTTCTATCACCTTCTCTACTTTGGAAAAAAGGTTTGTTTGTATACTAACAACTCTCAAATATATTTGGCCAAAGGGTTACCGCGTAAGCGGACTTCTGGGCACGATGGACCACTGGTCGGACCCAGCAGCGGCAATTCTTATGTTATTAGTGTCTGCATCCTATCATCCCTGTTTCTCCTTTTAAAATTCCTGAAGATCTTTCACAATTCTGATCATTTGTGATTAAAAAAGTTAAGTTTTACCAAATCTACCATATATTTTATGATGAAGACACCGACCATTTTAGGAGCCACCCTCTGGACTGACTCCATCTTGTATGTCTTTTTGAAGGTGCGGTCTCCAGAACTGTACACTCAAAATGAGTACTCACCAGGGACTTTACAGATGCATTATCATATCCTCTCCCTATGTACCCAAGCAAAGTACACATCCTCTATAATAAAACCCTAAGCGCGCATGCGCACTTAGGAGGCCCTGATCCCTGCCACCGTGCTGTGTGCTTCCTTGGCCGCATTCCATTTGCAGCACGTGGGGCGGCTTGCAGTGTGTGCTCCGGCTTGAGCAGGGGTTTGTCTCAGCAACGGCAAGAGTTTGTCGTGCGGGTGCTGCGAGGTGTCCCCTGCTGGTAAGAAGTGGAGGGGGGAGAGGGAAAGGGGGGCTGCTTTGGGGGGAGGGGTGTCCTGGGCAGCAGACAGCAATCATGCTTTGCTCTGGGAGGGGGGAAAACAGAAGGGACCACGGAGAGACAGGAAGGCATGGCGCAACAGAGAAATACAGGGACAGGGGAAGGTAAAACGAAGGGAGAAGGGCTGCTGCTGGACAGGGGGAGGTAAAACGAAGGAAAAAGGGCTGCTGCTGGACAAGGGGGAGGTAAAACGAAGGGAAAAGGGCTGCTGCTGGACAGGGGGAGCAATGAAGGGGTACTGCTGGATAGGGGGGAGGTAAAAGGAAGAGAGCAGGCCTGCTGCTGGACAGGGGGGAGGTAAAAGGAAGGGAGAAGGGCTGCTGCTGGACAGGGGGGAGGTAAAACAAAGGGAGAAGGCCTGCTGCTGGACAGGGGGAGCAGGCAAGGGGTGGTGGTGGACAGCCAAGGAAGGAGAGAGACAGAAAGAAAGAAAGAAAGACAGACAGACAGACAGAGAGGCAGCGGCCAAGGAGAGAGAGAGAGAGAAAGAAAGAAAGACAGACACACACATCTATTCTAGCACCCGTTAATGTAATGGGCTTAAAGACTAGTAAATATATAAGTAGTTGCCATACGGGGACATATGTGAAGGGTTGTAAGTTCAAAAGATTTCATGAACTCATGCTTTATGTCAGGCTGCCAACTGGGACAAAGAATTCAAACAATTAGCTCTTATGTCTTTCTCATATCTGGAATTTAGAAGGTATTTGAACTTACTTATTGTCTAGATTTTTTGGGTAATTAAATTCCGTGATGATCGATCGGTTGTAAGTTAATGTAACCTTTTGTAAAACCGCATAGATCTTCAAGGTTATGCGGTCTAGACGTTGATTTTGATGTTATGTTACCAAAAGACCATCAAGCCCAGTATCCTATTATCTAACAGTGGTCAAGCCAGGCCACAAGTACCTGGCAAGAGTCCAAAAGAGTAGAACTGATTTTATGCTGCTTATCTCAGGAACATGCAGTGGATGTCCCCAAGGCCATCTTAAGGGTTTATGGAATCTTCTGTTAGGAACGCATCCAAGCCTATTTTTAAACTTTGCTGTTATAATTCCTGGCAAGGAATTCCAGAGTGTAATTACCCACTGACTGAAGAAATATTTTCTCCAATTTGTTTTAAAATTTATGACATCAGTAGCTTCATTGCATGCCCCCTAGTCCTTGTGTTTTGAAACGAGTAAACAATCAAGTCATGTTTATTCATCCCATGTCGCTCAGTAATTTATAGATCTCTGTCTTGTTTCCCCGGTTCTTCTCCAAGCTGAAGAGCCTTAGCCTAATGTGAAACCTTGCATCTTGTAGCTATGGTTTTGGTTCCTCTTCCCTACATGCCTCATTTGGCACTCGTTCACAATTTGATCCCTAGTCCTTCAGTCTCGTAAGGCTCTCTTGCAATTTTTTCATAATACTCTTAATTGAACAAAGGAAAGCTAGGGACCTCCCTCCACTTCAAAATCACTGAGCTCCGGAACAACCTTACCTCCCCTCTTCGGAACTTGAGCTCTCTCCAAGTTTTCCACAAACATCTGAAAACCTGGCTTTTCTCAAAAAAATGTAAGTCTCCCTCCAACTTAGGAATCAAGGAAACTCTTATACCTTGGCATCCCAAGTCCTCTAAATTTTCTTCACACTTCTACCTCTAACCCTCTGTTGTAGTTCCTTGCTATTTCTCCCACTGTAAACCGCGTCGAGCTCTACGAACGTGGAGATGATGCGGTATACAAACCTAAGGATTAGATTAGATTAGATTAACTTGGATCACCTCATTTGTTATTCCGGTGCACAGATCATTTATAAACATGTTAAAAAGCAGCGGTCTCAGCACAGATCCCTGGGGAATCCCACTCGTTACCCATCTCCATTGAGAATATTGATTTGCGGCTGCAAGGTTAATTTGTGGAGTTAAGAAATTTTAAGGAATTGGAAAAACTGGGATCGATTGAACTATACCTTTTACATAAGAACATAAGAATTGCCGCTGCTGGGTCTTAGTGGACTGCTGCATGAGTGGACTGCTGGGCATGCTGGATCAGACCAGTGGTCCATCATGCCCAGCAGTCCACTAAGACCAGCGCCCTAACCGAGACTAGCCCTATCAGCGTATGTCCTTATTCAGCAGGAACTTGTCTTACTTTGTCTTGAATCCCTGGAGGGTGTTTTCCCCTATGGTGGGAGTCTCTCTGTCACCTCTTTAAAATGGAACGTACTAGAGCTATACAACAGGGACATTATAAGAAGTTTCTGAAGATTTGGGAACCCATTGACAAAATTTTGCAGAGTGATTGTTGATTTTGCCCTTTGGTCATGCACGTCCAGGGGTGGGTGGGAAAATAATTTTAATTCTTTGAGTGCAATTTTTGAATATTAGTATGGGGGGGGTGCTATATCTATTTGTCATAGATTACAATTTTGATTGCATTTAAGTGCTTTTATAGTGTAATATGATTGTATAATATGTTGTACTTATTTATGGCTTCAAAATGAATAAAGATATTAAAAAAAAAACCCAACAAAATTTGACCACATAACACCGTGGTTAAAGAAATTGCATTGGTTAACTGTGCGATCACTTATTTTCAAAACCTGAACTTTGGTGTTCAAAGTCATCTACCATGGGATTCCTTGGTATCTGTCACATACCATGGCAATCGACCGCTCAGAACCTTGTGCTCTGAAGGTGCAGACTTCTCAAAAATGCACTATGAGAACACAAGAATTTCTGCTATTTCCATCACGGGAGTAACGGTGTGCAACAAATTAACTGGACCACCGAGGGCTTTATCTGATATCCAGAAGTTAAAAAAAAAAAAATTAAAACTACATTATTTCTAGAAGCATTTCAATAAGAGCTATGTTGTTTACTGCTAGTTTTAAGATAAATGGTACTTTAAGATGTAACTACAGTCTTCTCCCAGTCATTCGCGGTTCGCGGTCATTCACGGATTTTCCAACCGCGAATGACCGGGCAAGAGAGGACAGCCGCAGTGGCAGGAGAGAGCAGCCGGAGCGACGGCGAGTGAAGGAAATCCCTTGCGGTATGCTCCGCCCACCTCTTCCTGCACTAAAGTCGGGCCTCACCAAACAGGAGCTGCGTGTCAAAGCTAGAAAATGACATGGAATTATTTCCCGCGGTTATCCGCGGGGACGGGAACGGTGATGAATTTTGTCACCGTGTCATTCTCTAATGTGTGTGTCTGTCTTTCTTTCTTTTTCTCTCTCTCCTTGGCCGCTGTCTTTCTTTCTTTCTTTCTCTCTCTTTCCTCGGCTGTCCACCACCACCCCTTGCCTGCTCCCCCTGTCCAGCAGCAGGCCTTCTCCCTTTGTTTTACCTCCCCCCATCCAGCAGCAGGCCTTCTCCCTTCCTTTTACCTCCCCCCTGTCCAGCAGCACCCCTTCACTGCTCCCCCTGTCCAGTAGCAGCCCTTCTTCCTTCGTTTTACCTCCCCTCTGTCCAGCAGCAACCCTTCTCTCTTTGTTTTACCTCCCCCTGTCCCTGTATTTCTCTGTTGCGCCATGTCTGACTGTCTCTCCATGGCCCCTTCTGTTTTTCCCCGTCCCAGTGCAGGAAGAGGCGGGCGGAGCATACCGTGACGGATTTCCTTCACTCGCCGGCGCTCCGGCTTCCCTCTCCTGCCTCTCCGGGTGCCCTCTCCTATCTCCCTGCTAAAAACCATATTCGTGGTTTTTCAGCATTCGTGGGGGTTCCTGGAACGGAACCCCTGCGAATATCGGGGGAGTCCTGTATTGCATTTGCAATTTAAGATATTTGTATAAAACCTGTCTGTTTTATTTTATGTATGTTACTTTTGTAATGCCACTTAGGAATAAGCAGTTGCTAAAAAATTTTTAATAAATAAATATTTAAACCCGTTTCTACCTTTTTAATCAATACTTAATCCACAATAAGTCACTGTTCCTGCAGATTTGTCCTAAACCTCAAAGGCGCTCGTGTGACGCATCAGGTAATGCGATTCTGTGTGGAGATGACACCCTCACCCCCTCTATTACAAAGGCACTCTAAACGCTAACGCACCCATTATAGTCTATGGATGCGTTAGCAATTAGCGCGCGTGCCAAATCGGCTACCGCATCTTAGTAAAAGGAGCTATCAGTCACTGACTCAGTCAGACTAGATCTGACGGAGGCTTATCTTCACGTTCCCCTTCATGCGACCCAAAAGCGCTACCTGCACTTTTATGTCCCGGGGAAGCATCCAAAGCACCTGTATACCTTACTCTTCATCCAGAACACTCAGATCAAATGAGCAGCATCTTGAAAGTGATTAATACACGACAAAATAGTTCTTTTTCTCAGTTACAGCTCCCCCAACTCTGGGACACCTTGCCGGCTTATCCAAGGGAGGCTACAGACAGCTCCCCCATCTCTGGGACGCCTTGCCGGCTTATCCAAGGGAGGCTACAGGCAGCTCCTCCATCTCTGGGACGCCTTGCCGGCTTATCCAAGGGAGGCTACAGGCAGCTCCCCCAACTCTGGGACGCCTTGCCGGCTTATCCAAGGGAGGCTACAGGCAGCTCCCCCAACTCTGGGACCTCTTGCCGGCTTATCCAAGGGAGGCTACAGGCAGCTCCCCCATCTCTGGGACGCCTTGCCGGCTTATCCAAGGGAGGCTACAGGCAGCTCCCCCATCTCTGGGACGCCTTGCCGGCTTATCCAAGGGAGGCTACAGGCAGCTCCCCCAACTCTGGGACCTCTTGCCAGCTTATCCAAGGGAGGCTACAGGCAGCTCCCCCATCTCTGGGACGCCTTGCCGGCTTATCCAAGGGAGGCTACAGGCAGCTCCCCCAACTCTGGGACGCCTTGCCGGCTTATCCAAGGGAGGCTACAGGCAGCTCCCCCAACTCTGGGACGCCTTGCCGGCTTATCCAAGGGAGGCTACAGGCTGCTCCCCCAACTCTGGGACGCCATGCCGGCTTATCCAAGGGAGGCTACAGGCAGCTCCCCCAACTCTGGGACGCCTTGCCGGCTTATCCAAGGGAGGCTACAGGCAGCTCCCCCAACTCTGGGACGCCTTGCCGGCTTATCCAAGGGAGGCTACAGGCAGCTCCCCCAACTCTGGGACCTCTTGCCGGCTTATCCAAGGGAGGCTACAGGCAGCTCCCCCAACTCTGGGACCTCTTGCCGGCTTATCCAAGGGAGGCTACAGGCAGCTCCCCCAACTCTGGGACGCCTTGCTGGCTTATCCAAGGGAGGCTACAGGCAGCTCCCCCAACTCTGGGACGCCTTGCCGGCTTATCCAAGGGAGGCTACAGGCAGCTCCCCCAACTCTGGGACGCCTTGCCGGCTTATCCAAGGGAGGCTACAGGCAGCTCCCCCAACTCTGGGACACCTTGCCGGCTTATCCAAGGGAGGCTACAGGCAGCTCCCCCATCTCTGGGACGCCTTGCCGGCTTATCCAAGGGAGGCTACAGGCAGCTCCCCCAACTCTGGGACCTCTTGCCGGCTTATCCAAGGGAGGCTACAGGCAGCTCCCCCATCTCTGGGACGCCTTGCCGGCTTATCCAAGGGAGGCTACAGGCAGCTCCCCCATCTCTGGGACGCCTTGCCGGCTTATCCAAGGGAGGCTACAGGCAGCTCCCCCAACTCTGGGACGCCTTGCCGGCTTATCCAAGGGAGGCTACAGGCAGCTCCCCCAACTCTGGGACGCCTTGCCGGCTTATCCAAGGGAGGCTACAGGCTGCTCCCCCAACTCTGGGACGCCATGCCGGCTTATCCAAGGGAGGCTACAGGCAGCTCCCCCAACTCTGGGACGCCTTGCCGGCTTATCCAAGGGAGGCTACAGGCAGCTCCCCCAACTCTGGGACGCCTTGCCGGCTTATCCAAGGGAGGCTACAGGCAGCTCCCCCAACTCTGGGACCTCTTGCCGGCTTATCCAAGGGAGGCTACAGGCAGCTCCCCCAACTCTGGGACCTCTTGCCGGCTTATCCAAGGGAGGCTACAGGCAGCTCCCCCAACTCTGGGACGCCTTGCTGGCTTATCCAAGGGAGGCTACAGGCAGCTCCCCCAACTCTGGGACGCCTTGCCGGCTTATCCAAGGGAGGCTACAGGCAGCTCCCCCAACTCTGGGACGCCTTGCCGGCTTATCCAAGGGAGGCTACAGGCAGCTCCCCCAACTCTGGGACGCCTTGCTGGCTTATCCAAGGGAGGCTACAGGCAGCTCCCCCAACTCTGGGACGCCTTGCCGGCTTATCCAAGGGAGGCTACAGGCAGCTCCCCCAACTCTGGGACCTCTTGCCGGCTTATCCAAGGGAGGCTACAGGCAGCTCCCCCAACTCTGGGACCCCTTGCCGGCTTATCCAAGGGAGGCTACAGGCAGCTCCCCCAACTCTGGGACGCCTTGCCGGCTTATCCAAGGGAGGCTACAGGCAGCTCCCCCAACTCTGGGACGCCTTGCCGGCTTATCCAAGGGAGGCTACAGGCAGCTCCCCCAACTCTGGGACGCCTTGCTGGCTTATCCAAGGGAGGCTACAGGCAGCTCCCCCAACTCTGGGACGCCTTGCCGGCTTATCCAAGGGAGGCTACAGGCAGCTCCCCCAACTCTGGGACGCCTTGCCGGCTTATCCAAGGGAGGCTACAGGCTGCTCCTCCAACTCTGGGACGCCTTGCCGGCTTATCCAAGGGAGGCTACAGGCTGCTCCCCCAACTCTGGGACGCCTTGCCGGCTTATCCAAGGGAGGCTACAGTTTTGGAGAGATTTAAAAGGATCACTAAAAAGCTCTCTTTTAAAGACGCATTTGAAATTTAAGAAATTCGACACGAACACTGTAAGAATCTTCTCTTTTCATACCTAGGACTATCTTTCATTCTAGTCACACTCTTCTAGTTTCAACCAATACTCTTTCCTATTTGTTCTTTCCTTACATGTTCTTCTGTGCTATATTTTATTGCAGTTCTTTCCCCTTCTGTACCGATTGGGAAGAGTTTATATGAAATTTTAATAAAACTTGAAAAAAATCATTTTAGTTCCGTGTCCTTCCTTTTAGGCTGGCAATGGTCCCTTTCACCTTCAAGGTGACTGTGGTGTTAGGGGGGCCAAACTAGATTCTCAGGGTATCAGAACGCACCCTTACCCGGTAGCATAGTAAGGGGACGGGGTGGCGCTCCCATGCCATCTTCATGGGGACACCAGCACCTCTCTTCCTCTCTGCCCCCTTCCCGTGCACCCCTTGAAATGTTCGCTGGGGCGAGCAGCATCTGCCACCTGCTGCTCACGCATGCCTCGGCTCCCTTCTGATGTCATTTCCTGAATCAGGTAGGCACCTATTTTGTAAAGATATGTAGGAGGTTATTTTAGATGTATAAAACCCTTCCATTCCCATTGTTTTATCTTTTTTCACTCTCTCCTTTACTATACTTTATTGTAGTTCACCCATAATCCTTTTGTACCATGTCAGTCATTCTGTCTTTGTATTTGTCAACATGTACTCTTGTGTATCCCCTGATTTTAAATATTTTGTATAATCGCTTAGTATTTTGATAGGCTATCAATATATCAATCATTAAACTTGAATGTAATCTGAGGAAATACTTTTTTACGGAAAGGGTGGTAGATGCGTGGAACAGTCTCCCGGCAGAGGTGGTGGAGACAGAGACTGTGTCTGAATTCAAAAGGGCCTGGGATAGGCACGTGGGATCTCACGGGCAGAGAAAGAGATAACGGTTGCTGCGGATGGGCAGACTAGATGGGCCATTTGGTCTCTAGCGGTATCCTGTTTTCAATGACTGTTCAGTGGCTTCGCCAATCGTCTTCTGTAATTCGCTGGCTCTCCAGTCCCTTTTTAATGTAACATGTTAAGTTTATACTGCAACCCATTAATATCTTTTCTTGCTAACTTTGTAATCACTGACTGCTCAGTGACACCTTCACTATTTGTACACTGTAATTCGCTGATTGTAAAGCTCTCTTCACTGTGAACCGCCTAGAAGTCGCAAGATTATGGCGGTATAGAAAAATAAAGTTATTATTATTATTATTCATCTGCCGTCATGTTTCTGTGTAACTGTATTTACATATGTCTATTGCATACTTGTGTAAATGGCGGATTTCAGAAAGCCATTATTTTACACGTGGCGATCCTCAGCAAGCAGAGGTTTCAAAGTGGTGTGGCAGAGGCAAGCCAGATACCGCATAAGCATTCTCTACTTTACAAAGGGGATACTGTACATACATATAGGGAAATATTTCCCCATCATCTATTGCATTAGCTCAGAGTTAGATGCAGATTTTTAAAAAGTGCTCCATTGAGCCAGAGCGTCACAAGAGGGATACAGGAAGTAATTCTTTTTACTCCCCCCATTATTTCCACCTCCAAAATGAAAAATAAAATTTCTGCCTCACGGCTTATTTGACAGCGCTTATATACTGTGACCTGGCATGGCCAGACTCGAGCGAGCTAGAGGCCGCGTCTGGACACACAGACCTCAGCCGAGCGGAAAGCAAGGTACGGTAAGTGGTTTAGGTAGGCACAATAAAGAAAATTTAAGTTTCAGAATCAGTTAAAAAATAGTCCTTTATTCCAATGCTCAAGGTTGGTATAAGGTTCAAACCATCAAAAGAGCAAAATATGGTGCAAACAAACATTCACAGGTAAGATATTCCTGCAATCACAAACTGTACCTGCTGTCTTAAACTCTTGAAACAAAATTCAAAAGTACATAAAGAGAAACTGCCACTTTCCCTCAGTTTAGCGGTTTGTTCCTCGGGGCAACTCTCTCGGGGAGGGGGGGGGGGAGGACATTCATTTAACTTCCCCAGAGCAGGGGATCCGTTCCAAACCCTTTTTAGATCGATTTTCCAGATCTGGAAGACAAGTGGCACCAGCAAACACTGTCTAGAAAAAAATCCCACCACACCACAATTTCTTTACAGCAGTCTGCCAATTCCAAGATGGCCACTGGCCTCTAGGTTATTGCTGCCATGACCCAAAAATATCTATTCTTGCAACTTAATGCTTTAACCCTCTCCTGTACAATAACAGCACTTCCTGGATTTTCCTTTTCTTTACTCAGCAGACATTAACACAGGTGAGCCGTTAGCTTAGCTCCATACATTTCAGACACCTCATAATCTATTTCAAAGGAGTTCACTTCCTCCCCCAGTTCAAACTGTTCCATATCAAAATCTTCACAAGCAATATCAGGTTCAACATAAAAAAGTTTCTACCTGCTTAGCCAGAGAGTCTGCTCCTTTCCTGCTTTATGCTGGAGTATTCTGCCTTCCACCCCATTCAAAGGTTTGAGAGAGTGTATGTATGTCCCTGGTGTTTGGAAACTACGCCCTTGTCTCCTAACTGCAGCTGAGTCTCTAAGGCAGGGCTGCCCAAGTCCAGTCCTCGAGATCTACTGGCAGGCCAGGTTTTCAGGATATCCACAATGAACATGCGTGAGAGAGATTTGCTTACCAAGAAGGCAGTGCAGGCAAATCTCTCTCATGCATATTCATTGTGGATATCCTGAAAACCTGGCCTGCCAGTAGATCTCGAGGACCGGACTTGGGTAGCCCTGCTCTAAGGCCTGCCTACAGCAGCATTCTGGTGCTTTCTCAGCTGATTAGGACCTGTGTCAGCTGGGCTGGTTGCAGTGGCAGTTCCAGCCCTAGGTGTCACTTTCTCCTGTCTGTGGCATGCTGGAATCTGTAGTTCCTTACCCTTTCCTACCTTCACATTCTTGGAGAAAGATGAACAGGAATTTTGTGGTGGCTTGGCCAGCACAGGGCTGGTGTTTAAAGGCATTTTAATCTTCCTGCGGTGTTCTAACTCAGTGATTCCCAACCCTGTCCTGGAGGAACACCAGGCCAATCGGGTTTTCAGGCTAGCCCTAATGAATATGCATGAGAGAGATTTGCATATGATGGAAGTGAGAGGCATGCAAATTTGCTTCATGCATATTCATTAGGGCTAGCCTGAAAACCCAATTGGCCTGGTGTTCCTCCAGGGCAGGTTTGGGAACCACTGCCTTAGAGGGAATACTGGTAGGGACAGTTGGCCCTTTTGTCAGCTGGGAGCAGAGAGAAGCAGCAAGAATCTTAAAATTTACAAGTTTTGAGCTACATACAAATCTGACTTAAGAACAGCTTTAAAAACATAACTTGTTCTTAACCCAGGGACTGTCTATAGGTTAAACTAAACTAAAGCTTAACTTTGTATACTGAGTCATCATTCTGAGAAAGCTCGACTCGGTTTACAGCAATTAAATAAACAGGGAATGATTTACAAATGATAAATAGAAGATAATGTTTTTTTAGTCTTCACATGTTGAGGAAAGTGAGATCCTGCTTCCGCCAACAACATTTTGCTGTCCTTGTACAATCATCTATCTAAGTCTAACCAAGAAAAATCTTCAAAGGCTTCAGCGGATCCAGAACACTGCGGCTAGGTTGATCTTCGCAAAAAGCAAATTTGACCATGTTTCCCCGCTTCTGTCAAAACTTCACTGGCTTCTGGTGATTTCTAGGATTCACTTTAAATGTACCTGCCTAACATTCAAGATTCTACATGGCATTCTTCCTCCCCTAATTCCACTATCCTGGAATTCTTCGAGACCTACCAGATCCGCCCACAAACTCAAACTATCTTTCCCCTCGTTAAAAGGCGTCATGTATGCAGGTAAATAAGGGAAATCCCTTTTCTTCAAATTCACTGAGATTTGGAACAATCTCCCTGCCCCGGTGCGGAACCTAGGCTCATTCCAATTATTCCGAAAGCATCTGAAAAACCTGGCTTTTCTCCAAAACGTAAAGCTATCTATTGAAAATGTAAAGCTAGCTATCCTCTTCATAACCTCTAATTTCTTATTATGTCCTTCCCTCATTTATTGAATTACCCGTAAACCGTGCCGAGCTCTATCTTTATGGAGATGATGCAGTATACAAACTTAACTTTAATTTAGTTTAATAGCAAAATTTCAAAAGAATCAATTTTCAAAATGTTGGCAAATAGAGTAGTTTTTAAAGATTTACGGAAAAATTGAAATGAACTGGAACTCCTTTAAAAAAAAAAAGGTATTCATGCATATTTTATAAACAAAATATGTAACTCATGATTTTGCCCATGCCCTGCCAAAACCTTCTTGCGTTTACATTTGCAACATGTGCAAAGATATAGTAGAAATAGAAAAGGTTCAAAGAAGAGCGACCAAGATGATGAAAGGGATGGAACTCCTCTCATATGAGAAAAGACTGAAGAGGTTAAGTCTGTTTAGCTGTATCTAACCTTTCTCTATGATATTGTAACTCCTCATCCCTAGGACTGTCTGGCTCTCACAATGGTGAATCTGTCCTTCATCTTCTGGAAAGCCTCCTGCAACAATGTAACCCTCCTCTACAATGTGATGTAACTATTTCAGATTCAGAAATTCTGATTAGATTAGATATGATGGAGGTTTACAAAATCTTGAATGGTGTAGAACAGATAGAAGGGAATAGATTTTTTACTCTATCAAAAATTACAAAGACTAGAGGACACTCAATGAAGCTTCATGACGTTCCTTTAAAACAAACAGGAAATATTTTTTTACTCAAAAAATAGTTATGTAAACTCTGGAACTCATTGCCAGAAGATGTGATGACGGCACTTAACATAGCTGGGTTTAAAAAAGGTTTGGATCAAACACTGGCTGGCAGGCAGGAAGCAGAGGTTTGGAGTAAAGGGCCATTACTCAGACTGGCAATGGGTCACGAGTGGAGTTCCACAGGGGTCGGTGCTGGGACCAATCCTGTTCAATATATTCATCAACGACCTGGAGACGGGGACGACATGTGAGGTTATCAAATTTGCTGATGACACCAAGCTTTGCAGCAGGGTTAGAAACGCGGAAGACTGTGAGGACCTGCAAAGAGACCTAACAAGACTGAAGAGTGGGCAAAAAAATGGCAAATGAGTTTTAATATAGAGAAATGTAAGGTCATGCATGTAGGGAAGAAGAACCCGATGTTCAGCTACAAAATGGGGGGATCACTGCTAGGGGTAAGCAACCTTGAAAGAGACCTGGGGGTGATGGTGGACACAACATTGAAAGCATCAACTCAGTGCGCAACGGCCTCAAAGAAAGCGAACAGAATGTTGGGCATCATTAAAAAGGGTATCTCGACCAGGACGAAGGAAGTCATCATGCCGCTGTATCGTGCAATGGTGCGCCCACATCTGGAGTACTGTGTCCAATACTGGTCGCCGTACCTCAAGAAGGACATGGCAGTACTTGAGGGGGTCCAGAGGAGAGCAACTAAATTGATAAAAGGTATGGAAAACTATTCGTATGCTGACAGGTTGAAGATGCTGGGGCTCTTCTCCCTGGAAAAGCGGAGACTTAGAGGAGACATGATAGAAACCTTCAAAATCCTGAGGGGCATAGAGAAAGTGGACAGGGACAGATTTTTCAGACTGTGGGGAACCACTAACACAAGGGGTCACTTGGAAAAATTGAGAGGGGACAGGTTTAGAACAAATGCTAGGAGGTTCTTTTTTACCCAGAGGGTGGTGGACACATGGAACGCGCTTCCGGAGGTTGTGATAGCCCAGAGCACATTGCAGGGTTTCAAGGAAGGTTTAGACAAGTTCCTAAAAGAAAAGGGGATTGAGGGTTACAGATAAAAAAGAAGAGGTAGGTTACAGAAACAGACAGGAACCACATTACAGGTCATGGACCTGACGGGCCGCCGCGAGAGTGGACCGCTGGGCGCGATGGACCAATGGTCTGACCCAGTGGTGGCAACTTCTTATGTTCTTATGTTCTTTGGACAAGCTCCTGGCTTTCTTTATTTCTGGCTACTTTTTTTGATGCCTTATGCCCGAAGGACACTCCGATCAAATCAACAAAACCTTCTGGTTATTCCTTCATTCAGACAGGTTTTCTGGGATATCTATAGAAACTCATGTTTCTCAGTCATAGCTCCAACTTTATGGAATTCTCTTCCATTCTATCTTAGATCAGAATGGTGCGTTGATGTCAGAGCACTTCCAGATGCCTCAAGCCGTGGCCCGACAAAGTTTGTGGGACACTGTGTTAAGAGCTAAAATCCCTTTTCTAAGAGGATAAACATTGCATGTGATCTGTTCCCTCCAGTGTCCTTGGGACCCACCTATGACCCAATTAGTTATTTCCAGAAGCCCTAGTTCTTATGAATATTCTGTGTTCCACTCCCTCTAAGGCAAAAGATCTCCAACTTGGATTTAGAAAGCAAGCAGTTGACAGCCTCCCTTCTCCCTCTCCAACCCTGGAACATGCATTTTCCTTTCACCAGGTATTCAACATCTCTCCAGTTAATTCAGCTTCCTTTTCTAAAAGCCTTCAAGCATCCATCTAATCAAATAGACAGATATCTAGACAGACAATCAATCCAACATTCATCTTTGCAGTCATTCAGAAACCATCTTTTCAGTTGTTCAACATTCATCCCCTCAGTTTGACAATCTGTCAGCCAATTGATCCAAATGCAGTTACAAAAGACTCATCCTTCCAGGGATACAGCTCCTGTTTTAACTACGTACAGTAAGTTACCTGTTTACTTAGTGGTGATAAATGGTTTAAAATCAAGTCTTCCTTTTGGATGTCGGGCTGGTTTTAGCAATATATGGAATACGTGTTATGAGAACAGCAACGTTGGTCTCATATCTGACAAAGATTGTTAAAACGGTACACCTAGGGCAGGGATCTCAAAGTCCCTCCTTGAGGGCCGCAATCCAGTCGGGTTTTCAGGATTTCCCCAATGAATATGCTTTGAAAGCAGTGCGTGCACATAGATCTCATGCATATTCATTGGGAAAATCCTGAAAACCCGACTGGATTGCGGCCCTCAAGGAGGGACTTTGAGACCCCTGACCTAGGGTTACCAGACCTGCTTTCGAGGACATGTCCGGGGGTCCGTCCGGGTTTTGAAAAGCCTCCTCAAATCGCGTCGGGCAGGGAGGAAGTCCCTCGACAAGAGCAGTCAGCGGGAGGGAGTGGGGGGTCGGTGCTAAAGCGGAACTGGGGTGGGGATGGGCAGAATTGGGCAGGCCTGGAGGCGGGTCTAGGGGGGGGGGGTCCAGATTTTCCAGTTGGAAAATCTGGCAACTCTAGGTACACCCTATTGATTGTCAGCTTGATCTCTGTCATGCTAGAGGTATTCTTGCCAGTTCTGGAGATGGTGGTGAAGTCTTTTCAAGAGGTAAGGTAGCTGGTAAGCTACTTGTAAACAGTGGCATGCGGTGAGGGCTTTCAGGGGATTCAGTGAATTCCCAGCTTTACAGCCCAGCTTTTTTTCTATATTTTTTGCTCGAGGCAGTTTGATTTGTTGAGTAGGCAGCCTGCTCAACTAGTCAAACTGCATCAAAGAAACAAACCCCCCCCCCCCCCAGGGCTCTTGGGCTGGGGATTCTCTGAACCCCTCTGAAGGCCCTGACAGCATGACAGTACTGATCTGAATTTGATTGGCCGAGCAGCATCTGCCTGTTGCCTGCTCAACCAATAAAATTCAGAGCAGTGCCCTCAGGGCCTTTAGGGGGTGGAGCAAATCCCCTGAAGGCCCTGACTGCTTGTACAGCAGGTTATTAAGTCTTTTTCTGAAATCCTTGATGGCCCGACACCGGCATGATGCTCTGGACATCGTAAGGAGGAACCACCGCTGGAAGCCCACAGCCCAGTCCAGTCAGAGGGAAGGAGGACACTGTAAATTTTAAATTTGTAAGAGCCGCCAGAAGGAAGAAGAGCCGCCAGCAGCCGGATGTAAGGTGGAGGAGCTGTCAGGAACCTGCAAGCAGTGGCATAGTACAGGGGGACGGGGGAGTGACTGCCCCGGGTGCCATTATGGTGGGGTGCTGGCACCTCTCTGCTTCCCCTATGCCACAGTTGCACCTTTCTTTCCCCGCCCCACGTATCTTTTTAAAATCGCCAGTGCTAGCAACTGCTCTAGCCTGGCTTCCCTCTGAAATCACTTCCAGGTTGCGGGGCCAGGAAGTGACATCAGAGGGAAAGCCAGCGTGAGCAGCAGGCCAGAGAAGCTGCTTGCGCTGGGGAGAGTGTGGCGCAGTGGTTAAAGATACAGCACCCTGGGGTTGTGGGTTCAAACCCACGCTGCTTCTTGTGACCCTGAGCAAGCCACTTAATCCCCCCATTGCCCCAGGTACATTAGATAGATTGTGAGCCCACCAGGATAAGCAGGGACAAATGCTTGAGTACCTAAATAAATTCATATAAACCGTTCTGAGCTCCCCTGGGAGAACGGTATAGAGTGTACAGTGCTGCGTACGCCTTTGAGCGCTATAGAAATAATAAATAGTAGTAGGCTTCTAATTCGGTGAAAAAGCCAAGAAAGATTAAGCCTGGGATAGGTGAGTGGGAATCAAGCACTAAACAATGACTTTAAGAACTGTTCTGCTTTCAACAGCGATTTTTAACTGCTAAAATGTACTATAAACTGCTTTTGTTAAATAAGCAGAATAATATAAAAATATAATGAAATTACCCATTTCAAACCAGCTCCTCCTTTTCCAAATTTTAAACACAAATTCCCAGCAGTGCTGCTCTCCTCCCCGTCACATCAGATCCCGTTACAACGCTTCTTCCAGGATTGAGACCTATAGCCCAGTGTTCTTCAACCGCCGGTCCACAGACCGGTGCCGGTCCACAGGGCCAGCACGTGCATCAGGCCCAAAACGGTGTTCTTCAACTGCCGGTCTAAGGTGCGATCGATGCGGCGTTATCTTCGCGCCAGCTCCCTCTTCCTCACTGATTCGGTGCACAAAGCCACGGGCAGGGGCTCCTACGGGCGTCCTGCGCCTGAACCGGAAGCCTTCTCTCTGAAGTTGCAACGTCAGAGGGAAGGCTTCCAGATGAGACACGGGATGTGCAAGGTGCAATTAGTATTATTATGGGGGCAGGGTCTGGGGTGGAGATTGTGTAGAGATGGGCGGGGTCTGGCCCACGACTTAGCCCAATGTTCTTCAACCACCAGTCCAAGGTGCGATCAATGCGGCGTTATCTTCGCGCCAGCTCCCTCTTCCTAACCGATTCGGTGCACAAAGCCACGGGCAGTGGCTCCTACGGGCATCCTGCGCCTGAACCGGAAACCTTCTCGCTGACGTTGCAACGTCAGAAGGAAGGCTTCCAGATGAGACACGGGACGTGCAAGGTGCAATTAGTACTATTATGGAGGCGGGGTCTGGGGTGGAGATTGGGTAGAGATGGGCGGGGTCTGGCCCACTACTTAGCCCCATGTTCTTCAACTGCCGGACCACAGAATAATTCTTTTATTTCTGCCGGTCCATAGGTGTAAAAAGGTTGAAAAACACTGCTCTAGAATGTTGCTACTTATGGTTTTAAAGTGTGATGAGGACGGAGCTTAGGCATTGGTGGAATGAGGCATTATGACATCACAATCTGAGCTCTAGAACAGTGTTCTTCAACCACCGGTCCATGGACCAGTGCCGGTCCACAGAAATTTCCTGTTGGTCCACAGGGCCAGCACGTGCATCAGGCCCAAAACAGTGTTCTTCAACCGCCGGTCCACGGTGCGATCGATGTGGCGTTATCTTCAAGCCAGCTCCCTCTTCCTAACTGATTCAGTGCACAAAGCCACAGGCAGTGGCTCCTACGGGCATCCTGCGCCTGAACCGGAAGCCTTCTCTCTGACGTTGCAACGTCAGAGGGAAGGCTTCCAGATGAGGCACGGGACGTGCAAGGTGCAATTAGTACTATTATGGAGGCGGGGTCTGGGGTGGAGATTGGGTAGAGATGGGCAGGGTCTGGCCCACGACTTAGCCCAATGATCTTCAACCACCAGTCCACGGACCGATGCTGGTCCACAGAATAATTCTTTTATTTCTGCCGGTCCATAGGTGTAAAAAGGTTGAAAAACACTGCTATAGCCTATCTTCCCCTCTGCATTTTTTCGTAGGAGAGTTGTTCCATCTCTTTAATAATTTTGGTTGCCCATCTCTTTATCTTTGCTAATTCTGCTATACAGTGGTGTACCAAGGGTGGGACAGAGGGGTGGTCTACCCCGGATGCAGGGAACTCGGGGGTGCTGGAGTGGACACGGATCTGCAGTCCACCTACGTGCAGTTGTCGGCTCCACCGGCCCTCTGCCCCCTCTGACGTTAACCTCCTGTTCCGGGGCAGGGGACTAGCAGAGCCAACAGCCACACGCAGGCGGACAGCAACCCCACAACTGATCCGTGAACTTCCCACTACCTAGGGGGTGGGGGGGGGGTGGGTTGCTCTGATCAGAAGAGAGGGTGCTCTGCCCCGGGTTCCCGCCTTGCCAGGTTCATCACTGCTGCTATATCTCTTATGAAATGCGGTGACCAGATATGCACACATTATTTGAGGGATGATCATACCATGGAGCATTATAGAAACACCAAACTTGTAGGAGCCAAACCATTCAAACACAAGTATACCATCACAAGCAGTCTGAAGTACCGTATATACGATCTTCTAACCAACCAGTATAGCTTCTGTGATGACACCTAGACCCGTTTCCTGGGTGGGGCCTCCTAATGTGGAACTCTGCATCACGCAGCTATAGCTTGGGTTGCTCTTCCCTGCATGCATCGCTTTGCACTTGTTCACATTAAATCTCGCCTAGTCTCCATGTCTCATAAGGTCTTTTTGCAATTTCTCACACTCCTCTTGTGAGTTAACAACGTTGAATAACTTTGTGTCATCAACAGATTTTATCTCCTCACTTGTTCCTATTTCCATATCATTTCTACATATGTTAAGCACCTCACTCATTATTCCTGTTTCAAGGGCCATTTGTATTTTAAAGCAGTGGTCCCAACACAGATCCCTGGGACCCCCCCCCCCCCCACACACATACTGTTTATACTTCTGCATTGAGAATACTGACCATTTAATCCTAGTTTCTATCTTTTAACCAGTTCTCAGTCCAGAATAAGACATTGCTTTCTATCCCATGACTTTTTTATTTCCTCAGGAGTCTCTCATAAGATACTTTGTCAAATGTTTATAGAAAGGAACTCCCTGAAGCATAAGAGGCCAGACCTAACACATTTCCAAAATGAGAAAAGAAAAAAAAGATCTTTAAAATTATATTGCATTTTCCATTTCTATCAGTAAATCTTTCTCTTCCCTGTAGGTTGAGTATCAAAAGCTAATACAAAGAAACGAGTCTTTAAATGGGCTTTTAAATCTTTTCAATTCATTTCTGCACAAATTACTTTTGGTAAATTATTGCAGAGGACAAGAGCCAGCTAAAAAAATACATGTGAACAGTGGCATAGCGAGGGTGGGAGGCTTTCCCTCTGATGTCACTTCCTGGCCCTTCGACCAGAGGGAGCCAGGCTGGCAAGAGCAGCAGGCCAGAGTAGTTGCTCACGCTGGTGAAGATTTAAAGAGGTACACAGAGGCAGGGAAGGCGCGAGCGTGATATGGGAGGGTGGAGAGGTGACAGCATCCACTGCAGTCCGCCCCTCCCCCTTACTACATGGTACACCGTCAATAGCACGCAGGACAATTGCGCCCTGATAATTCTGCTCCGTTAAATGCGCACACCAACAGGTGCGCGCATGAAGGGAGCGGGGTTTCCGGGATGCAATTGAAAATGTATTGGGGGGGGGGGTTTAGCGGCAATCGTCAACATCAGCATCCCCCTGAACGAGAGCGGGATTGCAGAGCAGAAACAGGAAGGCTTCGTGAGGAGAGCGGGAGTTTTAGGTGTAGTGGGGGGTTACCCCATACACCCCCCTCAACAGGAGTGCGAGTATATTGGGGGTTCCCCCCAAACCTCCCCCCTCAGAGCACTAACGGGAAGCCATAGGGGGCGGCGAGTGGGTGGCATGCATTTCTTCTGCGCTCAAATGTCAGGGTGGAAGTGTCGGCGCGCCATTGTCTTGCACGCATTTGACCTGCTACGCCACTGCATATGAACGTGAAGATTCCCAACAGGTCCTGGAAATATGAAGCAGAACCATTGCATGGCCCCGCAAAGATCTTAATTTCCTTGTGGGCATGTATAGAATGGCTAGATTGCTTAAATATGGTGGTAGCCACTTTTAGTAGGCTTCGGGGCTCATTTTTTTTTTTAAAAGAAAAATATCCAAAAAGTGGCATAACGTGTAAGATGGATGTTTTTCTCGCCAAACCCTTCCAATTCGCTATTTTCAGAACCTATTTTCTAGACAGATTTCTATGCTGTTCAATCGTTGATCTACATCTCAAGGGGACATGTTAGAGGAATGGTCTGGGCGGGACTTATAACTTGGACATTTTTCTGCCATAATCACTGAGAAAAAGCACACCAGGTTCTGAGAGAACTGTGCTTTCTTTCTTTTTTTTAAAAAACTTTATTAATTTTCAAATCTGAAAACCAGTGTCTGTGTATGGCCGTTTGGTGGAGGATGGGCTGGGGAGGGCTTCAATGGCTGGGAGGGTGTAGATGGGCTGGAGTAAGTCTTAACAGAGATTTCGGCAGTTGGAACCCAAGCACAGTACCGGGTAAAGCTTTGGATTCTTGCCCAGAAATAACTAAGAAGAAAAAATTTAAAAAAAAAAAAAAAAATTTAAATTGAATCAGGTTGGGCAGACTGAATGGACCATTCGGGTCTTTATCTGCCGTCATCTACTATGTTACTATGTTAATACAAAGTGCCAGGAATTATACAGACAATAATCAACGTAAGCACTTAAATTCCATCAATAACAATGCAGAAGAAAAATATCCCTCCCCTCCCATCCAACAATTTAATCAAGAAATAAACCAAAAAGATTCCCCCCCACTCCCACCCGCCCGTCCTGGATATGTATAGAAATGAACAACTATGTTGAAGTAACAAAGGATGTCAATGGGCCCCAAACCGAATTTAAAAAATTGCTATGCCCCAACAGCATTCATCTTTTCATATTTGTAACCTAAACATAAACTGGCCCACCAAAAAGGAAAGTTTCTTTCATCTCTCCCAACTACTGCTCTTCCTGAGGATTCTATCAGCTGGTTCAACACAGCTTTCCCTTTCCGGGCTCTTGTCCAGCACCAGAAGGGGGAAGCCATCGGCGCGATGCAGCACGGCCCTGACGCGGTCACCTGCGGTGGATTGATGCTGGCGTCGGAGGATCTCCTGGGGCCTGCCCTCTCTCCCCCGCTCCTCGGCGGACTTGCACTCCTGCAGCTGCGTTGTTAGACCCATCGACGGGAAACTGGACTTCACTTCAGGGATCTGCTGTTGGCGGCGCCTGGCCTTGCCTATCCGGTGACTGGTGTCTTGGTGGTCTTCATTGGCATGGTTCCTGGTCCAGCTTCTTTGGTGGCGGCTGGTTGACCTGGTTCTGCAGACTGAACTTACTGTCAAGCCGCCTCAGAGACTTTTCCATCTCTTAAAGTTGTTTTATTTTATTTTTTATCTTCTTTCATTATTTCTATTTTCTATTTCTTTGATTTTTGATCTTGGAAATGTATTACATATATTTTTTTTATTTTAATCAGGTACTTTAGCTAGATTTTGAGCCTTCGGGACAGATAGGGTAGTTTTTCTCAAGTACCTAATTTCACTTTAGTTTGTAATCACTTAGGTCAGTAAAATGCAGGAGCGGTATTTCAAATCTTAAATAAACATAAAACATAATCAAACATTTAAGAATACATCCAGGGCACAATTTGGACATTTGTTTTAAATAATGAATAAGTGCCAAAAAGGTGCCCAAACTGACCACTGGAGGGATGTAAACATGACCCCTCCCACACTCCCCCAGTGGTCACTGACTCCTTTCAACCCCACAAAGATGTGAATGAAACTGTACCTACCTGCCTGTATGATAGCTTCAAATGTTATGGCCAGACCTAGTAGAGCAGAAAGCAGGTCTCTGGAGTACCCCCTTGCCAGTCATAGGGTTACCATAGGCTCCAGAAAAAGGACATCTGGACTTTGCGTCTATTGAAACCAATGGAAGTATAACCCGGATGTCTCAATCCGTCCTTTTCTGGAGCCATATGGTAACCCTAGCCCAGGGGTAGGGAACTCCGGTCCTCGAGAGCCGTATTCCAGTTGGGCTTTCAGGATTTCCCCAATGAATCTGCATGAAATCTATTTGCATGCACTGCTTTCAATGCATATTCATTGGGGAAATCCTGAAAACCCGACTGGAATAGGGCTCTCGAGGACCGGAATTCCCTACCACTGCTGTAGTTTTAACCACTGCATCAGATTCTCATTCTCAATTCTGTGTGGAATCTCGCTACTCTTGAGATTCTGAAATCTTGCTACTCTTTGGAGTTTTGACCTGGATTGGCCTAGAACAGGGGTAGGGAACTCCGGTCCTCGAGAGCCGTATTCCAGTCGGGCTTTCAGGATTTCCCCAAGGAATATGCATGAGATCTATTTGCATGCACTGCTTTCAATGCATATTCATTGGGGAAATCCTGAAAACCCGACTGGCTGGGGGTCCCCCAGGACAAGGTTTGGGAACCACTGATGTAAACTGTCCTGAGCTCCCTCCCTTGGGAGAACGGTATAGAAAATTGAATAAATAAATAAATAAGAATTGTGTTGAACCTGGGGAGATATAGAAGAGAATATGTAGGGAAGCTTTTAAGAACTCTGTTGTGGTGTGGATGATTCCGAAGGAGTTGATGTTGTTAAGTCTTTGTACCTCAAATGTGTCCACCGCCCCTTTTTTGGGGGAGTACGTCATATTTGCTTCCCTGACGATGGGCCGGGGTTCTCTCACACCTCCCTTTCACAGTCAATATGCAATTAATAAGGATAAGAGTCATTGATATAAGAGTAGATTATTACGATAAATTAACAAATGTGAAGTTTTAGAGGATTAATACATTTTCATTTTGATATTATTTTAGTTATTACTCCTCCTGATGAAGCCTCAGTGGCGAAACTCAGGTCTGAGTTGAGGAGATATACGATGGAAACACTTTCTCACTAGCCAAAGCATGGTGGTGGAATCCTGCGGAGCCGTAGTCAAAAGCAATTATTTACGGTGGAACTGAGGACGGAATCATTAAGAAAGATAAGTGCCTCTATAAGTTTTTGATAGAGGTTTAACAAAAGAATATAAGAGACTGGTTTCATCTTATGTAAATATCAGATAAGAGACGGGACTTATATGTGCAATGATGGTCCTTAACTAGTCTCTATGCGGCTCCAATGCAGGAGATTGGGCAATGAGAACTTACGCACAATTCACAAATATGTTTCAAATAGAATTTTACTAAGTATATGTCTAATACCCCATCCTTCATAGACAAACATTTAATTCTTTACACATCAACTCGTAATTTAATTCCTTACACATCCAACATTTAATTCCTAACACATCAACTCAAATCACCAAGATCTCCTAGTAGTTCCTTCCGCTCAACTCGTAATTTAATTCCTTACACATCCAACATTTAATTCCTAACACATCAACTCAAATCACCAAGATTTCCTAGTAGTTCCTTCCGCTCAACTCGTAATTTAATTCCTTACACATCCAACATTTAATTCCTAACACATCAACTCAAATCACCAAGATCTCCTAGTAGTTCCTTCCGCTCAATTCGTAATTTAATTCCTTACACATCCAACATTTAATTCCTAACACATCAACTCAAATCACCAAGATCTCCTAGTAGTTCCTTCCGCTCAATTCGTAATTTAATTCCTTACACATCCAACATTTAATTCCTAACACATCAACTCAAATCACCAAGATCTCCTAGTAGTTCCTTCCGCTCGAACAATCTTCTATACTACTAGAAAGTCTATATCCTCCTTCATGGCACCCGTACTCTGAAACACACTTCTATACATTAAGCATGAGTCCACTTTAAAACAATTCAGATCAAAACTGAAAGCTTACCTTTTTATGGATGCATTCAATTCTTAAAACTAGAGCCTCTATTCCCCCTCTTTGGTCAAGACTCAATTTCAGGCTCTTTTCACCAAAATGCTTTTCTTAAATGAAACCCTCCCAAATGTTTCCTCCCTCCTTTATTGATTTATTTATTTTTAATCTCAATGTATTTTTAGCAACCTCTTGTTCCTTCCTTCCTCTTTTTTACTGCATTTTTGTTTGAATGCCTTTTATTGATTGTAAATCGTCTAGATACGTTTTTTTTTATAGCGGGTATATCAAAGAAATAATAAATTTGGAAACTTGGAAACCTTATATGGCCATTTCATAACATGGATGATCCACTGCTGCCAGAAAGACAATATCAGTTTATAAAATGGATGTGTACGATGAACAACATGGACGTACATTTCTCATGTATTTTAGAACAGGCTGTATGTTGCCAAATCTTGTTCTGAAAAATAAACAAGAAACGGACATCCATATGTGACGTACTATTTTGGATATCCATTTTAAAATGCCACTCTACATCAACCAGCTAACCTTTATCCATATGTTTATGTGCACCTTCAAAAAAATGTAGCAGACTGATGAGGTAAGACTTTGCTTGGCTAAATCCTTGCTGCCTTTGTCTCATTAAACCATGCATAAATATATATATGTTCAGTAATTTTGTCCTTTGTAATATCTACCAGCATCGACATCAAGCTCACTGGTCTATAGTTTGCCAGATCACCTCAGGAAATCTTTATAAATATTGCTGTTTTTTTGGCCACCATCCAATCTTCAGGTACCACACTTGATCTTAAAGATAAATTACAGACCTATTAGCAATTTGTAACCCCTTTTTAAAAGTTATGTCAGCACTTTGGGGTGTATATCATCTGTTCGGGGAGATTTGCTACTTTTTAGTATGTCAATTTGTCGTGACAGGTCAAAAACGCGCAAGACAATCACACGCAGACAAAATCGCGCAGACAAATAAGCGCTAAGACAATTGCACGCAAGACAATTCAGCGCACCGACACCTCAGCGCAAGACAATTGAGCGCAGCGACAACTCAGCGCAAGACAACTCAGCGCAAGACAACTGAGCGCAAGACAACTGAGCGCGCCACTAGAGGCCGCTTGACCATCGGAGGACACGCGCACGTACAGCACGTGAACACGTCATCACGTCGACGTGTGTTCAGTATGATTCCCTTGACTCTTTGCATTTTCAACATAAATCACGTGAATGCATTTTCGTTACCATGGTTACGTTATCTCATGATATATATTCTCCGAACAGCATTTAAATACAAGTCACGTGAATGCATTTTCGTTACTATGGTTACGTTTCCACATTATATATGTCCTCCTTCCTTTCCCGCCTTCCTTTCGCTGCCTGACCGTGTCCGTTATAGGTAAAGATCTGGTTTTTATTTTGAGCTCAGTTGCTCGCGCTCAGTTGTCTTGCCGTTGCTCGCGCTCAGTTGTCTTGCGCTCAGTTGTCTTGCGCTCAGTTGTCTTGCGCTCAGTTGTCTTGCCGTTGCTCGCGCTCAGTTGTCTTGCGCTCAGTTGTCTTGCGCTCAGTTGTCTTGCGCTCAGTTGTCTCGCTCGTGCACATTTGTGAAAATAATTTGCGCTCAATTGTCTTGCGCTCATTTGTCTTCACGCTCAGTTGTCTTGCGCTCAGTTGTCTCGCGCTCGGTTGTCTTCACGCTCAGTTGTCTTCACGCTCAATTGTCTTCACGCTCAGTTGTCTTCACGCTCAGTTGTCTCGCGCTCAGTTGTCTCGCGCTCAGTTGTCTCGCGCTCAGTTGTCTCGCGCTCGGTTGTCTTCACGCTCAGTTGTCTTCACGCTCAGTTGTCTTCACGCTCAATTGTCTTCACGCTCAGTTGTCTTGCGCTCATTTGTCTTCACGCTCAGTTGTCTTGCGCTCAGTTGTCTCGCGCTCGGTTGTCTTCACGCTCAGTTGTCTTCACGCTCAGTTGTCTTCACGCTCAGTTGTCTTGCGCTCAGTTGTCTCGCGCTCAGTTGTCTCGCGCTCGGTTGTCTGCGCGATTTTGTCCGAGCGCGATTGTCTTGCGCGAAATTGTCTTGCGCGAAATTGTCTATGAACCCAATTTGTCATATAATATCTTCCAGGTGCACAGAGATTTGTTTCAGTTCCTCGGATACATCATTACCTTTTCTGGCATGGGTGTCTCTCAGTTTCCGCAGTGAAGACTCAAAGTAAAGAATTCTTTTTTTTTTGCCTTTCTACTATAGCCTTGTCCTCCCTGAGTGCCTCTTTTACCCACTGATCGTCTAAATGACCCGTCTGATTTTCTTACTGGTTTCTTGCTTTGAGTGTACCTACAAAAAGATTTTATTATATGTTTTTGATTCTAAGGCAAGCTTCTTTTCAAGTTAAGAACGTAAGAATAGCCTTACTGGGTCAAACCAATGGTCCATCAAACCCAGTAGCCCGTTCTCATGGTGGCCAATCTAGGTCACTAGTACTTGGCCAAAACCCAAGGAGTAGCAACATTCCATGCTACTGATACAGGGCAAGCAGTGGCTTCCCCCGTGTCTTTCTCAATAACAGACTATACACTTTTCCTCCAGGAAATTGTCCAAACCTTTCTTAAAACTAGTTATACTATCCACTCTTACCACAACCTTTGGCAATGCATTCCAGAGCTTAACTATTCTCTGAGTGAAAATTTTTTTCCTCCTATTGGTTTTAAAAGTATTTCCCTGTAACTTCATCGAGTGTCCCCTAGTCTTTGTAAATTTTGACGGATTGAAAAATCGATCCACATGTACCCATTCTACTCCACTCAAGATTTGGTAGACTTCAATCATATCTCCCCTCAGTCGTTTCTTTTCCAAGCTGAAGAGCCCTAACCATTTTAGTCTTTCCTCATATGAGAGGAGTTCCATCCCCTTTACCATCATGGTCTCTCTTCTTTGAACCTTTTATAGCGCCACCATGTCTTTCTTGAGATAAGGAGACCAGAATTGAATGCAATACTCCAGATGAGGTCACAGGGGCATTATAACATTCTTAGTCTTGTTAACCATCCCTTTTTTTTAGTAATTCCTAGCATCCTGTTTGCTTTTCTGGCCTCTGCCGGACATTAGGCGGAAGGTTTCATCGTATTGTCTACGATGACACCCAGATCCTTTTCTTTGCCTGCCTTTTCAAATATAACAGTATCATCCATATTACACAGAGTATGAAATACTTTGCAAAACTTGTAACCCTTTTGGTTAATTCGATGGAGACTATGGGCTCCTTTTACGAAGCCGCGTTAGCGGTTTTAACGCACACAGCTTTTTAGCGCACGCTAAACCCGCGCTACGCGGCTAGAACTAACGCCAGCTCAATGCTGGCGTTAGCGTCTAGCGCGGCCAGCAGTTTAGCGCACGCTATTATGCACGTTAAACCGCTAACACGGTTTCGTAAAAGAAGCCCTATGTTAACTTGCTTTCTAACCAAACTTTTCAAACCACCCTCGTAATATGAGTTTTCTTTAATTATATTTGCAATTCCTGGACAAGTTAGTCTGGCCTCTACTCTTTGTAATCCGTCCTTGACCTAAACTGATTCTTTGGGCCTCTTCTCCCTTGAAAAGAGGAGACTGAGAGGGGACATGATTGAAACGTTCAAGATAATGAAGGGAATAGACTTAGTAAAGACAGGTTGTTCACCCTCTCCAAGGTAGAGAGAACGAGAGGGCACTCTAAAGTTAAAAGGAAATTCTTCTTCACCCAGAGAGTGGTGGAAAACTAGAATGTTCTTCCGAAGGCTGTTATAGGTGAAAACACCCTCCAGGGATTCAAGACAAAGCTAGACAAGTTCCTGCTAGACCAGAACCGTACGCAGGTAACGCTAGATTCAGTTAGGGCTCTGGTCCTTTACCTAAGGGCCGCCTCGGGAGCGGACTTCTGGGCACGATGGACCACTGGTCTGACCCAGCAGCGGCAATTCTTATGTTCTTATGTTATGGTAGCGCTATAGAAATAATAATAGTCGTAGTAAAGGCAGAATACAAGAACTTGTATTCCACTATTGGACAGATATTGTATGGAACAGAATGGGACCTTATGACATTTGGCCTTGAAATATTTCAGGGTACGTATCCCTTCTTTGAATACTTCTGAAGGATGAGCTAAAATAGCCTTCACTCTCTGCTCCACCTTCTTTGAGGCAACCACTGCTACAGCGTGAAAACATTTGAATGGATTTCTAGTCAATTGGTGTTTTATATAGCCACTCCTGTTCCCACAATGCTGGTCCACCATTCTCAAGAGGTCTAATACACATTTTGAATTTTATATTCCATCTCCACTTTCAGCATGTTAAGACCTTAAAAACAAACTCCACTGACTTTATAAACTGACTATTGATCCCCCTACACACCATCCAGATCACTCAGATTGCAATCTCAACATCTACTCACAGCACCCTTCTCTTCACCACAAAAACTACGATACAACCCAGTCTTCTATCTTTTCAGGATCGACTCCCTCGCTCTGGAACTCTATTCCAGCTTATATAAGAAAACCCCAATTAAAGCTCTTCAGATCAAAAATAAAAACCTTCCTATTCACCGACGCTCTTGAAATCTGAAACCTTTTCTTCTGCGCTAGCTCAGATAAACAAACTAAACAAAAAATTAATTTTTCAAATACTGGTCAGACAAGATACTCCCTTTTGTGCTTCTTTTAGATGTCTTACTATTCTATACATTTTATGGATTATCCCCCCATATCCTTCTGTCTCCAATATGTTTGTAATGTCCGTATAGTTTTGTATCATTAGTTTGTACGAGAAGCAGTATAACAAATTTTGGCCAGTAGGAAAAAGGAGGTATTGATGCCTCTGTATAAGACTCTGGCGAGACCTCATTTAGAATATTGTGTACAATTCTGGAGATCGCATCTTCAAAAAGATATAAAAAGGATGGAGTCGGTCCAGAAGAAGGCCACTAAAATGGTATGTGGTCTTCATCATAAGGGGACAGACTTAAAGATCTCACTCTGTATACTCTGGAGGAAATGCGGGAGAGAGGAGATATGATAGAGTCGTTTAAATAAAAATTCCACAAATATATATATCTCACTCACCAGAGATGGGCTACACCCCCCCGATAAACATTTCATCGAAAAAGTGGAGAAAAAGCCTCATTTAAAGAGTCATTTAAATACCTACGTAATATAAATGTGCATGAGTCGAGTCTCTTACATTTGAAAGGAAACTCTGCAATGAGAGGGCATAGGATGAAGTTAAGAGGTGATAAGCTCCGGAGTAATCTGAGGAAATATTTTTTTTACGGAAAGGGTGGTAGATGCGTGGAACAGTCTCCCGGAAAAGGTGGTGGAGACACAGACTGTGTCTGAATTCAAGAGGCCCTGGGATGGGCACATAGGATCTCTCAGAGAGAGAAAGAGATAATGGTTACTGCGGATGGGCAGCTCTATGACCTCACAATGCAAGTGTAAAGAGCCTCAGCCAATAGGAAGAGGAGATGCAAATGTTAAGAGCCTTAGCCAATAGGGAGAGGAGGAGATAGTGGATGCTGCAGATGGGCCATTTCGCCTTTAGCTGCCGTCATGTTTCTATGGCCCTCTTTTACAAAGATGCGCTAAGCGTTTTAGCACGGATTTAGCGTGTGCTAAATCAACATGTGCGCTAACTGCTAACACGGCTATAGGATAACATGCACGTGTTAGCGTTTAGCACGTGTTTAGCGTGCCCATAGCGCAGCTTTGTAAAAGAGAGGGTATGTTTCTATCTTTTGTCCTGTGTATATTAAAAAAATAGTGGTGTGGTGCTTTTCTGTAACCACAGATTTTGTTCTTCAGATTCTGAGTTAGCCATAACTGACACCGTGGATCCAATTTCATCTTTATAAGGTTTCCTGCTACTGTGGGCGTCATCCAGATGGCAGATACATTCCCGGTGTCAGTATGATATACTTCCAGACTTATAAGACCACTCTGGACATCTGCACCAGAACTATTTTCTTTGGATTCAGCTGCCCTCCTCCTCCTGTTTCTTCAGCGTACTGCCTGTTTTTAAAATTGCATTTCCCACAATAAGCATCTTTCAAATGGCAGTTTGCAGGATTACGCAAACCTTTTCCACATCTATAACAAAGTTTTTTGACTTTTACCGAGCCTGTCTCTTTTTTTTCGCAACCAGGTCATATTTTGCAGCCGGTGTAATGATTTCTGTTTGACCTCTTGCGTGTAAGTCGGCTCTGTCTATAAGAGCAGTCTCCTTTGCTACTCCAATTTCTACTGCTCTTTTTTTTGAAAGTATTGTTTTCCTCAGTTGAGTCTCTTTTGTATGCTTTCACTCCACAACCCACATATAAATCTGTCTCCAAGTGCGTCATTCAGTCCCTCTTTAAAGTTACTAGTTTCCTTAAATCTGCTGCATTACAAGATATACTTTTATTTTCCATTTAATTCCTTTTATGAGCTCTGAACTTTTTCGAGTACCCTCGGGATGGGTCCCAAAGTGACGGGCAGGGTCAGGAACTGGTTGAGCGAAAGGCGACAGAGGGGTCAATGGAGATCTCTCTGAGGAAAGGGATGTTACCAGCGGGCCTGTTCTTTTTAACACTTTTGCGAACGATATTGCTGAAGGGCTGTCGGGTGATACCAAAATCTGTGACAGAGTGGACATGAAGAATAACATGAAGAAAGACCTGGCGGAGTTTGAAGAATGGTCTGAAATTTGGCAGCAAAAATTTAATGCTAAGAAATGCAAGGACATGCATTTGGACTGCAAAAACCTGAAGGAACGGTACAGTTTAGGGGTGAAGAACTTATGTGCACAACAGAAGAACGGGACTTGGGTGTGATTGTATGTGATGATCTTAAAGTGGCCAAACAGGTTATAGAAATATAGAAACATGACAGCAGATAAAGGCCAAATGGCCCATCTAGTCTGCCCATCCGCAACCATCATCTCTTTCTCTCTCCAAGAGATCCCACGTGCATATCCCAGGCCCTTTTGAAATCAGACACAGTCTCTGTCTCCACCACCTCTTCCGGGAGACTGTTCCACGCATCTACCACCCTTTCTGTAAAAAAGTATTTCCTTAGATTACTCCGGAGCCTATCACTTCAACTTCATCCTATGCCCTCTCATTACAGAGCTTCCTTTCAAATGAAAGAGACACGACTCTTGCACATTTACAACATGTAGGTATTAAACATGTAGGTATATCTCCCCTCTCCCGCCTTTCCTCCAAAATACAGAGATTGAGATCTTTAAGTCTGTCCCCATACACCTTATGACGAAGACCATGCACCATTTTAGTAGCCTTCCTCTGGACCGACTCCATCCTTTTTATATCTTTTTGAAGGTGAGGTCTTCAGAATTGTACACAATATTCTAAATGAGGTTTCACCAAAGTCTTATACAGGGGCATCAGTACCTCCTTTTTCCTACTGGCCGTACCTCTCCCTATGCAACCTAGCATCCTTCTAGCTTTCACCGTCACCTTTTCAACCTGTTTGGCCACCTTAAGATCATCACATAAGAACTGCCGCTGCTGGGTCAGACCACATCATGCCCAGCAGTCTGCTGACGCGGCGGCCCTTAGGTCAAAGATCAGTGCCCCAACTGAGACTAGCCCTACCTGCGTACGTTCTGGTTCACACCCAAGTCCCGCTCTTCTGTCATGTCTGTCAGTTCTGACGTCGGGGGAAAGCTTGTGGGCCGGTGGCGTGCAATCACTGCACGCTGGCCCTTGCCTTACCTTTTTGGAGATGTAGTGAGTGGCGGAGGACCGGGGTCAGAGGAGGAGGAATCGGTGGCGGGTAGGCAGGCTTCGGCTTGGTAGGGAGGGAGGGAGGAAGGCAGGCTTCGTCAGGCAGTCATGGAGGGAGGACAATGGCTGGAAGGCAGTGAGGGGAGATAGCACAGACTGGGGACATAGGGAGGAAGGAAGGGGCCCTTACCTCCTGGAGTTGGGGCAGCGGCGGGTAGCAGAAGGAGGACGTGGAGCAGTAGCCATGGGCGGGCGGGAACCAATGGAATCATCCGAGTGATGACGTACCCGACAAGCCCCCTTGAGGCAACCAATGGGGGCTGGTATTGGTCTCCCCACACCCAGCATGCAACAGACTCTGCACAGCAGCGGGTATGCACGCAAACTTTTTCTAGGGCTTAGCTTGGGACGGTGTGATCCCGCCTTGTGCAGGTTGCCGCTGGTTACTCTAGTTTTCTGGGGGAGGGGCGCTTTGCCGATTTTCCTGGGGGAGGGCCATCGCTGTTTGAAACCCAAAAAATTCAGAGTTGTCTATTACTTGTTGTTTCTTCAGCGGGCCCCCCTGATGAGTTCAGGCCCTAGGCACATGCCTACTGGACCTATTGGTTAATCTGGCCCTGAGTGGAAGACTGTCAAAAGCTTTGCTAAAATCTAAATACACCACATCTAGCGCACTCCATCCAATTCTCTGGTCACCCAGTCAAAGAAATTGATCAGATTTGTCTGACAAGACCTCCCTCTAGGGAATCCATGTTGCCTCTGGTCCTGTAATCCACAGGATTCCAGAAACTCCACCATTCTGTTTTAAAAGTGCTTCCATTAATTTGCATACCACGGAAATCAGACTTACCGGCCTGTAATTCCCTACTTCTCCTAGGACAAGCAGGATGAGTCAGCCACATATGGGTGTTGTCCCAACAGCTCCCAATTTGTGGATAAGCTCTCCAATAGCTCAGAGAGATTTTTTTTTTTTCTCTCTCTCTCTCTGAGCACGTGCAGTGCCAGGGCCCCACTGGGCATGCCCGAGCCCTACCCATTTCCCCCTGCTTCCCCCTAATCCCCAGTCTTTAGTTTCTGCCCGTTCCCATCGGTCAGATTTTTCCACAGCTCTCCATCACCATTTTTTCTACAATCAAGACTTTTTCTACTTACCATCTTGAAGATGCCAGAAACATCTAAGAAATGTCCGGGCTGCAGGAAAAGGATGAGTACACTGGATCCTCACGATCTGTGTGTTTGCTGCTTGGGCCCAGCGCACGAGGAACAGTGTTGCTTCCTACTTCTTCCTTACTTCCACTTTTGTGGAGGAACCACATCCGCCCTTCTTAAATGATATCACTATACTGTACCTACAGTGGTCACCTGGACATGGTTAATGCTGTATATATTGTGACAGGCGAGACCCTGCCAGGCTCACAAACCCTTCTGCCAGCCCTACCTGTGCTAACTCATTCCTAGGGAAAGAAATAGGACTTTAAAACCTGGCAAGCAGAGTGCAGGCACACCAGAAGGGCAGGCGATAGGAAATAGTGCGCTACATCAACATTTATACCAGTTTTCATAGAAACATAATGGCAGATAAAGGCCAAATGTCCCATTCATTCTGCCCTTCCACAGCATCCACTATCTCCTCCTCTCCCTAAGAGATCCTATGTGCCTGTCCCATGCTTTCTTGAACTCAAGCATAATCTTTTTGCCCACTACCTCCACTGGGAGACTATTCCATGCATCTACCACACTTTCTGTAGAAAAGTATTTCCTTAGATTACTCCTGAGCTTATCACCTCTTAACTTCATCCTATGCTGTCTCATTCTGGAGCTTCCTTTCAAATGCATTTATGCCACGTGGCGGAGCATTTTTGAAGACTAGAGGTGCGATAAAGGGAAACATAGAAAGGAAAGCAAAAGAAATTGAACCTATAATGTATGCTAAAGAACGATGACAAGAGGATCAGAAAGCCTAAAGAAAATCCAAAGAGAATAAAATTAGAAATCAGAACGGAGAGAAAAGGTGGAATTTTTTTTTTTAAAGTAATAACTATATACAAATGTTAAAAATATGTAGTGTCATCTTTTTGCAGCTCCAACTGAGTACGTGGGGAAAATTGAGGTCAGTATGCCAGGCCCGGGCAAAGAATGCGCATGCCAGGGAGGAGGGTTAGGAAATGGAGAGAGAAAACTAATCAATCAATTCACCCTCCCCCGCTAATCTGAGCTTTCTGCCCCTTTGGCCCTCCCCCCCCCCCATGCTAAGTAGGCAAACTATGCTTATGATCTCTTCCCAAATCATTTGTCCACTAAAGAGGCTTTTAGCAAGCTAGGAATCAATATATAATTAGGCATGTGGCAGACAGATGAGGAGGGAGGTAAAGAGAAAGAGACAAAAAGATAAATGGTCAAAGCCAGAATGTGCACCATAATTCCTATGAGACAAGACTTGAGGACATAAATATGTATGCCTCTGAGGAAAGGTAGCATAAATAATAGAAAAGAGGTGAACATTGTTCAGGGGAAATGAAAATGTAGAACAAGGAGTTATGATTTGAGGCTGGACAGGGTAAGAGTCAGAGGTAATGACAGGAAGTCATTTTTCATAGAAGGGATGCGCGTCGGTGAATGAAAAACATAGGAGCTCTTTAACCAAGGCGTGCTTACCGCAGGGCGAAAAGCATTCGTTTTGGGATCAGCGCATGCTTCCCACATTTTATTTTGTAGTACAGGGGCATTGGGGGGGGGGGGGGGCAGAGACTAGGCATGTTCTGTGCGAATCGATTAGCTCAGCGGTTCCCAGCCCTGTCCTGAAGGACCACCGGCCATGTCAGGTTTTCAGGATAGCCTAATGAATATGCATGGGGCAGACTGCATGCCTGTCACCTCCGTTAGATGCAAATCTCTCTCATGCATATTCATTAGGGCTATCTCAAAAACCTGACTGGCTAGTGGTCCTCCAGGAGAGGGTTGGGAACCACCTATCTTTTCAGTAGTTGCCCCGACCCTCTGGAACTCAGCACCAAATGCTCTAAGAGAGATAACTAATCTTGAGAAATTTAAATCTTTCCTTAAGACATTCCTTTTTAAAGATGCCTTTCAAGTGTAAATGTCCTTTTAAGGATTTAAGAAAAAAAAAAAGAAACTTTAATTTTTTACGAGTCCACTTCTATTGGACTTACTTGTTTTTAACCCCACCCTTTTGTTTATATCTTTAATATCTTACTTTTCTTTCATCATTGTAGTTCTCCACTTCTTTTCCACTCGTACCCGTTTATCCAGTCGTGCATGTTATTGCTTTTATCTAATCGTGTATGTTTATTTTGTTAAAGTTATGTTAAATTACATTACCTGTTTCTGCCCTATTTTAAAATGTATAGCTACCTTGAAATAAACGATAAGGTGGTATATCAAAATTTTAATAAACTTGAAACTTGATTAGTGCGAAGCCCTTATGGCCTAGTTTAATATTTGAAAATGTGGATGGCCGTATGTGCATTTTTGCGGCATTATTCTGAGAGAAGTAATATCGGTGCTAATCATACTTGAATTATCAAGGCCTTAAGAGGCCTGCAAGATAACTGAAGAGGAGTGAGCCTAAGATTGAAATTTGCCAAGGTGTCCAAGCTCCGTCCACTGGCCCTAGATCCGTCAGGTGCTTAAAACTCATATTGGTCCGCTGATGAAGAAAACTGTCTAGCTCAGTGGTTCTTAACCTTGTTGGAGGTACTGAACCCCACCAGTTTCATATGCGTGTTCACCGAACCCTTCTTTATTCCCTTAGTTTTGCCGGAGCTAGACTAGAATTACTCAACTTGGCATTGCAAATCATGCAATTAGGACGCTGACTCCCATCACGTTCCGTTATACATGTGAATCCATATTGTACATATTCGTCCGACCACTTTCGTATTTTGCTCGACATAGTTAGTAAGGGATTAAAATATTAAGATAGGTATCACACGACGTACCATCACAACAGTTACAATTCGACTACTGTGCGCATCAAATCCCCTGCAGCACAGATAGGCCAAGCGATGTTGCGTGATCACCTGCAGCCAATTATGGACAAGCGGGGCGTATCATCACGAATCATAAGCGCTTCGGTCACGTTCAATCATCTATCAGTTAAATCACAAATTTTGATCAGGAATTGATTGATGTATATAAGGCGTTAGTTACAGATTGATAGATCAAGAAACCGAGTACACGATCAGTCTTGATCAAAATCACTGAATAACTGATATATGATTGAACGTGACCGAAGCGCTTTATGAGTCGGAGGTGTGTTTTGACCTCCGCCGAACCCGCGAGACTGACTCACCGAACCCCTGGGGTTCGGTCGAACCCAGGTTAAGAACCACTGGTCTAGCTTGATCAACTTTGATCTGATTCAGCTTGTCTTGTCTTATATTTTTATGGCCTGTATGGCCGCCAGACTTCCCTCCCAATGATATAATCAAAACTTTTAATGGTAGTTTTATTGGATTGTTGGAATTGGGTAGGGATTACTTTATGCGCAGAAGGTTCTAGGGATTTTTTTTTTTTCTAATGTGTTTTATTTCTTCTTTGAAGCCAAATGGTAGGGACTTGTACTGGGAGGGGAAGGGAGGCTGAAGTGTGAAATTTTTTGGGTTTTTTTGTTCATATATTTATTAAAAGAACAGCAAAAAAAATAAAGCACAGTATATCAAAACAAACTCCAAAAGTCACATCATTCAACCTAGTGCAAACTGCTAACCATAGTACATTGCATAAACATCCATCCTTAACCCAGCCCAAACTCCAAAAATCTCCCCCCACCCCCGTTCCCCCCAATAACCCCTCCCCTCGAAGAGTATCCAAACAGTAACCAGAGAGAGAATCCTCCCCCCAAAAAATATATATCAAGGATAGATCCAATAATACATACGGAGATCAGGGGGCAAGCAGGTAGAGGACCCCAAAGAGGGTCATTAAACAGGCACTGCTTCAATGGTCTTCCACACAATGTAAGACCAAACTTTTTTGAAAAGGCCCAAGACGATTTCTACGTAAAGCAGTTAACCTGGACACATTATAGACATAATTCACTTTATGACGCACTGCCTCCACAGGTGGATTTCCAAGCGGCAGCTAGCAACAAGCGTGCCGCTGTCATGACCACAGAAATCCATTTACGATAGCGTAACTGCAGGGTCTGTGGGACTATATTGAGAACACAACATTCAGCGGACTGGGCAACAGGAAAACCCAAGACCTCTGAAAGAAATCCCACCGTCCGGGCCCAATAAGCCTGAGCTGAAGGTCAAAGCTACCAGATATGGATAAAATAACCAACAGAACCACACTGATGTGTGAAATTGTGACTTTGGCTTGTACCTGTCCTTATCTAGCTTGCGCTCCATCTCCCCACCCCCACCCCTCCTTTTTAATGGGACCAATGCACAAGACTCAAGCACATGGAATTGCTAGTGTAAGTCAGGGGTTTATTAACAGAGTTCACCCAGCCAGCTGAATACTATAAGCCTAGGTTCAGAGCTTTTCCCCAGTACATAATAAATGTATTGATTTGGGACCAAGGCCCAGGATTGAATCACTCCAGGCAACCAGAAGCAATAACACACATAATGAAGGCCTCTCACTCAGTGATACAGACCCCACCAGTTGTTAGGCTCTGAACCAATTTAATCTGAACCAATTTAAAACCCCCAAACCATTCACGCATCCCCCAATCAGAGACGTCAAACAAACAACAACAACAAAAAACCTGTACGAAGGCCTTCTAGGCACACAAGCAGCAAAACTGGACCTCCAACTCTCCAATTTACTGATAACGACCCCTAGACTAAAAATCGTTCAGAAAAGAAATAAAAACCATGCTATTCAAGAAATCCTTGCAGACAAACTAACACCGCAAGACTCTCTAAAACAACTCGCTCTTCTCTTCAATTCCTCTGGAAATGGCCAGATCACTTCTTTTGTAATCCGCCTTGAACTGCAAGGTATTGGCGGAATAGAAATCACTAATGTAATGTAATCTTTACTATAGAAACTTCATCAAGTCATTTAAGGGGACGCGCTTTCAACAGAGGCAGCTTCAAGGCAACATAAAACTATGCACAATATGTAATAATAATAATAATTTATTTTTGTATACCGCCATACCCAGGGAGTTCTAGGCGGTTCACAACAAATAGATGAATTACATACAGTGCGATTGGGAAAAGAAGAACATAGCAAGGCAATCGAAACTAGTTTACATTGACAATTTAGGTGAGGGAAGGGTTAATACAGAGCATATACAGTATGTACTGTAAGAGAATACAATTGGATTTATGAGAAGGGGGAGCAAAGCATGTTAGGTAAGAGGGGGGAGCAACAATCTTGGAAGGGTGGGGAAAAAGTGAAGGAAGAGGTGAGAAGCGTTGAGGAGGGGGAGGGGAGGGTTAAGGGTTTAATCTGTTGTAAAGAAGAGATTTTGATCTGTTTTATAGTGTGGAGAAGGGGAACGTTAAGGCGGAAGTGGGGAGCATTAAGGATTTGGTCCATTGAAAAGTAGAGTTTTGAGCTTTTTTCTAAAGTGGAGGAATGAAGAGGCGTCAAGTATAATTTGGGCGAGCCATGAATTTAGTTTGGCCGCTTGAAAAGAGAAGGTTCGTTCGAGGAATCTTTTAAGACGACACGATTTCAGTGAGGGAAAAGCGAACATAGTTATTCTGCGGGAGCTCTTATTATTATAGCTCAGGTTGAAGTGGGGGTAAAGATAGTCTGGTGACATACCCGATACGGTTTTGTAACAGATGCAGGAGAACTTAAATGTATACCGTCTCCAGTGTTCACACATATATTCTTTGTACGCTAGTGTGAGAACAGAGTTAGAAACATAGAAGATGAGGGCAGAAAAGGGCCATAGCCCATCAAGTCTGCCCACTCTATTAACCCTCCCCAAACTACCCTCTATGGGGTCACTCACAGGTGGCATCATCTCTACACCACCCTCGTAGAGATCCAACGTGGGCATCCCATTTCTTCTTAAAATCTTGTATGCCGCTGGCCACCATCACCTGCTCCGGGAGTTCGTTCCAATGGTCCACCACTCTTTCTGTGAAAAAGTACTTCCTGGTATCCCCATGAAATTTCCCGCCCCTGATTTTCAGCGGATGACCTCTCGTGGCCGAGGGCGTTGCGCTCTATTGTAAAATACAAGTCTTAACAGTCAGCAGTGGTTTAGAATAATGATGGAATACGCTTAGGCTCTCTTTACTAAGGTGCGCTAAGCGTTTTAGCGCGTGCAACTGCTAACGCGTCCTTAGGATAACTTGCACGCGTTAGCGTTTAGCGCGCCCTAAAAAGCATAGCGCATCTTAGTAAAAGAGGGGGTTAGGGGGAAATTCTATAAATGACACGTAAACGTAGGCGCTGGTAGGCGCCCTACGAGCGCCTAAGTTGATTAAGAAGCATTGTTTAAAATGGCAAAAATACACTGAAGCGCACTAAAATGCCAGTGCTGGAATTGTGCCTCCAGAGATGCTTTAGGCCGCCTCATGCCGCTGTGGGCGTGGCTAACGCTAGAAGTGGCATTAAGAGGCCTAAAGCAGCCATGTAGAGGGAACATAGGCCTGGAAAACCCTGGCCTACATGGAGCGCCTTTCTTTCCTGGAGGCGTGATTCTGTATAGGGTGCCGTCGCGTGATCGGCGGCCACCAATTTCGGCGCTGTATAGAGAATCCGGGCCTTAGAGTCTTGCTAATCTTTTTTTCTCTCAGTAGCAGACGGAAACTTTTATCCATGGAACTACACAGTATTGTGTTTCTCTCCTCAGCCTAAGAATGGTGTAGGGGACCAGCAGCAATATGGATGTGGAATTTGGGTTTTGCTCAACTGGAATTACCAGCTGGAAACAGCATATTCCTTCTTTTTCCTTCAGTCTTTCAGAGGAATGAAGAGATTCCTGGTTCCCCAAACGCCCGCCTGGCTACTGAAAACTCCTTTAGGGGTTTCATATACCCACTGGGTTAGTAGAGCATAGTTGCATGTAAGTACTGACACTAAGGCCAGGATTCTCAAAAGCCATTGCTGGAAAGACATATCTAAGGTGTGTCTGTACATAAAACTTTCCTGCAAACCAGAAAGAGTTCGCCGAGATCACCAGCTCTGCCAATTGGACCAGAAATTCAGTTTTTATTCTGGGTTCGTCAACCCTCTGCCCCAAATAGTATTCTATAATCTCTAGCGCTGCTTGCTGGGGAATCATTGTGTATAAAGATGTTATATCCAACGATGCTAGGATTCAACTTCCACTTCCTGTAATAGAGTGATAAAATGAGAGGAGTCCTTTATGAAGGATGTCACATTTGCAGCAAAAGGTTGTCAAAAGTGCAAAAGTGGATATATATTTTAAATACGGTAGAACCTGGTGGGCTGAACCAGGAAATAAAATGGATGTCCCTGGTTTAAAGTCCTGATTCGCTGCCGGTCTTGTGATGTCAGTGGGGAGGAAGTATTTAAAAGGTAACAAAAAAGCCACGGCCATCTTTTCTCAATAAGCATTATACAGATGGTGCGAACAAGTTTGAAAAGGGGTAAGGGTTTATTTATATGTTTTTAAACCTGGTTGCTTCTTAAAGGAGATTTAAAACTTACATTTAAAACCAAATGCTGGAGTCTAATTACTTTTCATGTTTTTAGGGGACTTTTCTTGAAACAGCCAGAAGGCGAAACATGTCGGAAAGACAGGTCCCTTCCCGATGATAGTACGAGACAAGACTGACTTAAGATAAGTCAATTAAGTTATAATAATTTTAAGAATTAAGTTACATGAGACACTAAAGAAAAATAGCACTGAGCACTTTAAATAAGAAAAATGTGAAAAAATATATAATGGGGCTAATGAGGATGCCATTGCCATAAGTTTGTTTGGTGACCATAGAAATGCATGGCACCTAATGGCTAGTCTGAGGCCTAAAAAAAGTTTAAAAGAAAATTCAAGGAGCATCAAGGACATTGAGATGGTTTTGGATTAGTTATGCTTTCAATGTCTTACATTTGACTGCAGGAGATACTGTTGCATGATATTGGTAGCATGAATTATCCCAGGACAAGCAGACAGGTATTCTCACTAGTGGGTGATGTCATCCGACAGAGCCCCGATACGGACGTCTCACAAGCATATTTTGCTTGAAGAAACTCAGAAGTTTCGAGATGCCCGCACCGCGCATGCGCCAGTGCTTTCGCGCCCGATGGTCCGGGCGTGTCTCCTCAATTCTTTTCTTTCCGCGGAGCTGAGAAGTTTTACTTCGATTCTGCGCTGACTGAATTCCCGTTCTTTGCCTTCTAATTGCCGCGGTTTGGGGTTTATTTTGAACTCTTTATCGTGTATTTTATTTCTTTGTTTTCTTTAAAAAAAAACAAAAAAACATTTTTCTTCCGACGACCGGGTCGGCCGTGTGGCTCAGGCCCCGCTCCTTCGACCTTGCGGCGGAGCTTTTTCGGCCTATGTCCTTGCCAATCACCGGTTTTAAAAAGTGTAGCAAGTGCCAGCGCGCGATTTCGCTTACGGACCCGCATCGACGCTGCCTGCAGTGTCTTGGTCCGGAATATTTCCCGAAATCGTGCCGGCCTTGTTCTACTCTCACAGCGAGGGCGTTTAAGCGTCGCTGTTTTTTGTGGGAGTCGATGTTCAAGATGGAAGCGAAGGAACCTTAAGCTTCGACTTCAGCTGGCGCTTCGCCTGCATCTACGAAGCCCTCCACCACTCCTGCTACACCGGGTCTACTGAAACCGGCTTCGTTTGTCCCGGTTTCGACCCCGCCTTCGGCGCCGGTGCCTTCCTCCGTCTCCTCGGATCAGGTACTGCCTTCTCCCATTCCACCCGTGGTTCTCAAAGTGCCGAAGGCTTCCAAGCAAAAGCACTCGACCACGAAGGAGCGCGAAGACCGTGCAGGAGGGCCCCCTTTTGGGGCGGATCCCTCCTTATCGGCTTCGTTGCGGTCCCTTTTGGAGGCTCAGTTTGTCGAGCTCATGCAAACCATGGGACCCAAGTTGATTGCTTCGATCCAGGGTGACCTCCCGGTTCCGATTCCGGGGGGGCGGACCGCCCCCTCCTCCTCGCCGGTCGCTCTCGCTGCTTGGCGAGGAGGAGCGGCGATTGGCAGCCGGTCCTTCGAGACGGGCCTCCTTTAGTGACATGCCCCCTTTAGAGCCCATAATGCCTCCGGACGAAGAGGTGTGGAATCCCTTTTCGGATAATCGAAGCCCTGGGCATCGCAAATCACAGGAAGAGTTCTTCCGCACTCCTTACCAAGCCTGGACTGCATCTCGAGAGGCGTCAAATCTCCCACCTCTGCGCTCTACGGCCTCGAGTCCCATCTACTCCTTGGAGGCGTCTGGGGACCGTTCCAAGCATCGTCACTCTAGATCCCCCTCCAGACATCAAGAGGGGCATCAGTCCAGACATTCATCACGGCACTCCTCGCGGCACTCTACAGTATCACCGCAGAAAAAGCTGCCGCGAATGGGGTATTCTTCGTCGGACATGTCTCCTCCGCAGGGGCCGGAGTTCGAGGAGCCGTGTGTCTCTTATTCACCCTGTCGATCCCAGGTCTTTGTTGATCCCGAGGCCTCGACTTCGTTGAGTCCTTCTCGTAGGCCTGTGATGGCGGATCAGTTGTCTTTTTCTTCTTTCCTCCGGCAGATGGCGGATGACCTGGACATTACCTTGGACTCCGGTTCTCGGTACTCCAAGGAATACCTCGACACCATGCATCTGCCTCATCCTCTTGCGGAGTCTCTTCGCCTGCCTCTGCATAAACTTCTCGACCAAACGTTTATGAGATGTTTTGAAACGCCATACTCTATTCCTGCTGTTCCTGGCAAATTGGATGCTCGGTACCGCACGGTGCATCACAAGGGATTCGAGGGCCCTCAACTCTCTCATCAGTCCCTCCTGGTCGAATCCTCCCTCAAGAGGTCTCATCCATCCCAGGTGTATGCCTCGGTGCCTCCAGGCCGCGAGGGCAGGACAATGGATAAATTTGGGAGGCGCATCTACCAGAACTCAATGATGGCTTCCCGAGTTCTAAATTATACTTTTCATTTTGCAACTTATTTGGAGTTCTTCCTGCCGGTGCTTCGGAAGTTCACACCTTACATTGAGTCTCAGGCTCTCTTCGAATTCGAGGAAGTGGTGGCCTCGCTGTCCCAGCTACGTCTCCAGTTGATGTAATCCTCTTACGATGTCTTTGAGCTTTCGGAACGGGCTGCCGCCTGTTCCGTGGCTATGTGTCGCTTGGCATGGCTTTGGACCATTGACATGGACCCGAACCTCCAGGACAGGCTTGCCAATGTTCCTTGTGCGGGAGCGGATTTATTTGACGAGTCCATCGAGACTGTGACGAAGAAGTTATCTGACCATGAAAAATCTTTTCAGTCCATTCTTTGGCCCAAGCCAAAGCCTCAACAGTCTCGACCTGCTAGACCGCCCTTGATTTATCAGCGGCGTTATACTCCGAGGCAAGCTCCGGCGGCGAGACAGCCTCCACAGAAGGCTCAACAGAAGCCTCAACCGTCTACTGTCCCCAAGGCTCCTCAGCCTTTTTGACTCTCTCTTAGGGAGAATAACCAACCTCGTTCTGCCATCCCCTCTTTTCCCCATTGGGGGTCGCCTCCATCACTTTTTCCATCGATGGACGGCTATCACCACCGACTGGGTCCTTACCATCATCAAGGAAGGGTACTCTCTTCAGTTCCATCGGGTCCCCCCGGACCACCCTCCAAGAGAGTATCCTTCCAACTTGACACAGACCGTCCTTCTTCTTCAGGAAGCTCAGGCTCTGCTCCGGCTTCGTGCCGTCGAGCCGGTCCCTGTGGACCAACACAACCGGGGGTTTTACTCCCGGTACTTCCTCGTCCCGAAGAAGATGGGCGACCTGCGACCCATTCTGGACCTCAGGATCCTCAACAAGTTCTTAGTCAAGGAGAGGTTTCGCATGCTGACCCTTGCTTCTCTCTACCCCCTCTTCGAGCAGAACGACTGGTTATGCTCTCTGGATCTCAAGGAGGCCTACACTCACATTCCCATTCATCCGGCCTCTCGCATGTTCCTCAGATTTTGGGTGGGACATCTACATCTGCAGTATCAGTGCTTCCATTTGGCCTGTCCTCGTCTCCCAGAGTCTTCAAGACGCTGCACTCCGGAACAGGGGTCTTCAGGTATTTCCCTACCTTGACGACTGGCTCATCAAGGCCCCCTCAGCTCCAGGGGTCGTCTCGGCGACCCTGACTACAATTTGCTTCCTGCAGAATTTGGGCTTCGAGATCAACTTTCCCAAATCTCATCTACAGCCTACCCAGTCTCTCCCCTTCATCGGGGCGGTCCTGGATACCATTTGACTCAGAGCGTTCCTTCCTCCTCAACGCATGGATGCTCTTCTTCGTCTCTGCCAGTCGGTGTCTTCTCGCCAGTCCATCTCAGCGAGACACATGATGGTGCTCCTGGGCCACATGGCCTCTACAGTTCATGTGACGCCCTTTGCCAGACTTCATCTCAGGATTCCTCAGTGGACCCTGGCTTCTCAATGGACTCAGGTGTCAGACCCGTTGACTCGACACATCACAGTCACTCCTGCTCTTCGGCAGTCTCTACTTTGGTGGATGACCTCTTCGAATCTATCCAGAGGTTTGCTGTTTAACACTCCTCCCCACCAGAAGGTTCTCACCACCGATTCTTCAACCTATGCATGGGGAGCTCATCTGGATGGTCTTTGCACTCAGGGATTCTGGACCAGTGCGGACCGACTTCATCAAATCAATCTTCTGGAGCTCAGAGCCATCTTCAATGCTCTTCAAGCTTTTCAACATCTACTTCACGACATGGTGGTCCTCATTCGCACAATCAGGTCGCCATGTATTATGTCAACAAGCAGGGGGGCACGGGCACGGCCTCCCTCTGCCAGGAAGCTCTCAAGGTCTAGGATTGGGCGGTTCGCCACAACGCCTTCCTCAAAGCTGTCTACATTCAGGGGAAGGACAATGTCTTGGCAGACAACTTAAGTCGTCTCCTCCAGCCTCACGAATGGACACTCCATTCCAGCCCCCTTCATCAGATCTTTGCACTGTGGGGGACGTCTCAGATAGACCTCTTTGCTGCTCCCCACAACTTCAAACTGCCTCAATTCTGCTCCAGGATCTACACTCCTCAGCATCTCGAGGCGGATGCCTTTCTACTGGATTGGGGAACTCGCTTTCTGTATGCGTTTCCTCCATTTCCTCTCATTCAAAAGACTCTGGTCAAGCTGAAGTCCGACCATGCCACCATGATTCTAATAGCTTCTCGGTGGCCCAGACAACCTTGGTACTCCCTTCTACTTCAGCTCAGCAGCAGGGAGCCATTCCTTCTTCCAGTGTTTCCTTCACTGCTTACTCAGCATCAGGGATCTCTACTTCATCCCAACCTGCAGTCTCTCCACCTGACAGCTTGGTTCCTCTCAACGTAACTCTTCACCAGTTTTCCCAGGCGGTGAGGGATGTGTTGGAGGCTTCCCGGAAGCCTGCTACTCAACAATGCTACTCCCAAAAATGGACTAGATTTGCCTCCTGGTGTCTTTCTAATTCTAAGGAGCCTCAGCGAGCCTCCCTATCTTCTGTATTGGACTATCTTCTGCATCTGTCTCAGTCTGGCCTCAAGTCTACATCTATTTGAGTCCACCTGAGTGCTATTGCGGCTTTCCATCAGCCTCTACAAGGGAAACCTCTCTCTGCTCATCCTGTGGTTTCCAGATTTATGAAAGGTCTTCTCCATGTCAATCCTCCTCTCAAACCTCCTCCAGTGGTTTGGGATCTTAATGTGGTCCTTTCTCAACTTATGAAACCTCCTTTTGAGCCTCTCAACAAGGCTCTGCTGAAGTTTCTTACTTGGAAAGTGGTTTTTCTGGTGGCCCTCGCGTCTGCTCGCAGGGTCAGTGAGCTTCAGGCCTTAGTTGTGGATCCACCTTTCACAGTATTCCATCATGACAAAGTTGTCCTCCACACTCATCCGAAATGCCTGCCTAAAGTGGTTTCTGAATTTCATCTCAACCAATCCATTGTGCTTCCAGTGTTTTTTCCAAAGCCTCATTCTCACCCTGGAGAATCAGCTCTTCACACTCAGGACTGTAAACGTGCTTTGGCTTTCTACTTGGATCGCACCAAACCACACAGAACTGTTCCTCAACTTTTCGTCTCCTTTGATCCAAACAAGTTGGGACGACCTGTATCGAAGCGCACCATCTCCAATTGGATGGCGGCTGGTATCTCTTTCTGCTATGCCCAGGCTGGATTACCCCTTCCCCATAAGGTCAGAGCAATGGCAGCCTCTGTAGCCTTCCTCAGAATGACACCGATTGAGGAGATTTGTAAGGCTGCCACTTGGTCCTCGGTTCATACTTTCACCTCTCATTATTGTCTGGATACTTTCTCCAGAAGGGATGGACAGTTTGACCAAACAGTGTTACAAAATTTATTCTCCTAAGTTGCCAACTCTCCTACCATCCCATTGAGGTTAGCTTGGAGGTCACCCACTAGTGAGAATACCTGCCTGCTTGTCCTGGGATAAAGCAATGTTACTTACCGTAACAGTTGTTATCCAGGGACAGCAGGCAGCTATTCTCACGTCCCACCCACCTCCCCTGGGTTGGCTTCTCTGCTAGCTACCTGAACTGAGGAGACACGCCCGGACCATCGGGCGGGAAGGCACTGGCGCATGCGCGGTGCGGGCATCTCGAAACTTCTGAATTTCTTCAAGCAAAATTTGCTTGTGAGACGTCCTTATCGGGGCTCTGTCGGATGACATCACCCACTAGTGAGAATAGCTGCCTGCTGTCCCTGGATAACAACTGTTACGGTAAGTAACATTGCTATATTGCTACACCTTGGGTTTTGGCCAGGTACTAGTGACCTGGATTGGCCACTGTGAGAACGAGCTACTGGGCTTGATGGACCATTGGTCTGACCCAGTTAAGGCTATTCTTCTGTTCTTAAGTACGCATAAAACATAAAGCTGGAACCAAAGACAGGACTTTAATTCTGCTTCAGGCTTTATAGCTTTGAGCCCAAAGTGACAGGGAATTAATTTTACTTTTGTATTTCCGTCATATTAATGACAAGTTTTTGGGCTCCAATGTGCGAATTTTTCCCGATTTAGCTCAAAAAACCTAGAGACGTAGAAAAGAATTTTTGGCCTTAAAATTTCTTGCTCCAGGGGCTACATTTCTTATTAAATGTCCTTCAAAATGTTATGTGCTATTTCAAAATAAGAATTTTTTTTATTTTTTTGAGCCCAGTTATTGGAATTTATTGCTTCTAAAGAAGGTTTGGTAACCATTTTTAATTAAGTATGACCGTGGGATAGGATATCTTGTGTCGTTGCTCTAATATAATTTAATAGTTGATTTGAAGTTTATTTCCTTTCTTGATCTCATAAATATTGTGGGCTAAATAAGAGTTAATATTACTTGTTTGTATTCTGTTGTTCTTTGTTAATCTTAAATTTCCTCATCTCTGATCTGTATCAAGTTATGATTGCATACCTGTGTAATATAAAAATAAAAAAATAAAAATGTAAAATAAAAATAAAAATAAAAAAATAAAAATGTAAAATAAAAATAAAAAAATAAAAATGTAAAATAAAAAATAATAATAATAAAAAAGACTCCCATTTCCTAGAATGGACATTGAGAGATGTCATGGAATATATAATTTACACTGCTTTTGGCTAAAGTTTTGGGGTTTTCTGTGCAAAGAAAGGGGGTAAGTCTCAAAAGGTCACCTAAAATGAGGTGCCAGGATGCCGTGTGCTAAGTGCAAATCCTACATTGGCATTTAGGCGTGACATTGGCAATAGACTACTATAAGTCTGCATTTAGGCATCTAACTTTAGCTGTGAGCGGTTATAAGAATAGCTTTACTGGGTCATACCAATGGTCCATCTAGCTGGCAGAAACCCAAATAGTAGCAACATTCCATGTTACCAATCCCAGTGGCTTCCCCCATGTCTGTCTCGGTAGCAGGCTATGGACTTGCCCCCCAGAAACTTGTCCAAACCTTTTTTAAACCCAGCTATGCTAAGCACTGTTACCACATCCTCTGGCAACAAGTTCCAGAGCTTACATAACTATTATTTGAGTGAAAAAATGTTTCCTCCTATTGGTTTTAAAAGTATTTTCCAGTAACTTCATTGAGTGTCCCCCTCTAGTCTTTGTAATTTTTGATGGAGTAAAAAATTAATTTACTTGTACCCTTTCAACACCGCTCAGGATTTTGTCAACTTTAATCAAATCTCCCCTTAGCCGTCTCTTTTCCAAGCTGAAGAGCCCTAACCTTTTTCAGTCTTTCCTCATATGAGAGGAGTTCCATCCCTTTTATCATCTTGGTCGCTCTTCTTTGAACCTTTTCTAATTCCACTATACCTTTTTTGAGATACTGCAACCAGAATTGAATGCAATACTCAAGGTGAGGTTGCACCATGGTGTGATAGAGGCATTATAATATTCTTAGTCTTATCTACCATCCATTTTCTAATAATTCCTAGCATCTTGTTCACTTTTTTGGCTGCTGTGTCACATTGGGTGGAAGATTTCATCATATTGTCTACAATGAGTTCTAGATCTTTCTCTTGGGTGCTGATCCCAATGGTGGACCCTAGCATCTAGTAACTATGATTTGGATTATTCTTCTCAATGTGCTACACTTTGCAGTTCTCCATAGTAAATTTCATTTGCCATTTAAATGTCCAGTCTTCCAATTTCCTAAGGTCTTCCTGCAATTTTTCATAGTCTGCATGTGTTGTAACAAACTTGAACAGTTTAGTGTCAACTGAAAATTTAATCACCTCACTTGTTCTAATTTCCAGATCACTTATAAATATGTTAAATAGCACCAGTACCAGCACAGACCCTTGTGGCACTCCACTATTCACCCTCTTCTATTGAGAAAAATGGCTGGTTAATCCTACCCTCTGTTTTCTGTCCAGTAACCAATTCCTAGCTCAATGGCTGCTTTAAATGTTCGTGCTTAAATGTCGATGGTTAATTGCAATATTAACAGCATTCTGTAAGTTTTGGGAATGTTCTTGACCAGCCCATGTCACCCCCCCCATGTCTATATCCCCCTTGCACTTGTGTGCCATGGAATCTGCATGCTAAACTTGTAGAATATCGACTACATAGAGTTATGCACCTAACTGCAAACGTGTATCGAGTAGCGCCAGTCAAAACAAGTTATAGCTCATTATTAGTGACTAATTAAACAGTTAGTCACTAAGAAGTGTCGGCGTACTGGTAGACAAGTCAATGAAGCCGTCTGAGCAATGTACGGCGGCGAAGAAGGTGAACAGAATGCTAGGAATGATTAAGAAGGGGATCACAAACAGATCGTCAAAGGTTATCATGCCACTGTACTGGGCCATGGTGCGCCCTCGCCTGGAATAGTACAGGGATTGGACAGATTCCTGAGGGAAAAGGGGATCGTGGGGTACTGAGGGAGGTGCTGGGGTGTTGCATAAGTATAGACAGCTCACCAGGTCGTGCAGGTGCAAGGCCGGAGGGTTAGGACATTGATGGGAAGATAGGACTTCGATGAGAAACCTAGGGGGCAAGGAGGCCCCTTCTGGTGATTAAGGCAGGTCATGACCTGTTGGGCCGCCGCGGGGGGCGGACTGCTGGGCGGGATGGACCTCTGGTCTGACCCGGCAGAGGCACTGCTTATGTTCTTATGAATACTGCATCCAGCACTGGTCGCCGTACATGAAGAAGGACACAGTACTACTCGAAAGGGTCCAGAGAAGAGTGACTAAAATGGTTAAGGGGTTAGAGGCGTTGCCATACAGTGAGAGATTAGGGAAGCTGGGCCTATTCTCCCTTGAAAAGAGGAGACTGAGAGGGGACATGATCGAAACATTCAAAATAATGAAAGTAATAGACTTAGTAGATAAGACAGATTGTTCACCCTCTCCAAGGTAGGGAGAACGAGAGGGCAGTCTCTAAAGTTAAAAGGGGATAGATTCCGTACAAACGTAAGGAAGTTCTTCACCCAGAGTGGTAGAAAACTGGAACGCTCTTCCGGAAACTGTTATAGGGGAAAACACCCTCCAGAGATTCATGAGACAGTTAGACAAGTTCCTGCTGAACCAGAACATACGCAGGTAAGGCTAGATTCAGTTAGGGTATTGGTCTTTGACCTAAGGGCCGCCACGAGAACGGACTCCTGGGCGCGATGGACCACTGGTTTGGCCCAACAGCGGCAATTCTTATGTTCCCACTGTTGTTCTCAGGACGCCGACACTTTATTTTGGAATTTAAGTGCTCTTGAATGTTGACTCAAGTTTGTGCAGGCAACAATTTGTTTTCACAGAATGTTTGATCCCTGGTGCCAGGCGCTGCGTGCCAAAATATGGCTCATGTTTGGGTCAATAAAGTTTTGTCCCTGTTGCGCTATTTTCCCTGTTCTACATTTTGGTGTACTTTGACCCTGTATGTGCTGTTTCGTATCTTCTAGGTGCAAGCCACTTACCCACGGTGCCATGGCTCTCCAATAGGTAGCATCAAGGTTTAGAGGAAAATGTATAAACTTTGTTAAAGTATCCAAATGAGATTCATAGATGCTTTAATACAGTATGCGAAGGATGTTCACACAATCTCTCTCAAAAGAGAATTGGTATGCATGTCATTCTCCATAACAACTAAAGGACATATCATATCCTCTAAAACCTATGGCTATAAGGGTTTTTGGTTATAGGCCCAGGCCAAAAAATACCTCCATCATCTTAGTCCTTTTGATCTTCAGGAAGGAGAACCTACTTCATATAAATCAATAATATGCAGTAACGTAATACACCCTATTACAGGGGTGCCCACACTTTTTTGGCTTGCGAGCTACTTTTAAAATGACCAAGTCAAAATGATCTACCAACAATAAAAATACTAAACCTCTTTTACTATGGTGTGCTAGCCGATTTAGCGTGCGCTAAGTGCTAATACGCCCATTATATTCTATGGACGCGCTAGCATGTAGCATGCGCTAAAATCAGCTAGCGCGCCTTAGTAAAAGACCCCCCATATTTATTTATATATATATACCGAGTGCACCTCTTCTGTCCTCCAGACCTCGTTCCATTCCCCAACCAACATCTCTCTTAGCCTCTCCAGGAGTCCAACTTTTCTTCCTCTCTCCTCCACCCCTATTGGCAACGTTTCCTTCTCTCTCCCTCCCCTGATCTTGCATCTCTCTGTTCTTCCTTAGGGTCTCTCCCCCTCTGTCTGCACCTCCCATAGTCCAACATCTGCCCCCTCTTTGTTTCAGGCTTCTCCCTCTCTCTATCTTCCATCTGCTAACATTTTGAGTCCTCCCACCTTTGGTCCAGGTCTTTGTCTCTCTCACTCTCTTTGTCTTCCCCCTCCCCAAGGCCTGGCATCTCTCCCTCCTCAATTCAGAGTATTTTTCCCTCTCTAACTCCTCTAGTAGTCCAGGATCTGGTGTCTTCCTTCTCCCTATTGGTTCAAGGCTACTTTCCAGCCCCTCCTCAAGATCCTTTTGTCTCTTCCCCCCTCCAGATTCAGCGTCTCTAAGGCAACCCCCATCCCACTGGGGCCCTCGTGACGGGCACAGTCATACCCTAACGTGCGGGGCCTTACCTCCGCTGCTTCCTGCACACAGTGACTGTCAGGACCTCAGACTGGATCATCAAGCAGGATTGCGACTCAGTTCTCGCCTCTGGGCCTAACTACCACATTTCAAAGTAATTACGGCAGCCTGCAGAGCTGGCCGTTGGCCTCTGTAGCATGTTCCCTCTGTCGTGGTCCCGCACCTCCTCCGACGTTAGTTATTTTTTGTACTACTCAAACTTTCGTTTTATATTTTATACTTTTTTTAATTTTTAAATATTTTGATAGTAACTTAACACCATATTATGCAACACTGCATAATATGGTGTTAAGTTATTATCAAAATATTTAACTAAGAATTGGCAATTTCATCTCAACTGTGCTGATGGAGCTTGAAAATTACTGATGATGCAATAGGCCTACAGCTCCACCTCCTCACCCATAATAATTTAATTATATAGCACATTATTACATCATCATTAAAATTAATACGTTAGCTTAAAAATCTAATTTGAGGCAAACTGTTTTAATATTTCAGAGATTGTTATAGCATTTACTCCAAGCATTAGAAAATGTAGCAAAAATGTTAATTTTTGCATTATAATGCTCTTTTGCCAAAAATCAGAGGGTTATACCAAAAAATTAAGATCACTTTTGAATTCAGTGACCCCAAATCACTATAGAACACCCACTACAATTCATGCCCCAAAACCTCTGTTGCAAAGTTATTAACCACTAGCCCCCTCTTTTACTAAGGTGCGCTAATCCAGGGGTGTCCAATGTCAGTCCTCGAGGGCCGCAATCCAGTCGGGTTTTCAGGATTTCCCCAATGAATATGCATGAGATCTATTAGCATACAATGAAAGCGGTGCATGCAAATAGACCTCATGTATATTCATTGGGGAAATCCTGAAAATCCGACTGGACTGCGGCCCTCGAGGACCGACATTGGACACCCCTGCGCTAATCGAATTAACACGCGCTAATCAGTTAGAGCAGTGGTTCCCAACCCTGTCCTGGAACACCACCCGGCTAATCGGGTTTTCAGGCTAGCCTTAATGAATATGCATGAGAGAGAGATTTGCATATAATGGAAGTGACAGGCTTGCAAATCTGCTCCATGCATATTCATTAGGGCTAGCCTGAAAACCCGATTGGCCTGGTGGGCCTCCAGGACAGGGTTGGGAACCACTGAGTTAGAGCACCTTAGTAAAAAAGAGGGCCTAGGTGTCTGTTTTAGAATTGTGCCTAGAGGTACCTAACTTAACTTAGGCATCGGTATATTATGCCAGGGTTTTCCTGGCCTAATTTACCAACGCCTAACACAGATGCCTATCGACGTCCAAGTCATTCCACGCTCTGCCCCCTGACCACACCCACTTTGGCAAGAGTAGGTATGCATAGGTGATTTGGTGTAGACGCTGGTAGATGCCGGGCCAATTTGCATGCAAAACTTTAATGCTTTTTAATCAGCTTTTAATGGCATTTTCAATTATCATGCCATTTAAGCCAATTAAAATGTATTTTTGTATGCAAATTAGCTAGGCGCAGCCCATCTAGGTGACTAGGAGTACCTATCCTAGGCGCCATTTAAAGAATTAGGGCCATAGCGATATTTTTCGGTACCAGTTTTGTTAGGAGTCATTTGTAGAATCTATTCCTTCACACACACTAATTCGCTAGTGCATGATAAATCCGTTAGTGCACCTTAATAAAAGAACCCCTAAATAATCTTAGCAGTGGTTATAATAAGGAGTGGGTCTTTTCCTTGCCCAAACCCCACTTTTTAGAAGGAGGACACTTTTAGGAATAAGGTGGCAGACTTAATTTCTCTTTTCTATTTACCATATATACTCGAATATAAACTGGGATTTTTGGCCCAGAAAATTGGCCCAAAAATGGGGGTCCTGGTTTATATTCGAGCCAATACACCCCCTTCCAAAATTATTGCAGGCTGCCGCCAGGGTTTGCACCCTGCCGCCCTCCCTGTCCTAGCCTCATACCTCTACTGTGGATCGTCGGTGGAGGTGCAGCGGGCAGGAGCGAACTTTCCAAGTTCCTGCCCCGCTGTTAACTGGCTGCCGTGTCTTCGGCCGCTGAGAAGCACAAGCATGAGTCATTAAGGACGCCGCTCAGCACTGAGCAGCAGCGCCAATTCGCGCCTGCTCGTGCTTCTCAGCGGCCGAAGACACGGCGGCCAGTTAACAGCGGGGCAGGAACTTGGAAAGTTCACTCCTGCCCACTGCACCTCCACCAGCGATCCACAGTAGAGGAATGAGGCTAGGACAGGGAGGGCGGCAGGGTGCAGAGCCTGGGAGGAAGGGAGGGTGCAGAGTCTGACGGGGGAGGGAAGGAAGGGTGCTTGGTGCAGAGTCTGACAGGGGAGGGAGGGAAGGGTGCTGGGTGCAGTGCCTGACAGGAAGGGAGTTGGGTACAGTGCCTGACAGGGGACGGAGTTAGGGAAGTGTGCTGGGTGCAGAGTCTGACAGGGGAGGGAGGGAGAGAAAGAAGGGGGCTGGGTGCAAAGTCTGACAGGGGAGGGAGGGAAGGAAGGGGGCTGGGTTCAGAGTCTGACAGGGGAGGGAGGGAAGGGTGTTGGGTGCAGTGCTTGGTAGAAAGGGAGCTGGGTGCAGAGCCTGACAGGACAGGGTACTTGAATATTAAGCCGCCCAATTTATATTCGAGTCAACCATTTTTCCTCCTTTTTTGGGGGAAAAGGGGGTCTCGACTTATACTCGGATCGACTTATATTCAAGTATATACGGTACATTTTAAGGTCAAGAAATTCCATCTTCATCAACACAGCTTAACTGAGGTAAACAGTTGTCGTCAAAGTATACATTGCATTAATTAACAAAAGTCAGGCATTGTATAAAATCAAAATAAGCAAGAAAAAATTGTTAGAACTTTTTTTTTTAAGTTTTGTGATTTTTATTCTATTTTTAACAAAATATCTATTACAACTGTAAGATAGTCAATAAGGTTTATTGCAATACTTTACAAATGTAAAAGCATAAGATAAGTCACTAAAAACTACTTTGGGGTCCTTTTACTAAGGGGTGCTAGTGCGTTTTAATGCACGCTAAATGCTAACGTGTCCATAGGATATAATGGACGCGTTAGTATTTAGCGCGCGCCAAGACCCACCTTAGTAAAAGGCCCCCTTTATTTCACACTTTATATATTAATAAACAGTTGTTGCAACGATCTCCCTGTAACAGTTATGGAAGCCTTTCATTATATTCCGCCTTTATCCAAGGCAAATAACAATATAACACACAGAATTAAAAATACAAAACAAAAACCCAGACTAACTTTACCCTGATAACTGAACATAAGGCCTCTGTGCTGCCATCTGCAGGGCTTATCTAGAAAATGCAACATACTGAACATAAGCTTAAGTAGCACCATAACACTGAATAAATAACTCATTTTTTTGCCTTTCGTAGAAGACAATTGCTCTTGCAGGCTCAAAGACCAATACAGTGTTCCCCCGCGAATTCGCGGTTCGCGGACTCAAGTCTTTCACGGTATTTTCCGACCGCCTCTTCCTGGAACTAAAGTCAGGCTACACCAATCAGCAGCTGCTTTGACACGCTAGATAGCATGTCAAAGCAGCTGCTGATTGGCGGTCAGAAAATACTAAGCATGATCCTGCACCCAATTTTTCAGCACCCGCCAGTGCCCCAGCTGCCCTCTCCTGCCTTTGAACTGCTACTAAACCGCATTTGCGGTTTTTTGAAATTTGCGGGCGTTCCTGGAACGGAACCCCCTGCGAATTTGGGGGGAGCACTGTACATTCTTTACACGATTAATTGAAACCATGGGAAACATTCAGACCTAAAAGGCTGTAAAAAGTCAACTGTAGTATTGCAGATTTGGCTTTTTAACCAATCATCCATTTACAGTGGTCTGGTACACTTCTCCCTCTGTATTCGCGGGGGATAGGGGCAGAGCCAGCCAGCGAATATTAAAAAACCGTGAATAATATTTGGGCCGGTTCTGCCCCTAACCCCCGCTTCTCCCGGCTATTTTAAGCCCTGAAAGCCCCCCCTTAAGCCTTACCTGGTGGTCTAGTGGGTTTTTGGGGCAGGAGTGATCTTCCCATGCTCCTGCCCCATGCAGATCGCTCACAGGAAATGGCTCGAGAGACTATGGGAGCTCAAGGCAGCCATTTCGTGGGAAGATCGCTCCTGCCCTGAAAACCCGCTAGACCACCAGGTAAGGCTTAAGTGAGGGCTTAAAATAGCCTGAAAAATGAAAATCCTTTTTTTGATCTAAAACTGTGAATAAGCAAATCCGAAGATACGGAATTTGCAAATACGGAGGGGGAAGTGTAACACTGTACTGCTTTTCAAACTGGTATCAGACTATGGCAACCACCGAGTACATTTTTAAGAAAATTTATCTTAAAGAGATTACAAAGAACAACAGTAAATGTACAAAAACAATAGTAAAAATAGAAACAACTCTACCCCCCCATGCCTGCATTAGTGAGCATCAGTTTGAAAGGCCACTGCCAGAAAAAAAAGGTCCCAAATCAAGAAGCAAATGATCAAAAAAATAAAACAGAAGGCAGCATGCTATGAACCAGGGGGGGAGGGGGGATATAGAAACCTTGAACGTGTTCGTATGTGCCCCCTGATACTCACAAATGTTGCAGCATGTCAAATTGCGTTGCTGCGAGCTTTGTCACTCTGTAAGCACGGTGCAATTTTTCCAGGAAAAGATCCCGTGAAGGCGTGTCTTGGCATTTCCAACAGGTGGCGATCACCAGTTGTTCAGCCATTTATCCACAGAAGCTCTAGACCCGCGGAGGGCCATAATCAAAAGAAACATCGACGTTCGATTTGGACATAGGGCGCTGTCAAGTTGGCAGCAGCACAATGCCCATTCTCAAAAAGTATGTCCAAAATATTTTTTTACCCCGAAATTCATCTCTCTGTACGTCCGGGTGTTTGATTGTCCAAGCCCACCACTACGTCTATCTTTATACCACATTCTCAACCAAAAATTTGTACCCAGAACAAGACCTTTTTGGACGTGGGAGGGGGCCAGCATTGTGATGGACTGGCCACCCAGACGTGGCAACAGGGCAGAGGGGCAACTTATAGGGCACTACTGTGAACTTTACAAAAAGGGTGCCATATAAACATCTCTCCGGAACTCCCTTAGAAGTTATGACGAGGACCCCAAAATACCCCAAAACCCACTATATCCACCTGCCTACAACCCCAATAGCCCTTATGGCTTCAGGTGGCACCTATATTGCAATAACTGGAAACCAACAACCAAAACATATCTGTACTCTGTTCAATGTAGTCTTTCCTGCAAATAACTGATTAAGCTATGCTTGCTAAACAGCACCAAAGACTTTCGGCCTCTTTTCCAAAGCCACGCTAGCAGCCCCGCTGTGCTAAGGGCCCCGAAGCCCATAGAGATTTAAAGGGCTTCGGGGCTGTTGCTGTGTGGCTTTGTAAAAGAGGCCGTTTGAGTAGATAAACTTTCAAATGTTACTAAACAATTTACATAAAAGAACATAAGAATAGCCATACTGGGTTAGATCCATGGTCCATATAGTCCAGTGTCCTGCTTCCAACCGTGGTCAATCCTGGTCACAAGTCCCTGGCAGAATCCCAAATAGAAACAGGGACGAAGCGCGAAGTAATAAAATTCGCAGACGACACCAAACTATTTAATGGGGCTAGGACTATAAAGACTGCAACGATTTACAAAGGGACCTGAACAAACGGGGAGTGGGCGACGAGATGGCAGATGAAGTTCAATGTAGAGAAATGTAAAGTCTTGCACGTAGGAAACAGAAACCCGAGGTCCAGCTACACGATGGGAGGGCTGTCATTGAGTGAGAGTACCCAAGAAAGGGACTTGGGGCTAATAGTGGACAAGACAATGAAGCCGTCGGCGCAGTGCGCAGTGGCCACTAAGAGAGCGAATAGAATGCTAGGTATAATCAAGAAAGGTATTAGAAGCAGAACAAAATAAGTTATCCTGCCGTTGTATCGGGCGGTGGTGCGCCCGCATCTGGAGTACTGGATCTAATATTGGTCGCCGTATCTAAAGAAGGATATGGCGATACTCGAGAGGGTTCCGAAGAGAGCGACCCGCTTGATAAAGGGTATGGAAAACCTTTCATACGCTCAAAGATTGGAGAAACTGGGGGCTCTCTTCCCTGGAGAAGCGGAGACTTAGAGGGGATATGATAGAGACTTACAAGATCATGAAGGGCATAGAGAGAGTAGAGAGGGACAGAAAGAGAGAGAGAAAGGGAGACAGAGAGAAATAGAGAGAGAGAGATAGAAAGAGAGAGAGAGAGAAAGGGAGACAGAGAGAAATAGAGAGAGAGAGATAGAAAGAAAGAAAGAGAGAGAGAAAGGGAGACAGAGAGAAATAGAGAGAGAGATAGAAAGAAAGAGAGAGAGACAAAGGGAGACAGAGAGAAATAGAGAGAGATAGAAAGAAAGAGAGAGACAAAGGGAGACAGAGAGAAATAGAGAGAGAGATAGAAAGAAAGAGAGAGAGACAAAGGGAGACAGAGAGAAATAGAGAGAGATAGAAAGAAAGAGAGAGACAAAGGGAGACAGAGAGAAATAGAGAGAGAGATAGAAAGAAAGAGAGAGACAAAGGGAGACAGAGAGAAATAGAGAGAGAGAAATAGAAAGAAAGAGAGAGACAAAGGGAGAGAGAAAGAGAGAGAGAGAGAGAGAGAAAGATTGGAGAAACTGGGTCTCTTTTCCCTGGAGAAGAGGAGACTTAGAGGGGATATGATAGAGACTTACAAGATCATGAAGGGCATAGAGAGAGTAGAGAGGGACAGAAAGAGAGAGAGAAAGGGAGACAGAGAGAAATAGAGAGAGAGAGATAGAAAGAAAGAGAGAGAAAAGGAGAGACAGAAATAGAGAGAGAGAGAAAGAGAAAGATTGGAGAAACTGGGACTCTTTTCCCTGGAGAAGAGGAGACTTAGAGGGGATATGATAGAGACTTACAAGATCATGAAGGGCATAGAGAGAGTAGAGAGGGACAGAAAGAGAGAGAGAGAGAAAGGGAGAGAGACAGAAATATATAGAGAGAGATAGAGAAAGATTGGAGAAACTGGGTCTCTTTTCCCTGGAGAAGAGGAGACTTAGAGGGGATATGATAGAGACTTACAAGATCATGAAGGGCATAGAAAGAGTAGAGAGGGACAGATTTGTCAAACTTTCGAAGACTACAAGAACGAGAGGGCATTCGGTAAAATTAAAAAGGGGACAGATTCAGAACCAATGCTAGGAAGTTCTTCTTCACCCAGAGGGTGGTGGACACCTGGAATGCGCTTCCAGAGGACGTGATAGGACACAGTACGGTTTTGGGGGTTCAAGAAGGGATTGGATGATTTCCTGAAGGAAAAGGGGATAGATAGAGGATTACTATACAGGTCCTGGACCTGATGAGCCACCGCATGAGCGGACTGCTGGGCGTGATGGACCTCTGGTCTGACCCAGCAGAGGCGTTACTTATGTCCTTAGTAGTAACGGTCCACGTTACTGATCCCAGGGCAAGCAATGGCTTTCACCACGTCCATCTTAATAACCAGCGGCCATTTGGCCACTTGTTTCATTCTTGTGGGGCTGTAAATGAAAAGACACCAGCCTTGGTTGTTTCTGTTTCAAGGTGTCGTTTGGCTTAACCCCTAAATATTTTATTTTTTCAATTTTCTATACCGTTCTCCCGGGGGAGCTCAGAACAGTTTACATGCATTTATTCTGGTACTCAAGCATTTTTCCCTGTCTGTCCCAGCGGGCTCACAATCTCTCTAATGGACCTGGGGCAATGGGGGGATTAAGTGACTTGCTTAGGGTCACAAGGAGTAGCGTGGATTTGAACCCACAACCCCAGGGTGCTGAGACCGTAGCTTTAACCACTGTGCCACACTCTCCCCGAGCTCTTTTCTTTTGCAACCAATAAATGTAGGAGGAACTCACACTTGAATTTTGTTTTTCCATCTGCTAGAGGTTGTAAAAACATCATCAATGTCTTTTATCATACCAAGCGGCATTTTGGAACATCTGATCAAGCTTTCTAATTCATATGTGGAATTTAGGAGACATCAAAAGACCCATTTGTTCTTGAAATATCTGGGTAATTAGCTTGTATGGATTATTGTAAGCTTAATAATCTATTTAGATTTGTAGAATGTTATTTTAACCATTTTATTTCTATTTCTTATTCAATTGCATTTTTAATCTTTTGTAAACCACACAGAACTTCACGGTCCTGCGGTATATAAGTTGTTATTTTTTATATCTGCAAAACATACTTTTGACAATGCTGGGATGGTGGTACCCGTATACAATATGCCAACTGCTTTGATTGTAATCATAGAAAGGCAATATATCAAGTCCCATTCCCTTCCCTTTTCAATAAATGTCATCTCTGATGTTAAGGCCCTGCTAGGCCTGGAGATCTTTGACCCTTTTGACAAGTAAAATAGTGCAACATTTTGCTGGGATCTATGAATCAGAATTATACAACCTCCTCTCCTTTTTAAGGGCCAACTGCTGTCCTTCTACTATTGGTCCTACATAGGGTCTGGATTTCCCTGGACATGTCCTCATTTTGAGGACATGTCCGGGGGGTCCGGACGGCTTTTCAAAACCTGGCACTTTGTCTTGAGTTTTGAAAAGCCTCCTCTCAATCGTGTTGGGCAGGAGGCCGACCAAAGCAGGCAGTGGGGGGTGGGGGAGCGTGGAGCTAGGGTGGGCCTAGGGTGTCAACCCTAGTTCTACAAAACCACTATCACAGTAGCAGGTTAACAGGGAAAGATCAACGATGAGAGGAATGAGGTGTGGGAGGAATAGTGATTGAGATCCATCACAAAATGTGAGGTCAAGAATGAAAGAAATGAGCGACACTATTTTGGTGTTCGAGGTCAGTGACAAGAGTGAGAGAGAGGAGGCAAAGGGTTTCTGGCTGTTCTCACCACAATCTGGAACGCAAATTGCAGCTTGGATGAGACTTGTGATTGGATTCCCTTCGGAGTGGGCGGCATTAATTATCACCTTTCTTCAGCAGGCTAAGGAGAATTAATTAAACAAATCTAATTATACAGGAGCAAGGTTTAGTTACATAAAAAAATATTAGTATTCCGTTAAATTCTCGTGAATCAATTGTCGCAGACTGAAGTGAAATCCAGAGAGAGCTGAGAAGTCATCATTCTTTCTGTGCCAAGGCGATCTTTCCTCAAACACCACAAACTCTCACAACCGTACCCATACATTGCCTCCCCCAGAGAATAGGAGCAAAGCGGATGCTAGCCCAGGGCACTTTCACCAGGCTGGGAGGAGACTGCTAATAGCACAGAGGGGGAGACGTCTCCTGGATTAAGAATACAGGGATAGAAATGGAGGAGACTTCTCCCCCTCTGTGCTATTAGCAGTCCCCTCCCAGCCTGGTTATTTGACTTCTTCATGATTGCAGATTTAACTACTTGTTAGCGTGTTAGACTTGGTTTTGATGGGCATAGCCTGGTGCCGTTTATGCTTCTTTTCTTGCTTTCCAAAATTTTGCCAATCTGATTGTTTAAAAAAAGCTTAAAGAAAAAAGAAGGTCTCCCTGGCACCAATAGAAAGCACTTTCAACAGACTGGTGGTGTCTGGGACGGCAAGGTGCAGCTTTCTTGACCTTAGTGTGGACTGTGCCTGGCTGGAAGGTAGGCCACACAAGGTATTATTAATCTGCCCTAAAATGATGGATAATAGGTCTCGCTGTGGAGAAAATGAAATTTAGCTGTCAGAGATGATGCATCAGAGGGATATTGCCATGAATCCTTGCTGTCCAGCCATCTACCATTGCCAGATCTGTCTCTGTCACAAAATCAAGGACAGGGCCCTGCTGTAAAGGTTTGGTTTGCTCCACTCCCTCTCGCCAGATTCTACAGAGGGAATCATGAACAGAAGAAAACTTTGCAAAGCCAGGGGCAGCAGAGCTTCTTTTGGGTCGGTTCGGGGTGGGGGGAGGAGAAGGAGAACACAAAATTCAACCTCTACCCCTGCAGTCCAAGCTCCCTTGTTGCTAATGTTGTGTAGTGCATGCCCCATGTAGTGGGTGTGGGTATTTATTTGATTGGGTCCAGGCCTGGGACCAGTAATCGCCAAGAGTCCAAAAGCAATTTTTCACATTCTTTCTTTTTGTCTCCATTCTCGCAATAAGTCAAGCGACAATGTTGTTCTGAATCAACTGTTTATTAAAAACAGTTCAGTGGAAAAGCAAACACAATGTGGCAGAGCTGCCACAATTACTGTATTTACAATGCCTCTAATGCTTTGGACAACCTAACTCCAGATCTCAAAGTCCAACTCTATTTTACAATCCTACTACTGATGGCAACTTGGGCAAGGAGCAATACTGAAGATACAGGAGGTGTGCCAGCCAATAGGACCACCTGTTAATCAGTTTCTCTGTCTCCATCTGCTGGTAGATAGATGTATGCTTAAAAAAAGAATACCAAGTAGCCGCACAACAAATCTCCTCTAAGGAAAAATCTCTGGACTCAGCCAAACACCTCAACTCTGTTGTGAGTGCCGGTAGATGCCTGCAAATGCCGGTTGCTCAGGACTATCAGGGCATAAATGCAATTAGTACAATGAAGGGAAAGAAGAAAAATAGAGACCCAGTCAGACCCTCTATTAGTGGAGGGAGGGTGAGGTAGGGACTAGGGGGAGAGGGGGGGCCCCCAGGTGTAACCCCTAAAGCCGGCACCGTTCAGCCAGACACCCCTGTCTCACTGAAGAAGGAAAAAATTAATTGTCCAGTCACAGCCAGAATTCAGGAGCTAGTTGAATAGCGACCTTCTGCCTGCTGGAGATGGTGAACCATAAGAAAACTTCCGAAAATCTCGAAACATAAACCGACAGAAATATTCAAAAAGGATGAGGCTCTGGATTCATCTGCTGCGTCTAAAGCAGGGGTGTCCAATGTCGATCCTCGAGGGCCGCAATCCAGTCGGGTTTTCAGGATTTCCCCAATGAATATGCATTGAAAGCAGTGCATGCAAATAGATCTCATGCATATTCATTGGGGAAATCCTGAAAACCCGACTGGATTGCGGCCCTCGAGGACCGACATTGGACACCCCTGGTCTAAAGGAAAGAAAATTAACAGGTAAGAACAATTTTTCCTTCCTTAGCAACAGCAGCAGACGAATCCAAAGACAAGGGGGAAGTGTGGTTACGGGGAGGGGGGGGGGAGGGAGGGAGAGATGGTGGGTGTGCTTGCAGCCGGTATTTGTGTGGTTTAGAGCAGATACTTGAACCTTGCTCTCCTTACAGCCATGAGTTGGCTCTCATTAAATGTAATGGGCCTCAACACTCCTAGAAAACGTAGCCTCTATTTTAAGGAGGCAGAGAGAGCTAAGATAGCTATAGGCTTTGTTCAAGAAACACACCTCCTTCCCCGGGGAGAAAAATACTTCACCCATAAGAAATACTTCACCTGCTATTTTGCATTCAACAGGGTAAAATCTAAAACTAACGGGGTGGCCATTGTTTTTGCTAATTTTCTGTCCCCTGAGGTGAGGGAGGTGGTTTGGGATAAGAAGGGGGGCTACCTTCTTTTGAAGGTGACACTGGGTGGACAAATGTAAACCCTGTTAAACATTTATGCTCTGAATACCGATCAGGGAGCTTTTTTCCAGCAACTGTCCGTCCTATTAAGGGATAAGGCGGAAGGGAAACTGATTGTGGGAGGAGACTTTAATTGAACCCTTAATACAGATTTAGACAATTCCTCCCGTTCAGTCATATATGGGAAGAAACACAGGAAGCAACTCTAAATTTTGGGAGGTTTGGGACTGGGTTGATGTTTGGAGATTACAACACCCCTTTGATAAGGATTACACCTATTATTCTGAGCCTCATTCTACTTATTCGAGAATTGATATGTGGATATTGGGAAAGGACGTTCTTCCTGGGGTGGAAAAAACTGATATTGCAGCTAGGATCTGGTCTGACCATGCTATTACTTTTACTATACTCGGGGGAGGGGGGTCAGGTATTGGCGGCTAGATGACAGCCTTCTTCTTCTCTTACACCCACAGAATGTGCAACAGATTGGGTGGGAATTACAAGACTAACTGGGTCATAATGATAATAGAGAGACCTCCCCATCAATTTGGGAAGCACTTAAAGCCTATTTGGCAATTTCCCAAAAAAATATGTGACGTTTACAAGTAATGCAAAACGCAGCGGTCAGACTGATCTTTGGGCTAAAAAAGTTTGATCACGTGTCACCCTACTACCGGCAGTTACATTGGCTACCTATGGAGGCATGCGTAAAGTTTTTTGTTTTTTTTATTTATTTATTTATAATTTTTCACAAATTGTTTAACAACAATCTAAAGAAATTAACAATTGAAAAAGAAAATGATTATATTAAATTATGTATAATAATTCCACATATATGACCAATCAAAGTCCACATATTGAAGAGAGAGAGTCCATCACCTCCAAGGGAAGTTGGGTCTAAAAGAAAGGAGAAAAAACTCATACGAGTTACAGATTACAGAGTACGGTTGGATTAACCATCTGCCTGGATAGAGGACTATGTTGAAGGATCTGGAGCTCTAAATTCCGTCTTACCCTCTAAAAAGAAATTTAACTGGTCCGGATCATAAAATATATATCTAACATTCTGATAGGTAAGACAGCATTTACAGGGAAAACGTAACTGAAAGGTTGCTCCCATATTCAAAATTAACTGTCGATATGCCAGGAATTTCTTCCGTCTGGCTTGCGTCAATTTGGATACATCAGGAAATATTGAAACTTTGGAGCCGTGAAATTCCGCATTCTCAGTCCGGCACGCGTAAAGTTTAAGTTCGCCTGCTTCTGCTTCAAAGCACTATACGGACTTGCCCCTAAATACATAACCAACCTTTTCTCCTTCTCAGCCAACAGACACAAGAGGAGCTCACACTCCAACTTCGTTTCCCCCCCCCCCCCCAGTTAGAGGTTGCAAACTGAAAAAACACCACGAACACCTTCTCTCACATCAAGCAGCGCTTTGGGGTAGGGACCTAGAACAATGGCTTTCGCCTACCACTTATGAGGTTTTCAGGAAACGCACAAAAACACACCTGTTCCTAAAATATCTAGACAACTGACCCTTTTCTCCTTCCCCCTCGATATTGATCACCATATCCTATTAATCTCTCTATCCTCAAAAATAGATTTCCTGTCCCACCAATTCTCTTTCTCCCTCCCCTTTTAAGTTCAATCAATTTGTACCTTGCTTAATCTTTTGTAAATCGCATAGAACTTCGCGGTATTGCGGTATATAAACTGTTATTATTATTATTAAAGCTGTGTTGAGGAGGAAGCATAGCTTTGGGATCTCATATCCATAAACCCCGCGAACAGCAGAGGACTAACTTTCTTTCTCAGATTTATCAGTTAAAATTGTCACATAAGGTGGGCCCTGCCGATAAACAGGCTGAATCACTCCTTAAACAGTTACGCCTATGTCTGCAAGCTTTAGATTTGGTGGCTATTAGTGTTAAGCCACACCCCATTCCACCTCTAAGTCGCGCCCCCCCTGCAAAGCCTCATCTTTGTTTTCTGACCTCTGGACCGCGTCTAGAGGGTCTCCGAGCACGCGCAAATGCCTGCGACCCATCCGCTCATGCTCAGAGGCCCTCCAGGCACAGCTTTCCAAAACCCAGACAAACTACCGTAAAACTAAAGGACCCAAAACAAACTAAACGCTGCATAAAAAGCTTCCCTGTGTTTCAACCCCTCAGCCCAGGTTTCGTTGTTTCCTCGTCAGAAGGGGGAACTAATAGGAGGCTACGCAGGCAGGGAAGAACCGCAACAGCAGACGCCCACAGGCAACCCGGGTCGAGAGGTCGAAGCACTGGGTAGCTATTTTTTTGCAGCGTTTAGTTTGTTTTGGTTACTTTAGTTTTCACGAGCTGCGAGTGCGTTGCTGTGATGCAGTGTTCTGAATGACCGCCAGATGTGACACAGAATCAGCTGGTGATACACTAAGCTAAGTCCAATACAGTGGTACCTCGGAGTCCGAACGCCCCAGAACTCAAACGCTTTGGAATCCGAACTTTTTTCTGTAGTAAATTTTGCCCCAGAGTCCGAACTCTGCTTTGGAATATTTCTTAATATTTTACCTTAAAATTTGAGTTTGTGGGACCCAGGAATGGATTAATCCAGTTTCTATTATTTTCAATGGGAAAAATTGTCTTGGAACTCGGAATGCTTTGGAATCCGAACTTTTTTCTGTAGTAAATTTTGCCCCAGAGTCCGAACTCTGCTTTGGAATATTTCTTCATATTTTACCTTAAAATTTGTTAATACCTTAAAATATTTGTTAATATTTTACCTTCAAATTTGAGTTTGTGGGACCCAGGAATGGATTAATCCGGTTTCTATTATTTTCAATGGGAAAAATTGTCTTGGAACTCGGAACACTTTGGAACTCGAACAGGGGTTCTGGAACGGATTAAGTTCGGATTCCAAGGCATCACTGTATTTCTTTACTTTGATTGATTTTCTGGCGGTCCAGGACCAAAGAAATACTATGACGGTCCTGTTGTTACCTCAGCTCACACTCAATGAGCACAAGGGTATGGTCCGAGTACTTTTATGCACTATATTTAGTTTTGTGTTATTTAAACTGTATATAAATTCAATGCCAGGCCATGCCCAGGCTCCAGCACTGAATTTCTGGGTAGAAGTTGCCAGAGGATGTGGTAAGAGCAGATAGCGTAGCTGGTTTTAAGAAAGGTTTGGACAGGTTCCTGGAGGAAAAGTCCATAGTCTGTTATTGAGAAAGACGCGGGGGAAGCCACTGCTTGCCCTGTATCGGTAGCGTGAAATATTGCTACACTTTGGGGTTTTGGCCAGGCACTAGTGACTTGATTGGCCACCGTGAGAACGGGCTACTGGGCTTGATGGGCCATTGGTCTGACCCAGTAAGGCTATTCTTATGTTCTTGAGTGAGCGGCAAAAATACAGTTGATTACGTGCAACTTTCATCACTTAGGGCCCCCTTTGATAAAGCAGGACTAGAGGTTTTTAGCGCAAGCTGGCGCAGTAAATGCTCCGAATAGAATTCCTATGAGCGTTGGAGCACTTACCGCACCAGCCCGCGCTAAACACCTCTAGCGCAGTTTTGTAAAAGGGGAGGGTTAACTGGCAGCGGAGTACCTGATAAAGATAGGACTGCATTTTCTGCAGTGCTATTTATACAGTTATGTTGGTCACTTAAGTGCTGAATTTTGACACTTAACTAGCCAAGTGCTGACTCCTTCTCCAGAATGCCCTCAAAATAACCAGTCTGGTTAAATGCTGCTGAATATACCATTTAAATCAGAGGTCTCAAAGTCCCTCCTTGAGGGCCGCAATCCAGTCGGGTTTTCAGGATTTCCCCAATGAATATGCATGAGACCTATGTGCATGCATTGCTTTCAATGCATATTCATTGGGGAAATCCTGAAAACCCTCCCGGCCCTCAAGGAGGGACTTTGAGATCCCTGATTTAAATCATTTAAAATATCAGACCCACAGCCTTTACATCCTGTTTCCATTATGTTCTCTCATTCTCTTCCTTGTATTTCAGGTGCACATCCCATTTTTGTCCCTCTCATGGTGTTACTTTACTAAATCATTTAAAATATCAGACCCACAGTCTTTACATCCTGTTTCCATTATGTTCTCTCATTCTCTTCCTTGTATTTCAGGTGCACATCCCATTTTTGTCCCTTTGATAGTGTTACTTTAATTCAGGGGTCTCAAAGTCCCTCCTTGAGGGCCGCAAACAGTCGGGTTTTCGGGATTTCCCCAATGAATATGCATGAGATCTATGTGCGTACACTGCTTTCAATGCATATTCATTGGGGAAATCCTGAAAACCCGACTGGATTGCAGCCCTCAAGGAGGGACTTTGAGATCTGTTTAATTCGTTTGAGTTGTTCCTTAAAAAATACAGAGAATCATTTAAAACAATCCACATCTTTAAAATGTAATATTTCTACACCAGTAAATTACTTCCGAAAAATAAGACATCTGAAAATCAATTGCTTCAGTAAAATTCACTGAAAAAGTTATCTTTTACATTAAATTATGTACCAGTTTTCTTAAAATGTAAAAAATAAATAAATAAATAAAATAATGCCTGACTCTCTCATTCCCAGTCCGAGACTGGTCGAATTTTCAGAGCTCCAGCATTTTGGTTTCCAATATTCGCACCAGGGCAAAAATATGGCCGTAGTTTCCCAACGAAAATATTAGTGAAGGTGGAGAGGTGAGATTTTTCATCCGCATTATAAAATGAGACCTTTCCTGCTTCGTAATCCACAAAAATTCCCACCGCCTGGGGTTTCACTCCCAGGAGAAGCCTAGAACTGAGGGAGGTGAATGCCACACATTCTTTCCCCTTCCACATCCCTAATGCCCAATATCCGCTCTCCGGCGAGAGTGTAAGCTTCCCATTCCTGCTCGCAGAATCTTTACAGACCCCAATGGCCCACTCGGTAGCATCTCCCACCTCCACTTCCCAGTAATGTCTGCCTGCAGAGATACCTTGACACCCCAAGGCACTAATAGAAGGATCGAATTGCTCAGGAACATCGGGCAGTTTCACCCTTGCGTCTCCGTGCTGTGCACTTTTCCGATCCTTGGACAGTATGATTTGAGGATGAGCAGTTTCAGGATCCAAAGTCACATCCACTGTAAATAAATAACAAATATTAATATACCCATCTCACTGACTCCTCATATACTTACTTCTAATAGTCAGGGGACTGGATTAAAACTGGATTCCCCTTATTTAGCAACTCAACTTTATGGCGGATCTGGCATTTATCAGGGGAGCTTTGCTATTTGGCACTACAAAGGCTTGATTCCCCCTTCAGGGTCCAGGCTGCTCCCACATCTGGGCCCACAGAACCTATGTACACCGGATCTGCCAGGTCCTCAGCAATTGGATGGTCTGGAGAATGATCCAGTGTGCATTGGTATGTAGGCCCATCTCTGATGTGCATAAAATTGCTGAGGATCCTGAGATGGCGTGGCCCAGACCCAGAGAAGATGGGGGGGGGGGGAGCCTAGACCCCGAGGCAACAGCAGAAAGGAAAGAGAATAGGAAGATTAGGTTCTTATTTTTGTAATCTTCTTTCTGTTAATCCCCAATGGAATCAGTACGAAAGGTGTTCAGTCCACGCCTGCAAACCGGGACTTGCGGAAAACCACACACTTTCTTCATCATGCTCTCCTACTTAGCTGAGAGAGACAAGACCCCCTACGGTTTTCATTTCTGCAATCGAACCATGCAGAAGTCTTTCTGATCTGCTCCGCTTCTTTTTTTTTTTTTTTCTTCTTTTATTCATCTTAAGTAGAGAATGACACAGGGTCAAATTTTTCCCCGTCCCCATAAGAAATAATTTTCCCATCCTGTCCCCACGAGTTCTTTTCCTGTCCCTGCCCCATCCTCATCTGCACAAGCCTCAAACACTTTAAAATCATAAGTAGCAACATTCTAGAGCTCAGATTGTGGATGTCATAATGGCCTCATTCCACCAATGCCTAAGCTCCGTCCTCAAGTGCACAAACCTCAAACACTTTAAAATCATAAGTAGCAACATTCTAGAGCTCAGATTGTGATGTCATAATGCCTCATTCCACCAATGCCTAAACTCCGTCCTCATCTGCAAAAGCCTCAGACACTTGAAAATCCTAAGTAGCAACTTTCTAGAGCTCAGATTGTGATGTCATAATGCCTCATTCCACCAATGCCTAAGCTCCGTCCTCAAGTGCACAAACCTCAAACACTTTAAAATCATAAGTAGCAACATTCTAGAGCTCAGATTGTGATGTCATAATGCCTCATTCCACCAATGCCTAAACTCCGTCCTCATCTGCAAAAGCCTCAGACACTTGAAAATCCTAAGTAGCAACATTCTAGAGCTCAGATTGTGATGTCATAATGCCTCATTCCACCAATGCCTAAGCTCCGTCCTCATCTGCACAAGCCTCAAAACACTTTAAAATCATAAGTGTTCGAGGCTTGTACGGTTTTAAAGCAGAGCTTACAGGAATGGGGGCAGGGACAGCGGCAAAACTCACGGGGGACATGATGGGGAAATTGAGTTCCTGCGGGACAGGGACAAATTTGTCCCTGTGTCACTCTGGTCGCCGTACATGAAAAAAGGACATAGTACTACTCGAAAGGGTCCAGAGAAAGAGCGACAAAAATGGTTAAGGGACTGGAGGAGTTGCTGTACAATGAGAGGGCTAGAGAAACTGGGCCTCTTCTCCCTTGAAAAGAGGAGACAGAGGGGACATGATCAAAACATTCAAGATAATGAAGGGAATTGACTTAGTAGAAACAGACAGGTTGTTCACCCTCTCCAAGGTAGAGAGAACGAGAGGGCACTCTCTAAAGTTAAAAGGGGACAGATTCCGTACAAACGTAAGGAAGTTCTTCTTCACCCAGAGAGTGGTAGAAATCTAGAACGAGGGGAAAGCACCCTCCAGGGATTCAAGACAAGGTTAGACAAGTTCCTGCTGAACCAGAACATACACAGTAAGGCTAGACTCAAATAGGACACTGGTCTTTGACCTAAGAACCGCCGCAGGAGCGGACTTCTGGGCACGATGGACCACTAGTCTGACGTAGCAGTGGCAATTCTTATGTTCTCAGTTGCTTCGGTGCCGCAAGACCCTCGTTGGAGCCAGGGAAAGGAAGCAGTTTCCGTAAAGCCGGACTGCAGCTTCACAGGGAAGCTTCCGGTAGACCTGTGGCGCCAGCCTGCTGCCTGCCTCCTTTTGGGTTCGGGGTCTGGTCCCCTGGGAGCTAGCTTGTCTTCTGACCTTGTCAAAGACTTAAGTGCAAGCTGTTTGTATCCTGAATAACAGCCATTCGGGTACCTTTCAGGACCATAAGGATCGTAGGCCAATTTTTGTGGTTTTGACGACATTTTTATGGTAAAAAGGGCTTGCAGATTTTTTTTGTGAAATATCATTATTTTTATTTTAAAAAAATCACACTTCTGGCTTATGGTCGGTGTGGCAAGTGAATCTTCTCGTCAATCTGGCAACGACGCTAATGAATGAATGTCGGAACCAGTTTGTTTACATAAAGGCAGTATCATATGGAATCCGTACATATCAAATTTAGAACTGTAGACTATCCCAATCAAAATTTATAGGATTTTAAAGTTATGGGACAAATATGTCCCTTGGTCCTGAAAGGGCTACGGCGCAGGCTGTGGTTTTCCCGGCACCGGCTGTATGAGAGGTTTCCATGGGGGAGTGGAAGGTTTCGGTCCGGGGTTCATCCAAATGGCAGCCTGATGGTACTGGAGATGTCTGGAGCAATTCCTTTCCCTTATTTCAGCTGCAGTGAAAAGAGCTGACAGGCATGGCACTTCAGTGACTGCGAGCACACCACCATTATATCCCATGAGAGAATTGGGGGGGTGGTCTGAAAATAGCGTTTTTGCAGGTTTCTGGGAATAGGGTTCAGGTCTCCCACCTCCAAATGGGCCTTTGCGATGTCAAATGGCAGCACCCCCCCCCCCCCCCCCCCCCCCGGTTAAAAACCAGATCAAGTGGAGTTCGTAAAAACTAGGTGAATCCAGCTTTTACCTATTTCCTGTCAGAAACCAGTGCATCAAATTGGAGATTTAGCTCTCTTTGTTGATTCCCACATCATAAATGAATGAAACAGAAATCCAAATTGGCTCACAAACAGCCTCTAACAGACATGATACACAGAGAGTGGGATAGTCAGCAGTGATACTAATTAAAGTGTTGTGCTGTGGTCTTAAATTTATAGAACACTATCATTTACACACATAAGTGTACCGTATACGCTTCTCCCTCCGTATTCGCGGTTTCAGCACTCGGTTCCGCTTATTTGCGGTTTTTCGCATGCTGACTCCTCCCCCACAAATAACATCATGAGTAAAGTACCTGTACTGTGCCAATAAAAAAAAAGTTTGCCGCTCAACAGCATTCACCCTCAAAATCGCTGCGTCCATGCTTTCACCCATAAAATCGCAGCTTCAAATCTTTCACCCTCAAAATCGCTGCTTCAAATCTTTCACTCTCAAAATCGCTGCTTCCCAGCGTTCACAGAGAAAAACACTGCTTGCCTGCTATCAGCCTGAAAATAGCTGCTTGCCTGCTATCATAAGGAGGCATTCCCTTCGTCTCTTCTAGAGAGCTGCAAGGGAACGGGGATGACGGGAATCCTGCGGGACCCGCGGGTTCCCCCTTCGGGTCACGGGGATCCCGTGGGGATGCCCCCTAGGGTCACGGGAATCCCGTGGGTATGCCCCCTAGGGTCGCGGGGTTCCTGTGGGGCTGGATGTACTAAATCGCGCGGCTTTTCTCCCTACCTGCTCTGCTTGCAGCACAGAGCCGAACGGAAGTCTTCCCGACGTCAGGAAGACTTCCGTTCGGCTCTGTGCTGCAGGCAGGGCAGGTAAGGAGAAGGAGAGTAGCCTCGCGGCTCGAGTGGCTACCAAGGGAGGGAGGGCGGTCCGCCCCGGGTGCAGCACAGCCGGCCAGGTCCCCTTACTTTTGTGGCGCTTCCCCGACCGACCGACAACAGCCCCGGTCCGACAAACCTCCCTGCCCTTAACCACGAATCTAAATTACCTTCTTACAGCAGCTGTAAGAAGGTAATTTAGATTCGCGGTTAAGGGCAGGGAGGTTTGTCAGACCGGGGCTGTTGTCGGTCGGTCGGGGAAGCGGCACAAAAGTAAGGGGACCTGGCCGGCTGTGCTGCACCCGGGGCGGGAGAGAAGGAAGGAAGAGAAGGACGCTGAGAGCACTGTGGAAGACAAAGGGGTGGAGAAGGACGCTGAAAGGCCATGGGGAAGACGGGGGGGGGGGGGAAGGACACTGAAAGCACTTGTGGAAGACAGAAGGGGGAGAAGGACGCTGACAGGACATGGGGAAGATGGGGCGGGAGTAGGACGCTGAAAGGAAATGGGGAAGAGAGAGTGGGGAGAAGACGCTGGCAGGGAAGAAGACAGAGATGCCAGAGTATGGGGGGAGCGGAGGGAAGAAGATGGGTGCCAGACCAATTTGGAAGGGGGAGAAAGGGAGAGGCACAGTAACAGAGCAAATGGAAGACGCAGAAGGAAGAGAGACAGTGGATGGAAGGAACTGAATGAGAACATGAGGAAAGCAGAAACCAGGCTACTTATCTTATAGAATTATTTATTTGGATTTCGATCCCGTTCTCCCAGGAGCTCAGAACGGGTTGCAATTGACATTCACAGTGAAATACAGGGCAAAATTTACAGGCATTTGTAGAGAGACAGGTGAGAAGAGGGGCAGCATGGGAAGGGAGGAGGAGGGTTGACGGAGTGGGAGATTAAGGAAGGGGAGCAAGGAGGGGGCTGTCCGTTAGGCCTGTTCAGTCGAAGAGATGCGTTTAGGTGCTAAAATTTATGCCCGCCGTAAACCTGGCATAAATGTTGGCACTTCCATACAAGTAGCACGCTAATGCCGACTGACATTAGTATTCTTGAACGGCAGTCACACGTGTTAACTGCCGTCATAAAAAAAGGCTCGCAGCCCATGTTAACATACTCCCAAGTACAAGAAGCAGCTTTCCCTAGGTCTATCGTAATAATAATTGAAGAACCTTTTCTTACAGGAATTTGTCCAAACCAGAAGTGCTCCCACACCTGACAAAATTTGCGACCCGGGCCCAAGAGTCAAGTCTCCCACCATGCGTCTCTCCAGTGTTGCGTGCACTATCATTAGGGATCTCCATTGTGCATATGACGGGGGATCACAGGAGAGCCAGTTGGTGAGGATGGCTTTTTTCCCATCAAAAGGGCTCTGGAGATAAATGCTGACATTCCCCTGGGTTTGGGCGAGGCTATATTATAAAATCCAAATAAAGCGATGTGGTATATAGGCCAAGATGTCTCCAAAACTGTTGGATTGCGGGGCAGGCCCAAAACATGTGACTCAAAGATGCGTGAACCTGATTGCATTTCGGGCAAAAATGTGACGCAGTAATCCCCATCCGGGCTGCACGTTCCCGCTGTTTTCTATTAAAAACCATTGTGAATATGGTGAAACCGCGCATAACATGGTGGGAGACCTGGCCTGTTCCTGAAGGAGAGGCAAAACACGGTGAAGAAAGTGCTAGGAATCAACAATTTTCTCTGTAAATGCTTGGAATCAGTGATTTATCTATGCAAGCTGATGTCATTTGGGGGGGAGGAGCCAGCAAGCTAAAAACCGCGAATAATCGAAACCGCGATTGCTGAAACCGCGAATATGGAGGGAGAAGTGTACACATAAACCGTACTTTCATTCTCTCTCTTACAAGATGGATTGCTCTCTAGTTTTGCAATGTATGAGCAGGAATCGCACACACAGTTGCCTGTCACAGCAAAGAATATGGTGCCTTACACCATTTGCAGATTATCTAATTCCCATGATCAACACAAACTTGCCCCATTGGCAACTGGGTCATTGTGCTTCATTGGTTTTATATCAAATTTGCTTACCTGCATGTCTGGTATGTTTTGTCCACCAATCTGAATTACAACAAAGACAAAAAGCAAACAGAAATTAGATATAAAAATATATTTCTGCTTATTTATGTTTTATCTAGTAATTAAAAAAAACAAACCCAAAATCCTTACCAAGTTCAGCATCGTGTGTTTCTGTATAGGTCAGAAAAAATAATAAATAGACAACCATTAGATAATGTAGTTTATACAAATATCCAAAAGTGCGCATATAAAAAGGCCTTTGATAAGTTTAAACATTGGATTAGATATCCTGTAATCAAAAATATATTCATAATTAGTTTCTTAGTTTTCAGACACTTCTGCAGTTCAGGCTTTCTAAGAAAAATGTGACATATACCGTATTTGCCGGCCTATAGGACGCACTTTTTTCCCCTCAAACTAAACTTAAAATAAGGGGTGTGTCTTATATGCCGATAATCTAAATTATGAGCTCTGCACCCTGTTCGTCCTACCTCCTCTGCTGCTGGAATCCCTGGTGGTCCAGAGATGCAGCTTGCAGGAGCAAGCTTTCTGCGCTCTTGCCCCGCTATTAACCTGGTTGGTTGGTGGCTGCCACAAGATCAGGTTTCTTCAGCCACTGAGCGGCACCGAGCAGGAGCGTGCTTTGGTGCTCCTGCTTGGCGCTGAGCAGCGGCTGAAGAAACCCGATCTCGCGGCAGCCACCTTCTAACAAGCATACTAAAAACATTTTTGCATGAGTTTTATTGTGTGGCTCCTTACACATTTATTTATAACATTTCTATTTTTACTAGGTGGATTACAAATGTACATACATGGTTCATGAAACACCACAATATCCTCTATAATAAAATCCTAAGCGCGCATGCGCACTTAGGACGGTGTGTTCCCTGACAGCATGCTATGTCCCTCCGTGCCAAATTCCATTTTCGAACACGCCAGCAACTGCCCCCTCATGCCCTCACTCACCAACCGCTGCTCCTCATCAAAGCAGCCTGCTGAGGTTCGCGGCCGGCTGTAGTGAAACTCACAGGCCGTTCTGTACCTCCGTAGCACGTTCCCTCTGATGCACGGGATCGTGTCAGAGGGAACATGCTACCGATGTGCAGAGCGGCCTGCAAGGTTCATTACAGCCGGCCGCAAACCTCAGCAGGCTGCTTTGAAGAGGAGGGCAGATGCGAATATACCAGGAAGCCGGATGCTGGACAGGTGGAGCAGGTAAGGGGTGCTGATGGACATGGGGAGCAGGGAAGAGGTGCTTCTGGACAGGGGGGAAGGTAACAGGAAGGGAGGCCTACTTCTGGACAGGGGGAGCAAGGAAGAGGTGCTGCTGGACAGGAGGGGGGAGGTAACAGGAAGGGAGGCCTACTGCTGTACAAGGGGAGCAAGGAAGAGGTGCTGCTGGATAGGGGGGAGGTAACAGGAAGGGAGGCCTACTGCTGGACAGGGGGAGCAGGGAAGAGGTGCTGCTAGACAAGGAGGGAGGTAAAAGGAAGGGAGAAGGTCTACTACTGGACAGGGGGAGCAGGCAAGGGGTGGTGGAGACAGAAAGAAAGACAGATAGACAGAAAGCAGGCGAGAGAGAGAGAAAGAGAGAGAGAGAGAAAGAAAGTGGCCAAGGAGAGAGAGAAAGAAAGAAAGACAGACACACACATCTATTCTAGCACCTCGTTAATGTAACGGGCTTAAAGACTAGTAGTCTATACATTTCTAAAACCACTACCTACGCTCAATATGCTGGTTCTAGTGACATGGATTATTACACAACTAACTCCTCAATAGTATAGTAGAGTTGTACTTCAGAACAACACATAAAGTAACCATGTCCTGTAAATAACGATTCATTTTTACCTCCAAATTTTTTCAGCATTTTTCGCAAAATAATAGTTTGCCGAGGGTAGCTCAGTTGGAAACACATTTTCCCTTCAGTAGAAACAACCTCTGTTTTGGGCATCTCTCTTTCCCGATACCTAAAAGTAAGACAAATCACTGAAATTATTTTGGGACCGCCCTAGGCCTTCAGGGTTTCCAGAAATCTTGTGTGACATAAAGGATAATTCATTAACCAAGCACCTGAGGTTGGGCACTCCTTTGCATACATACATATGCCAAAGAATAGCGTTTAAATCAAATAGTTTTATAGCATAAACTTCAGGTAGCTAATTCATAAACATAAGTTCAATAGAAATAAGAACTTCTTCGTCCTTATTTCAACTAGCGACCTTTAAAGATATTTCTTAGGCCCTCAGTGTCACCACTCAGAACTCAAACTTATCACTGTCCCGAGCTTTACGTGGCAAATCGTCACTGGGTCTAATTTTCCATTTTAGCTTCTATCAAGAGCTTTAAATACTTTAAATACTTATGATTTTCTTTAGTTTATAATTTAATTTCATTTCACTTAGCTTACGGGGTAAAACAATCGAGGAGGTCGATAGCATAAGAGAGGTGGTGCCTTGATAAAGCGGTTCCCGTGAAACATGTCGGTTATGTCACCCTGCTTGATATAAGACATCTCTAAAAAGAGACAGTACAGCAACATATAAGCTAAGTGAAATGAAATTAAATTATAAACTTTAAAGGTCGCTAGTTGAAATAAGGAAGAAGAAGTTCTTATTTCTATTGAACTAAAGAATAGCGTTTATGCACAAAATCTATTCCAGAGAAAGGAAAATGGTAAAACCAGAGGGCATAATTTGAGGTTGAGGCGTGGTAGATTCAAGAATAATGTTAGGAACTTGTGATGATGTGACGCGTGTATACTGTATGTACTCGTATTGCAAGACTTTGCTCGTTTAGAACAGACAATACATTCTTGCAGTGTCGAAGAGAGAAGAACCATCGGCTCAGTTGTGATGTGTGTCTACTGTATGTACTTGTATTGCAAGACCTTGCTTGTATATCAAGTTAAAATTTAATCAAATGTTTTGCTTGTCTTGCAAACACTTGCAAACCAAGTTACTTGCAATCCAAGGTTTTATTGTATGTACGTTCATGTCATATCGAGACTTAGGAGTCTTCACTGGAAAAAAGCCACTAACACAGAGTGGAAGATACAAGACAAGCCAGGGGTAGAGTGAGTGCGTAAACAATTTCAGTTATTTTGCTTCGAGGATATTTATAGGCTAAAATTAAAAGTCCTAACTGTAATTAAAAAGGGTAAAGGGGATGGGATTTGATATTCACTTTTTCTGTGTAGTTACAGTCAAAGCGGTTTACATAGTTCAGACAGGTACTTACTTTGTACCTGGGGACAATAAAGTGTTAAGTGACTTGCTCAGAGTCACAAGGAGATGCAGTGGGGATCGAACTCCACAAAAGAGAGCTGCACGAGAACGGGGACCTGCGGGGATCCCGCGGGTTCCCCCTTCAGGTAACGGGGATCCCATGGTGACGCCTTCTCTAGTCATGGGGATCCCGTGGGGATGCCCCTCATGGTCTCGGGGGTCCCGCAGGGCTGGGAGGCAGCTCGAGTCAAATGGCTTGTCTTCTTTTCTTGCCCTTTTGCGTCTTCTTTTCATGCCCTTCTGCTCCCAGCACACCACACGTAGCCGACCCGGAAGTCTTCCCCCGACGTCAGAGCTGACGTTGGAGGCAAGGCTTCAGATCAGCCCCGTGGAGCGAGCAGGACCCGCTGCCCTGTGAAGAAGTGCAGCACTCGAGAGAGGTAAAGTCTTGCGGGAGCCTCGGAGGTGGACAGAAAAGGCAGGGCCCGCTGCCCTGCGAAGAAGTGCAGCACTCGGGAGACAGGAGGGGGGCAGAAAAGGCAGGGCCCGTTGCCCTGTGAAGAAGTGCAGATCAGTCAGTCGGGAGAAACAGGGCTGTTTTGCGTTGTGCATTCAGACCCCCATATCTGGTAAGTGATCATTTAAATGCATTTTTGGGGCGCTTTCCTTTAGGCTTTGTCCTTTCAAAGTTTATTGCACTTTCTCTGAATTTTTGCTTTTCGGCATTAGAGGTGGGGGGGGGAGGGTTAGCTTTCTTTAGACGGCCCGTTCCGTATTTTCTGTGTGTGTTTTATTGACTTCTGACCATATGCATATCATAGTGTACTGTTATCTAGTTTTTTAAGGGGAAATCAGCATTTAAGAATTCTTTTTGTTAGTGTGTGTATCAAAGTGCAGGACTATACAAGTGCAGAATGGAAATGAGTCAACTGATGGGCCTGAAGTAATAGATAGAAGGTAAACAAAATACAATGTAAAAGGGAGAATTGGGCGTGAGTGTGTCAATGAGAGGGAAAGAGATGGTGCACATGGGGAATGGAAGAAAGAGGAGAATTTTTGGTCATAGGGAGGGAGGGAGGTACAGATGAGAGGGAAGAAAAAGATGAGAGGGAGAAATGTTGTGGTGGAAAGGGGACAGTAGGACAGATTGAAAGGGATGCAAGAGGGAGGATGTTGGACATAGTGGTGAAGGGAATGGAGGGAGAGATGTGGCATGGTGCTGGAGAGGGGTGATAAAACAGGAGAAATGTTGAGCATGGGGCTGGTGGACAGGTACGAAAGATGAGAAAGGGATAAATGCTGGACCATGGTAGGAGGAACCAATGGACAGCAACAGAAGAATTTACAGAAGATGGAAAAGCGGAAAAAAGAAACTGGGACCAACTTTATGGAAAAATAAGTCTCCAGACAAAGGTAAAAAACATAATTTATTGACTAAAATATGTTAGCTTTGGGAAATGTATATAGCAGATGTCTTTGTATTGTGTTCAAAAGAAAAGGAAATGCATTTCTGGTTTTATTTCTACAGTGTTGAAGTACTTGCTGACCCTTGCTGTGACTGGTGGGGATCCCCAAGCACCGCCAGCAGAGGACCTCCTCTAGAGACGGCCAGAACTCCCCTCCACCAAGCGCAGCAGTCGCTGGCAGCATCCATGAGCCACTGAGGTGCCAGCATTTGTGACTCAGGGACGCTACTGCTGCCTGCCAAGCTTGGCAAAAGGGACCCCCGGCCAACTGCAGAGGAAGTCCTCAGCTGAAAGCTTGGGGGGGGGGGGGAGTGTCCCCATCAGCTAAGTATTTCTATTTTATATTTACATTAGAGGCTCTGGTAGAAACCCATTTACAAAATATGTATTCTTCCCAATAAATATTTCCAAATTAATAAAGTCTCTTTGCTTATTTGTAAATGGGTCTCCACCAGAGCCTTTAATTAACTATTTCTGAAGTTTATAGGGACGGGCGGGGACGGAGGGGGTTCCTCGCGGGGTGGGTGGGATTTCTCTCCCTGCGCAAATCTCTACTCTACAACTAGAGAATGACACGGGGGCAATTTTTTCCCCCCTCCTCGCAGGACCTCAATTTCTCTGTTTCGTCCCCGTGACTATTCTCGCTGTCCCTGCCCCATTCCTGTAAGCTCTGTCTTAACCGCACAAGCTTCAGACATTTGTGATTTTAAAGTGTTTGAGGCTTGTGCAGACAAGGACGGAGCTTAGGCATTGGTGGAATGAGGCATTATGACATCACAATCTGAGCTCTAGAATGTTGCTACTTAGGATTTTTAAGTGTTTGAGGCTTGTGCAGATGAGGACGGAGCTTAGGCATTGGTGGAATGAGGCATTATGACATCACAATCTGAGCGCTAGAATGTTGCTACTTAGGATTTTTAGGTGTTTGAGGCTTGTGCAGATGAGGACGGAGCTTAGGCATTGGTGGAATGAGGCATTATGACATCACAATCTGAGCGCTAGAATGTTGCTACTTAGGATTTTTAGGTGTTTGAGGCTTGTGCAGATGAGGACGGAGCTTAGGCATTGGTGGAATGAGGCATTATGACATCACAATCTGAGCTCTAGAATGTTGCTACTTAGGATTTGAAAGTGTTTGAGGCTTGTGCAAATGAGGAGCTTACAGGAATGGGGCAGGGACAGGAAAAGAACTTGCGGGGATGGGGAAAAATTTGTCCCCGTGACATTCTCTACTCACAGCCTCAGGGTGATAAGGCAGCTGCTCTAACCAGTAGGTCACTCCTCCAGAATCTGTAGGCAACAGCTGTTAAATGGCATTTCATAGACAAGTACCCTATTTTTCGCGCCATAAGACACACCTGACCATAAGACGCACCCTAGATTTAGAGGAGGAAAACAAACAAAAAAAAAATTCGGAACCAAATTCTCCCAGCCAGGCTCTGCTCCACACTCCCTAGCAGGCTCTGTATCCTGGCCTGGTGGTCTAGTGGTAGGCAAGGACAGGGCACAGTGTATCAATCATGCTGTTTGTGAAGATCTGACCTTTAAAAAATATGCAGGAGGAAGAAGTGTTTGGAGTTTTTAGCTAGCAGAGCCTGGGGATCCCATCCAGCTAGATCAGAGATGTTCTGCTGCTGCTGGGTGGGCCTGGGCCAACCCATGGCTATGCTACTAGTTCTATGTCTTTTCCTGCCCTGAGGGAACTGCTCCTGTTTCTCTCCCTGACCCTCTTGCTCCTGTTTCACCATCACATACACATTTGCCTACCTGTTCCAGGCCTCCATGCTGGTGGTGACCTCTCCGCTAAAGCTTACTATTGCCGATTACCCCCTTTTAACCCAGGCTGTCCAGTCACACAACACTCTCTCGAACAACAACAGTTATTCGTGATGATCCACCACAGCTTCCAGCACATGTGCCCATTGGCTTGCAGCTGTTCCTTCCCACCACAACCTTCACCACTATTGGCTGTGGAATTCTGACTGACAATTCTATTATAGGCCTGCCTCTCCCTTCCTGTTCGTTCTGCTTGTCAACAAAGTAGCGCTGCCCGTTGGTTCTCCTCTGATCCCGCCCCTGAAGACGCGAACCTGTCCGGCGTGCTAGTAGGCAACTTGTATTTGTTGCCGCTGTCTTTCCTCCGAGGGAGCGCCGATGTCAGGGGTGGGGCCATTCATGCAGCGGTGCGGGACAAGGTAGGTGCTCAAAAAGCTTTTGTGCCACTGTGACACTGCTGCAGCTTCGGAAGTGAGCCAAACGTAAGTGCAGGACTGCGGGGGAGGGGGGTTATGGTTGGGTATTCACTCCATAAGACACACTCTTATTTCCACCCCCTTTTTGAGGGTGGAAAAAGTGCATTTTATGGAGCGAAAAATACGCTATTTGAATGCATCCATTGCACGTCACCTTTGCAACTTAAAAACATTTCTAGATTAAGAATGAAGGACTAATACTTTTATAAAGAAAAAGACAAGTCATACCTGTTTAGGGTGTCCTTTACATCCTGAAAGAAAAATTAAATAGAGATTATTTCTAGCTCTGGAGAACAGGGTGGGGGAAGATAGGATGAAGGTGAAAAGGGAAATAGTAGTGGATTCATGTACTTAGCCTGCCTGTAGAAAGAGTGGAGTTGAGGACTGTATTTGAACTCAAGAAAGCATGGAACAAGCACAAAAGGATCGCCGAAGGAGAAGAAAGGATAGTAGAAGTGATCCGGCAGTAGAAGTGATCCGATAGTAGAAGTGATCCGGCAGAGTACAGTACAGGGATTCAAACAGGGATTGGACAGATTCCTGAGGGAAAAGGGGATCGTGGGGTACTGAGGGAGGTGCTGGGGTGTTGCATAAGTATAGACAGCTCACCAGGTCGTGCAGGTGCAAGGCCGGAGGGTTAGGACATTGATGGGAAGATAGGACTTCGATGAGAAACCTAGGGGGCAAGGGGGCCCCCTTCTGGTGATTAAGGCAGGTCATGACCTGTTGGGCCGCCGCGGGGGCGGACTGCTGGGCGGGATGGACCTCTGGTCTGACCCGGCAGAGGCACTGCTTATGTTCTTATGTTCTTAACTTAGCAGTTGGTATGAATGGGCAGGCTGGATAGGCCGTACAGTCTTTGTCATAATTTTCTGTTTCTAGTCATAGGCAGAGGTAGGTACAGATAGGAGTAGAGGTAGGTAATAGGGATAGGATTAGAGGCAGTTACAAAATTAGTCAGGGACACTGTTCAGGCAATTAGGCCTGATGGGCCGCGGCGGGAGCGGACCGCTGGGCAGGATGGACCTCTGGTCTGACTCAGCGGAGGCAACTTCTTATGTTCATATACGTCGGAGAGTAGCTAACATTCACGTAGAGGTCAATATTCAAACAAATTGAAGTGCTCCTCATAATCATCGCATCACCTTCAAAAAATTACTTTTAGCATTTAAAACTCTGTCCACCAATGAACCACAATTCATTAATAGAATGCTTATCCCTTATAATTCATCACGCTCTCTTTGATCTACAACACAAAAGCTCTTAATAGTCCCTTCTTTGAAAGTTATCGGAACCAGACGTCATGATATGTTTTCGGTAATGGCCCCCCCCAACTCTGGAACACTTTACCTCAATATATAAGAGAGGAAAAGGACCTTAGTCGTTTTAAAAACAATTTAAAAAGCTTCCTTTTTTTAAAGATGCTTTTAATTTTTAAATTAAAATTTAAACAGTAAAGTAGTTATCCCCCTGAGAGACATTTGCCCTTCCTCGTGTCCTTTCCTTACATGGCTTTCTTTCTGCTTCTCTAAAGCACCAATTTTGTAACTTTTATTCCTTCTTTCCTTGTGTGTCCATTGTGTCTGTAAGTCTGTCTGTCTAACCCAGTGGTCTCAAACTCCAACCCTTTGCAGGGCCACATTTTGGATTTGTAGGTACTTGGAGGGCCTCAGAAATAAATAGTTAATGTCTTATTAAAGAAATGACAATTTTGCATGAGGTAAAAAACTCTTTATAGTTTATAAATCTTTCCTTTTGGCCAAGTCTCCAATAATAGTATTTATAGCTAAAAAGACATATGATCAAGAAAACTGTTTTATTTTACTTTTGTGATTATGATAAACCTACTGAGGGCCTCAAGATAGTACCTGGCAGGCCGCATGTGGCCCCCGGGCTGCGTGTTTGAGACCACTGGTCTAACCCATTATATTTACATTTTTAATTAGAATATCGCACAAGATGTTTCTACACTATGAACCATCTGCTGTCATAGTCTCCATTGTTGTTCTGCGCTTGTTCCGTTTTTCTATGCTTTCACCATTATTGGTTGTATGTTCCCGTTACAATTGCTAATAAAGATACTTCAAAAAAAAAAAAAGAATATCGAAAGATATGCTCATTTTTGTTTTCCTGTAACTCGCTTAGTAAATTTTGAATAAGCGATTCATCAAATCAAAATAAAACTTGGGCCTATACACCTATACCAGCAGCATATAGGATTATGAAAGCATATTTTAAACTTTTCTTTATGACTTCATTTTTTTTTTTTTTAAATTTCTACAAAGGGGTGCTGAAAAGTTCTCAGCTCAGCCAAGAAGAGAATGACGTGGATACGGTTCAATCAATGATCTGAAATAACGTCAAAACACGGAATTTTTTTCTGCAAATTTGGCACTTTAACAAAATAAAGATAACAATCTTTTCAGCTACAGTGGCAAAACAACACTCGGGCCCTAGTTTACAAAGGCGCGCTAAGCGTTTTAGTGCTGATTTAGTGCGCGCTAAATCAACACGTGCGCTAACGCGGCCATAGGATAGCATGCATGCGTTAGCGTGTGCTAAAAAGCTTAGCGCACCTTTGTAACAGAGGGGGGGCACCCTCTCGTATTTCTATTTCATCATAAGCAAACCCCCCCCCCCCCCAATTTATTTATTTTTTTTTGCAAGGAACAATCATTTTAATTGCTGGATTATTTCTCTTCCTTTTATGTTCAATATGTTTATTAATTTTCAAAGAAGAACAGTACACTCCAGGATACATGGTGGTCAAATGAATACCAGCAATCATCCGAAATTCACCACATACCCGAGCTCCCTCCCACCCACCCCCCTTGCAACCAAGAACACACTAAACCAGTGGTCTCAAACACGCGGCCCGGGGGCCACATGCGGCCCACCAGGTACTATTTTGAGGCCCTCGGTATGTTTATCATAATCACAAAAGTAAAATAAAACAATTTCTTGATCATATGTCTCTTTAGCTATAAACTACAATATTATTATTAAGACTTAGGCAAAAGCAAAGATTTATAAACTATAAAGAGTTTTACCTCATGCAAAATTGTCATTTCTTTAATAAGGCATTAACTATTTTTTCTGAGGCCCTCCGAGTACCTACAAATCCAAAATGTGGCCCTGCAAAGGGTTTGAGTTGGAGACCACTGCACTAAACAGAACTCATTCAGAGACTGGTGCAGCTCCTCGAACTCGGACCCGATCTTCTGCCTCTTGATTTCCGTATCGCGCTAAGTTGATCAAAGGAATAAAAGATCAATAAAATTTCAATAGGTCTGGCAATGAACAACAGGGTGCAGCTAACCTTGGGGGGACCCTTATACTAAAAGGCCAGATTTTATAAATGGCGCCCAGATTTGGGTACTGAAAAAAACAAGAAAGTGTGTCGAGTGCTATTCTACAAATGGTGCTCCGAGCTGGGTGCCATTTACAGAATAATACTTAGCCCCCTAGATCCACTTCCAACTTTGGGCAAAAGGATTCAACATCAACTGAAACCTGGTAAATTCCACGTGAAAATTCGGCGCAGATCCCCCCCCTGGTCTGACCCAGCAGCAGCAATTCTTATGTTCTTAATTCTAAAATACTGTGCACATCTTTAGTGAATATCTCTGACCTGCCCAAATTCCTTCTAAGGCCATGCCCTCTTTTCAGCCACACTCAAAGACTTACATGTTCATCTTTATAGAACAGCACAGTGAGGGGGAAGGGGCAGCGATAATATTTCCCCTTACCGCACCGGTCTTCTTCCTGGTGAGAAGTCAGGCCCAGCCCAGCCCCTGATGTAACGTATGGTTCAATTAGCCCTTATAAAGGGCAAGAACATCATTGAACTCCCAGCAGTGAGGAGCAAGGGGCAGCAATAACATCTCCCCTCACCGCATCGGTGGTCTTCCTGGTGGGAAGACAGGCCCAGCCCTGCCCCCGACACAGCGTGCGGTTTCACTGGCCCTTTTAAAGGGCAAGAACATCATCAAACTCGAGCACGGTGAGGGGGGAAGGGGCAGCAATAACATCTCCCCTCACCGCACCGGTCTTCTTCGTGGCGGGAAACCAGGCCCAGCCCTGCCCCCGACGCGGCGTGCGGTTTCATTGGCCCTTTCACAGGGCAAGAACATCTTCAAACTCCAGCTCAGTGAGGGGGAAGGGGCAGCAATAACATCTCCCCTCACCGCACCGGTCTTCTTCGTGGCGGGAAACCAGGCCCAGCCCTGCCCCCGATGCGGCGTGCGGTTTCATTGGCCCTTTCAAAGGGCAAGAACATCGTCAAACTCAAGCACAGTGAGGGGGGAAAGGGGCAGCGATAACATCTCCCTTCACCGGTCTTCTTCCTGGTGGCAAGCCAAGCCCAGCCCTGCCTGCAACGCAGCAAGCGGCTCCATCGACCCTTTAAAGGGCCAACGAGCAGACGGGCCCCGCCAAAGAGCCTTTTGTTTGTCCTAAAATGATCTAAGACGACACACCACTTCATAACTAGATAACGTAAGGTAATTTAAATACCTGAAAGCTAATAGACTAGCTCTCCCACCTATGCTACTGCTGCCTTCCGCCTTCTGCTAAGAGTCACTTAATTTAAAGATACAGTTGGCCGGCAATTTAGGATTACTTTGTTCTGCTCACAGCTTGCTTGCCGCTAGCCATTAGGACTAGAATGTTCTGCTTGCAGTTTTTTTTGGTTTTTTTTGACACTAGCTCTTATGTCTGCATGCAGCTTGTTTGCCTCTAACTTGATACGTTGCATACCAATTAAGACCGTACACTAGAGAATGACCCGAGGACACATTTTCCCCCCCCGGGAACTCATTTTCCCCGTCTCGTCCCCGCGAGTTCTTTTCCTGTCCCCGCCCCATTCCTGCAAGCTCCGTCCTCATCTGCACAAGCCTCAACCACTTTAAAATCATAAGTGTTCGAGGCTCGTAGAGTTAGGGCCACACATCACAATTCTGCGTTATAGTGCGTTAAACCCAAAACAATGCATTTTAGTAGAAGGGACCTTTTATGGTTACAAAGTGTGTAATCCCCCAAACCCCCACAATATTATATCAGACACAAATGCCCTTACGTTTTCCTCTACAGAAGTCAGTTTAAAAATGAAATGTATTTCCTGTAGTTCAGATAAAGCATTCCAGAACGCAAAGGAAATAAACCAGAAATGTTCCGTTTCATAATACGATTGTTCTTAGTTTTCCAGTAATGATCTTTTTCATGCAATTTATTTTGGGATGGAAACAATTACCCTGCAGGAATCTACTCTGAGGGAGATGGCGACACCTACCTTCAGCTCTTCAGCCTTCTTCTGCTCATTGCATTTATACTCGAAAATAGTATCCAGCTTCTTCCTTAGCGATTTCAGGTGAATTTTACATTTTTCCTGCAACATTTCAATATGTTCATTAGATTTTCGGTTTTCGCCTATGCCGATGATATACAATTATTACATCCAATTGACCCCAAGAATACACAGGAAATAATAGCAATAAATAACAAATTGAATCAGATTTATCATTGGCTGGATACCAACAAGTTATCACTAAATGTTAATAAAACCAACGCGATGCCATTCCCGTGGAAGGATAGGAGTTCATTTATTACCCCCATTTCGATTAATGGCAATCCATTACAGATACAACAAAATATTAAAATCTTAGGTGTTATATTCGACAATAAATTAACATTCCATGACCATATAAGTAATGTTGTTAAATCTACTTTTTTCAGACTACGTCAAATTCGTTCAGTTTCTAAATTCTCATGTTCAAAATCCCTCAATATTCTGATACATTCTTTAGTCATCTCTAAACTCGATTACTGTAATGCTTTATTCAAAGGTTTACCTCATAAAGAAATTAGACGTCTTCAAATTGTGCAGAATGCCGCCATTAAAATAATTTACAATGCAAAAAAATTTGACCACGTCACACCCTTACTTAAAGAATCTCATTGGCTTCCTGTAGCACACCGTATTTTATTTAAGATATGCTTACTCACGTTTAAAACTCTTATTTCTCAAACTCCTGCTTTTATCCATAGAGTCTTAATTCCTTATACCACTTCTAGAACATTGAGATCACAGGATCAACATCTATTAACCATTCCCTCGTTAAAAATCATTAATACAAGACGTCTCACTATTTTTTCGGTGACAGCCCCTCAGTCCTGGAATGATCTCCCAATATATATAAGAGAAGAAAAGAACCTCGAAAAATTTAAGATTAAGCTCAAAAGTTTCCTTTTTAACGATGCTTTTAGTGAATAATAATCTTTTATTATTTTTATCTATCTTTTTTTATTGTCTTTTCTCCCCCCTATGTTTTTACCTTTGTTTTTTGAATTTAACATAGAATGTAACCATTAATGAATTTTCCCATTGTTTCGATATAATAAGTAACAACTTAATTTTTTTTCTTTTTAAATTGTTTGTTTTTTGTAATTTTGTCCATTTATATAATATTTTACCTATGTTTATAATTATTAGTATTATCTTGTACATCGCCTTGAATGTAGAGTAGGCGATTAATCAAATTATTTAATAAACTTGGAAACTTGGAACATTCACAGTCATAAACAGAAGACCATATCATAGAAGTAAAAGTCCTGTGCTTTGGAATTTCATTATCACTTTTACCCTTACAACACGACCGTCTTCTTCAGTTCTTAAAGGCACAACAAAAATTTTATTTATTCTGCTTACATGGGCGTTACATAAGAATTCATTCTGGACACCTCATTTAATGTCCCCCCTGTGGGAGTGTGCGGTGCAGCGGTTTGAGCTACAGCCTTGGCCCCCCCGAGGTTGTGGGTTTGAATCCCGCTTTGCTCCTTGTGACCCTGGGCAAGTCACTTAATCCCCATTGCTCCAGGTACATTAGATAGCCCGTCGGGATAGTTAGGGAATAACGCTCGAGTACCTGAATAATTTGCAATCCATATAGAATTGTAGGATATGCGGAATATAAGAAGTGGGGTGCAATCAAGGCAGCTGTACATGACGTCTTGGCCAGAGAGGGCCCCAAGCCTGTCTGAACCTGTCAGGCCCTCTTTTACTAAGGTGCGCTAACCGATTAGCGGGCGCTAAACGATAACACGTGCATGCTAGTCTATGAGTTTTTAAGTTTCAAGTTTTTGTTTGTTTTTTTTATTTATAATTTTGAATACTTTACAATATCCAAGAATTCCAAAGGAAAAAAAGAAAAACCATGTTAAACCAATACATAATCAAAGTATACATACATAATTCCTTTTAAGCCCACATTAATGGGGAGCACATGCTATTTTTTTTTTTTTTCATCCATAAAATCAGGAAAATACAGAATAATAATTCTAGGTTCACACTAGGGAACCTCGATTCATTCCTTAAATTGGGATATTAATTAATTTAATTCTCCTCATAATCTCAGCTAAATGAAACAAATCTCATTTCTGTTCTCTTGCAACCAAAAATTGTTGTAGTTGTATAGGATCCCAAAAGGCATACTCAATCTCTTGTAATTTAACCAAACATTTACAGGGAAATTTCAGGTAAAAGGATGCCTCCAGGGCCAAAACTCTATCCTTCAATTTCAAAAATTCTTTCCTCCTCAATAGAGTGGTCCTAGATACATCCGGGAAAATCCTAACCAAATCCCCACAAAATTTCATTAACCTGTTTTTAAAGTTAAGTTTCATTATCAACGTCTTATCCATCTCACTCTTGCATGTTATTACCAGGGTGGACCGACTCTGAATCACATCCTGTGTATCTTCCAAAAATTCAGTCAAATTCAGTATCCCTGGATGGTGCAATCTGAGAAGAAGTGAATTTGTTGGAGAATGGTAAGCAATACACTTTTTCATCGGTACAGTAAAAGGAAAAAGAACTTTAATGATGATGTAATTTGGGGGGGGGCGGAGTCAGCTGCCGAAAAATCGCAAGTAAGCGAATCAGCAGATACGGAAACCGTGGATACGGAGGGAGAAGTGTATATCTTTTTTTGAGATACGGCAACCAAAACTGTGTATAACACTCAAGGTGAGAAGAACGTACCAAGGAGCGATACAGAGGTATTATAATATTCTCAGTCTTATTTATCACCTTTTCCTTATAATTCCTAGCATCCTGTTTGCTTTTTTTGCCATAGCCGCACGCTACTACTAATTATTTCTATAGCACTACTAGACATAAGTAACGCTGTACATCAAAACACAGAAGAGACGGTACCTGCTCAAAAGAGCTTACAATCTCATTTGGATTATTCTTCCCAACTTACATCACTTAGCATTTGTCATCTGCCATTTGGATGCCCAGTCTTCCAATATCCTAAGTTCTTCCTGCAATTTTTCACAGTCCTTATGTGTTTTGACAACTTTGAATTGTTTTGCGTCATCTGCAAATTTAATCACTTTACTTGTCGTTCCAATTTCCAGATCATTTATTATGTTAAATAGCACCGGTCCCAGTACAGATCCCTGTGGCACTCCACTATTCACCCTCTGTTTTCTGTCCAATAACCAACTCCTAATCCACATACCTCCTATCCCATGACTCGTTAATTTTCTCAGGAGCCTCTCATGAGGAACTTTTCTGTGAAAAGCCTGCTGAAAATCTAGATACACATAAGAACATAAGAATTTGCCGCTGTGGGTCAGACCAGTGGTCCATCGTGCCCAGCTGTCCGCTCCCGCGGTGGCCCCCAGCTCAAAGACCAGTGCCCTGAGACCAGCCCTACAGCACAGTTACTTACCGTAACAGGTGTTATCCAGGGACAGCAGGCATATATTCTCACATGTGGGTGACGTCATCTACGGAGCCCCGATGCGGAAGCATTTTCAAGCAAACTTGATTGAAGATTTAAGTTTGCTCTGGTGCATCCCCTCGTGGTCTCCAGTTCACTTAACTAGCCAAGAAGCCAACCTCGGGGAGGTGGGTGGGTTGTGAGAATATATGCCTGCTGTCCCTGGATAACACCTGTTACGGTAAGTAACTGTGCTTTATCCCAGGACAAGCAGGCATGATATTCTCACATGTGGGTGACCTCCAAGCTTACTGAAGAGGGATGGAGGGAAGTTGGCAATTTAAGCAAATAGATTTCGCAACACCGATTGGCCGAACCGGCCATCGCTTCTGGACAGGGAGTCCAGACAGTAGTGGGAGGTGAAGGTATGAACCGAAGACCATGTGGCAGCCTTGCAGATTTCCTCAATAGGTGTTGACCTGAGGAAGGCTACGGAGGCTGCCATCGCTCGGACTTTGTGTCCCGTTACTCGACCATGCAGCGCGAGACCAGCCTGAGCGTAGCAAAAGGAGATGCAATCGGCCAACCAGTTGGACAAGGTGCGTTTGGAAACTGGGTGACCTAACCGGTTTGGGTCGAAGGACAAAAACAGTTGTGGGACTTTCCGGTGTGGCTGAGTGCGTTGGAGGTAAAAGGCCAACGCTCTTTTGCAGTCAAGAGTGTGGAGCGCCACTTCTCCGGGGTGAGAGTGGGGCTTGGGAAAAAAACACAGGTAAGACAATGGACTGATTGAGATGGAAATCAGACACTACTTTAGGTAGGAACTTTGGATGGGTGCGGAGTACCACCTTGTCGTGATGGAATACCGTGAAGGGTGGGTCCGCTACCAGAGCTTGTAGCTCACTAACCCGCCGTGCGGACGTGAGTGCAAGTAGGAAAATTACCTTCCAAGTGAGGAATTTTGGATGGCATTTGTCTAGGGGCTCAAATGGAGGTTTCATTAGTTGAGCCAGAACCACGTTAAGGTCCCAAACCACCGGGGGAGGTTTGAGAGGGGGGTGGACGTTCAGCAGGCCCTTCATGAAGCGAGTGACTAAGGGATGGAGCGAGAGGGCTTTCCCTTCCAGGGGCTGATGAAAGGCCGCAATCGCACTGAGGTGTACTCGAATGGAGTTGGTCTTTAGGCCGGAATGAGATAGTTGAAGTAGATAGTCAAGGACCAGGGGGACGGGGACCGACACCGGGTCCTGGCTGTGGGAGGAGCACCAGGTTGAGAATCTGGTCCACTTTTGGGAGTAGCAGGTTCTCGTCGAGGTTTTTCTAGAGGCCTCCAATATCTCCTTGACTGATTGAGACACGGGGAGAGCAGTCAGGGGGAGAGAAACCAAGCATTCAGATGAAGAGATTGAAGATTGGGATGTAACAGTGAACCCTGACCCTGTGACAGTAGAGAGGGAAACAGAGGCAGAGGCAGTGGATCTCTGACACTGAGTTGAAGTAGAAGGGAAAACCACGGCTGGCGTGGCCAGCGAGGGGCAATCAGGATCAGGGTGGCTTGTACTGTTTTCAGGTGGACAAGCGTCCGCAGTATCAGAGGGAACGGCGGGAACGCGTACAGGAACCTTCCCTCCCAATCGAGGAGGAAGGCGTCGGCCTCGAGCCGGTCCGGGGAGTATATCCGGGAGCAGAAGAGAGGCAGCTTGTGATTGTGAGGGGACGCGAACAGGTCTATTTGAGGCGTCCCCCACCGTTCGAACACTCCTCGTAGGGCCTGAGAGTGTAGTGACCACTCGTGTGGCTGGAGGAGGCGGCTGAGTCTGTCCGCCAGGCAGTTTTGTTCTCCTTGTATGTACACCGCCCGAAGGAAGGTGTTGTTGGAGATTGCCCATTTCCAGAGGCGCAGGGCTTCCCGGCAAAGGGGCCAAGATCCTGTGCCCCCTTGTTTGTTTACGTAGTACATCGCTACTTGATTGTCGGTTCGGATGAGAACCACTCGGTCGCGGAGCAGATGTTGGAAGGCTACTGCTGCGAGGTAGATGGCCCGAAGTTCTAGCACGTTGATGTGGCAACGGCGGTATTGTGCTGACCACATTCCTTGGGTGCGCAGGCCGTCCAGATGGGCTCCCCAAGCGTACTCCGACGAGTCCGTGGTGAGTACCTTGCTGTGGGGTGGGGTGAGGAAGAGCAAACCTTTGGAAAGATTTGAAGAGTCGGCCCACCAGCGGAGCGATCGTTGCAATGAAGGAGTCACTGTCACGGAGTGGTCGATCGGGTCCCGGTCTTGACGCCATTGAGACGCCAGGGTCCATTGAGGGATTCTCAGATGGAGGCGGGCGAAGGGTGTGACATGGACGGTGGAGGCCATGTGGCCCAGAAGGGTCATCATCTGTCGGGCTGATACTGAGGTCAGCCGAGAGATCCTTCGGCTCAGACTTACTAACGCCTCCAGGCGTGGAGGGGGGAGGAAGGAACGGAGGCGAACCGTGTCCAGCGTGGCCCCGATGAACTGTAGGGATTGTGAGGGGCGTAGTTGAGATTTTGGGAAGTTTATTTCGAACCCCAGACTTTGTAGATAGGTAATAGTCTGTTGGGTCGCTGAGATAGCCCCTTCTTTGGACGGGGCTTTGATTAGCCAGTCGTCCAGGTAGGGGAATACCTGGAGGCCCTGGGAGCGTAAGGTTGCTGCTACCACCACGAGGCACTTGGTGAAGACTCGAGGTGATGATGCTAGTCCGAAGGGGAGGACTCGGTATTGTAGGTGCCAGTCCCCTACTTGGTAACGCAAAAACTTGCGGTGAGCGGGGTGCACTGGGACATGTGTGTACGCCTCCTTGAGATCGAGGGAGCAGAGCCAGTTGCCCTCGTCGATCAGGGGGTAGAGTGTTGGTAGTGAGAGCATCCGAAACTTTTCCCGTACCAGGAATTTGTTGAGGCGTCTCAAGTCTAGTATTGGGCGTAGGTCTCCCGTTTTTTTCGGTACCAGAAAGTAACGGGAGTAGAAGCCCTTCCCCCGTTGGTCGGGGGGGACCTTCTCCACTGCTCTCAGGCGAAGCAGGTCTCGAGCTTCGGAGAGGAGTAGAGGTAGCTGAGTCCTGTTGGGAGGGCAATTCCTTGGGGGGTTGTCCGGGGGAATGGCCCGAAAGTTGAGAGAGTACCCTGATGAGATCACGCCAAGGACCCATGCGTCCGTCGTGAGTTGTTCCCAGCGAGGGTAAAAGGCTTTGAGTCGACCTCCGATGGGAAGGCGGCCTGGGACTATGGTTCCGCGTGTCCCGTCAAAAGGACGGGGATGGTTTGGTGGTCGCGGGCGGTTGGGACTTGGGCATGGCCCTGTGATGGGCTTGCGGACGTCTGGGTGGGGGCCGCGAGAAAGCAGGGGTGGACTTTTGTGGGTAGCGGCGCGGAGGGGCCCTGTATGGCCTGGGCGCTGGCGGTTTGGGCTTTTGCCGGACAAGGGAGGCAAATGAGCGTTCATGTTCGGAGAGGCGTTTTGTCGCCGCCTCGATAGTGTCATCGAACAATTCCTTTCCCACGCAGGGGAGGTTAGCTAACCGGTCCTGTAAGTTGGGGTCCATGTCGACCAGGCGCAGCCAAGCTAGTCGGCGCATGGCGATAGCGAAGGCTGCTTCTCTGGAGGAGAGTTCGAAGCCATCGTAGGCCGCGTGGAATAGATGAAGGCGCAGGTTGGAGAGGGACTCTAAAAGCAGGCCAAACGTTTCCTGCCGGGAGGCCGGTAGGTCAGTCTCAAAGGCTCTCAATAGTCCAATGAGGTGTTTGAGGTATGATGTGAAGGTGAAAGTGTAGCTTTGCACCCTAGAGGCCATCATTGCGTTTTGGTATAGTCTCCTGCCGAACTTGTCCAGGGTTCGGCCTTCCCGGCCTGGGGGTACCGCTGCTGAGACCCGGGACGGGTGAGCCTTTTTCAAGGAGGATTCCACTAGCAGCGATTGGTGGGAGAGCTGTGGTTGCTCGAATCCCGGATAAGGTACTGTGCGGTACTTGGCCTCCATTTTGGAGGGTACGGCCGTGACCATGTAGGGGGTCTCCAGGTTCCTGAAGAAGGCCTGTTGGAGTACCGGGTTAGGTGGTAAGCGAAGGGACTCTCTGGGCAGTGATGGCATATCCAGCTCCGCCAGGTACTCCTTAGAGTATCTGGAGTCGGACTGGAGATCTAAGTCCAATGCGTGGCCCATGTCTTGGACAAAGCGAGTGAAGGATGGGCGAGATGTCCCCGGAGCCCCGTGCGGGGTCAGGGAACGAGACCTTCGTCGGGTGGAGAAGGATAAGGAGGCTTCCCTCGAGTATCGAGGTTCATGCTCTGATCCATGCTCCGAGGTTGGGGAAGCACTGTGAGAGTGTTCCGGGGTTGTCGATCTTCGGCGTCTCGAGGAGCCCCTCGGAGACGATGCCGGGGTTAGGGGTACCGATCGATGTCGGATTGGTGACCTCGATCCGGACTCCCTCGGAGAATGCGTCCGAGGGGGAGTTCGGAGGATACGCGGGTTGGAGAGTGATAACTCAGCCACCCTTAGTGGTCCCGTACGAGGTGTGGGAGAACGGCCTCGTAGGGTTGGTGAACCTCGGGCCTTCTTGGAGGTACGGCGGTTCGAGGTTTCTGTCGTTCTAGCCCGACGTTTTGCCCCTCGGCGGTCCGCAGAGGGGGAACGTCTCGGGCGTCTCGGCGAGGAGTCCGAGGAGGATGGGATGCGGCGAGGATTGCGCACCTTTCCTCGAGGTTGTTCGGTGTGAGGCTCAGGTTGGTCTGGCACATTCGAGGTCGAGGCCGATTGAAACTGGGCCATTGCAGCGGACAGCTCCGACGTGATCATCGCTCGGAGTAGGTCCTGGAAGACGGGCACGGACAGCATCGAAGGCATGTCCCCTGCCTCTGTGCGCTCCACCGGGGGCGACCTCGTATCAGAGTATTCCCGTGTGGTGGAGGCACGGCCCGAAGGCTTGGAGGGCTTAGACGGGGCTGTAAGCATGGGGCTTCCGCCATGCGTCGCCGTTGTCCCCGAGGCTGGCTTCTTCGCTGTTACAGAACCTGAAGAGGGAAGAGGGGACTTACCCGGAGCCGAGGCTTTCTGTTGTCCCGAGGACTTCGGGGTCGAGTCTCGAGGCGATGCCGAGGTTTCCGGGGCCGAGGTCAAGGCCGGGGCCGAGGCCAGGGCCGACCTCGAGGCCGAAGTGGAGGGTTGGTCCGGGGTGAAGAGATCCGCCATGCGGGCTTTTCTTCGGCGGAGGGCCCGGTTTTGGAAAATAGCGCACTGGGGGCAGGAGTCGGTTGGATGAGTCGCCCCCAGACAAAGGATGCACCGGCGATGCGGGTCTGTGAGAGAAAGAAGCCGCTCGCACCGGGTGCACTTTTTAAAGCCGGTCAAAGGCCGGGACATTAAATCGAAAGTAGCCGCGGCTCGATTAGCCACGCGGCCACGGGGACCCGGAAGCCTCCGGGTCGTTGAAAACGAAGCAGGAATCAAGTAAAAAGGTAAGGAATTCGCGCACAGCGACTTAATCGTGAAAAAACAAGAAAAAATCGCGGTGCTAGAAGGCAGTTGGGGCAGAGCCTGAAAAACACGTCTTCTAGGCTCGCGGAAAATTTTGAACTGGAGACCACGAGGGGATGCACCCCCTAGTGGAGCAGGAAGGCACGCATGCGTGGAGCAGCAGAGCAAACTTAAATCTTCAATCAAGTTTGCTTGAAAATGCTTCCGCATCGGGGCTCCGTAGATGACGTCACCCACATGTGAGAATATCATGCCTGCTTGTCCTGGGATAACTGCTTATGTTCTGGTTCAACAGGAACCCGTCCACTCAGTCTATATTTCCAAATCTGTATGTTATAACTATACTGTAAAAGCTGAAATTTATACCTCTATGTACACAAAGTTTGTTTTTCCCACCAAAGTTTGTCCCGCTTATACTGTGAATGTACTCTTGTAACCCATTCTGGGCTCCTTTGGGAAGACTGGCGAAATAAATTAAAGAAGAGAAATCAAAACCATATTATTCAGGAAATTTATCAAGACAAGCTTATGATATAACCAATTACTTCAATCACCAGACCCTAAACATTCCAACCAAATAGTTATCTTGTAATCTTCTGGATATGACCAGAATCTCGTCTTTTTGTAATCCGCCTAGAACCGCAAGGTATTGGCGGAATAAAAGTTTCAAGTTTATTAAAATTTTGATATAAACGCAATATCAAATATTTTCAATGTGTAAAACAATAAAAAATTTTGGGGGGAGGACAGAAAGCACAGTTACTTACCATAACAGGTGTTATCCAGGGACAGCAGGCATATATTCTCACATGTGGGTGACGTCATCTACGGAGCCCCGGTGCGGACAGCTTTTCAAGCAAACTTAATTGAAGATTTAAGTTTGCTCTGCTGCACCACGCATGCGTGCCTTCCTGCTCCACTAGAGGGCGCATCCCCTCCTCGTGGTCTCCAGTTCATATAACCAGCAAAGAAGCCAACCTCGGGGAGGCGGGTGGGTTGTGAGAATATATGCCTGCTGTCCCTGGATAACACCTGTTACGGTAAGTAACTGTGCTTTATCCCAGGACAAGCAGGCATGATATTCTCACATGTGGGTGACCTCCAAGCTAATGAAAAGGGGATGGAGGGAAGTTGGCAATTTAAGCAAACAGATTACGCAAAACCGATTGGCCAAAACGGCCTTCGCTTCTGGACAGTTAGTCCAGACAGTAGTGGGAGGTGAAGGTATGAACCGAAGACCACGTGGCAGCCTTGAAGATTTCCTCAATGGGCGTGGATCTGAGGAAAGCTACCGAAGCTGCCATCGCTCGGACTTTATGCCCCGTAACTCGACCGTGCAGCGCGAGACCAGCCTGAGCGTAGCAAAAGGAAATACAAGCAGCTAACCAGTTGGACAAGGTGCGCTTGGAAACTGGGTGTCCCAACCGATTGGGGTCAAATGACAAAAACAATTGTGGAACTTTCCGATGAGACTGAGTGCGTTGGAGGTAGAAAGCCAACGCCCTCTTGCAGTCAAGAGTGTGGAGCGCCACCTCTCCCGGATGAGAGTGGGGCTTGGGAAAAAATACAGGCAAGACAATAGTCTGATTGAGATGGAAATCAGAGACCACCTTGGGCAAAAACTTAGGATGGATGCGGAGAACCACCTTGTCGTGATGGAATACAGTGAAAGGTGGGTCCGACACCAAAGCCTGCAGTTCGCTCACTCTCCGAGCCGATGTGAGGGCAAGCAGGAAGATCACCTTCCAAGTGAGAAACTTTAGAAGACATTTATCCAGGGGCTCAAATGGAGAGTTCATAAGTTGAGCCAGAACCAGATTAAGATCCCAAACCACTGGGGGAGGTTTGAGAGGAGAATGAACATTCAAAAGACCCTTCATGAAGCGGGAAACCAATGGATGAATGGAAAGAGACTTGCCATCGAGGGGCTGATGGAAGGCGGCGATCGCACTAAGATGTACACGAATGGAATTGGTCTTCAGGCCAGAATGAGATAAATGAAGCAAATACTCCAGAACCGAAGACACAGGGACTGACACAGGGTTCCTGCCGATGAGAGGAGCACCAGGACGAAAATCTAGTCCATTTCTGAGAATAGCAGAGTCTAGTCGAGGCCTTCCGTGAAGCCTCCAATATCTCCCTGACTGACTGAGACACCGGGAGAGAAGTCAGGGGGAAAGAAACCAAGCAGTCAGATGAAGAGACTGAAGATTGGGATGTAACAGCGAACCCTGACTCTGAGATAGCAGAGAGGGAAACAGAGGCAGAAGTAGAGGATCCCTGACACTGAGTTGAAGGCTGGTGCGGCCACCGAAGAGCAATCAAGATCAGAGTGACTCGCACCGATTTGAGATGGACCAGCGTCCGCAGAATCAGAGGGAAAGGCGGAAACGCGTACAGAAACCTTCAGGAGGAAGGCGTCGGCCTCGAGATGGTCCGGGGAGTACATCCGGGAACAGAAGTGAGGCAGTTTGTGATTGAGGGGGGAAGCGAACAGATCTATCTGAGGAGTCCCCCACTTGTCGAACACCTGTCGCAAGACCTGAGAATGCAGGGACCACTCATGCGGCTGGAGGAGGTGGCTGAGTCTGTCCGCCAGACAATTCCGCTCTCCTTGTATGTACACCGCTCGAAGGAAGATGTTGTTGGAGGCCGCCCACTCCCAGAGGCGCAGGGCTTCCTGACAGAGGGACCAGGACCCCGTCCCACCTTGCTTGTTTACATAGTACATTGCCACCTGGTTGTCGGTACGGACGAGAACCACCTGGTCGTGGAGCAGATGTTGAAAAGCCACAGCGGCGAGATAGATGGCCCGAAGTTCCAGCACGTTGATGTGACAGCGACAGTCCTCTGCTGACCACATCCCCTGAGTGCGTAGACCATCCAGATGGGCCCCCCAAGCGTACTCCGACAAGTCCGTGGTGAGTACCTTGCTGTGTGGAGGGGCGAGAAAGAGCAAACCTTTGGAAAGATTTGAAGATTCGGCCCACCAGCGGAACGATCGTTGCAAGGAAGGAGTCACTGTCACGAGACGGTTGATCAGGTCTCGATCCTGACGCCATTGAGAGGCCAGTGTCCATTGAGGAAATCGCAGATGGAGACGGGCGAAGGGTATGACGTGGACGGTAGAGGCCATGTGGCCCAGAAGCGTCATCATCTGTCGTGCTGAGACCGAGGTCAGCAGCGAAATCCGTCGACTCAGACTTACTAATGCCTCCAGGCACGGAGGGGGAAGGAAAGAACGGAGGCGAACCGTGTCCAGCACGGCCCCGATGAACTGTAAGGACTGAGAGGGGCACAGTTGGGATTTTGGAAAGTTTACCACGAACCCCAGACCCTGAAGGTAAATAATAGTCTGTCGGGTCGCTGAGATAACCCCCTCCCTGGACGGAGCTTTGATCAACCAGTCGTCCAGGTAGGGGAATACCTGAAGACCTTGAGAGCGCAAGGCGGCTGCGACCACCACGAGACACTTTGTGAAGACCCGAAGCGACGAGGCCAGGCCAAAGGGGAGGACTCGGTATTGTAAATGAAGCTCTCCCACCTGAAAACGCAGGAACCTGCGGTAAGCGGGATGCACTGGGACATGTGTGTAGGCCTCCTTCAGATCGAGGGAGCAGAGCCAATCGCCCTCGTCGATCAGAGGGTAAAGAATCGGGAGGGAAAGCATCCGAAACTTTTCTCGCACCAGAAATTTGTTCAGGCGTCTCAAGTCCAGAATTGGGCGCAGGTCTCTCGTCTTCTTCGGTACCAGGAAGTAACGGGAGTAGAAACCTTTCCCCCGTTGGTCGGGGGGGGGACCACCTACACTGCCCGCAGGCGAAGCAGGTCTCGAGCTTCCGAGAGGAGGAGGGACAACTGAGCCCGATTGGGAGGGCACACACTTGGAGGGCTGTCTGTAGGAATCTCCCGAAAGTTGAGAGAGTATCCTGAGGAAATCACGCCAAGGACCCATGCGTCTGACGTGATTTGCTCCCAACGAGGGTAAAAGGCTCTGAGGCGACCCCCGATGGGAAGGAGGCCTGGGACTGTGGCGGAGGGGGCCAGCCCCCATCCGCGTATCCCGTCAAAAGGACGGGGATGGTTTAGCAGCCGCAGGCGGCTGTGACTTAGGCAGAGCCCGAGGATGAGCTTGCTGGCGTCGGGGCGGAGGCCGCGAGAAACTAGGAGTAGATTTTTGTGGGTAGCAGTGTGGGAGGGCCCGGAACGGTCTGGAGGCGGGCGGTTTAGGCTTAGGCCGGACAAGGGACGCAAATGAGCGCTCGTGCTCAGAGAGGCATTTCGCAGCCGCTTCGATGGTATCATCAAAAAGTTCCTTGCCCACACAAGGGAGGTTAGCCAACCGGTCTTGTAAGTTGGGGTCCATGTCGACCAGGCGCAACCAAGCCAGGCGACGCATGGCCACAGCAAAGGCTGCCACCCTGGAGGAAAGCTCGAAGCCATCATAGGCCGCATGGAATAAATGGAGGCGTAGGTTGGAGAAATCCTCTAGGAGCAGGCCAAACACTCCTCGACGGGAGGCCGGCAAGTCCGTCTCAAAGGCTCCCAAAAGTCCAATCAGGTGTTTCAGGTAGGACGTAAACGTGAAGGTGTAATTTTGCACCCTCGAGGCCATCATAGAGTTCTGGTATAGTCTCCTGCCGAATTTGTCCAGGGTCCGACCCTCCCTACCTGGGGGGAGCGCAGCTGAGACTCGGGAGGGGTGAGCCTTTTTCAAGGAAGATTCCACCAACAGTGATTGGTGGGAGAGCTGTGGGTGCTCAAACCCCGGGCAGGGCACTGTCTGGTATTTAGACTCCATTTTGGAGGGGACAACCGTCACCATATAGGGAGTCTCCAGATTCCTGATAAATGCCTGCCGGAGCACCGGTTTCAGTGGCAGGCGAAGGGACTCTCTAGGTGGAGAGGGCATATCCAGTTCCGCCAGGTACTCCTTAGAATACCTCGAGTCGGACTGAAGGTCTAAGTCCAGAGCGTGACCCATGTCCTGGACAAATCGAGTGAAGGAGGGGCGGGATGCTCCCAGAGCCCCGTGAGGGGACGGTGAGCAAGACCTCCGTCGGGCTGAAAAGGACGGGGAAGCTTCCCTCGAGTAACGAGGCTCACGCTCCGACCCGCGCTCCGAGACCAGGGATACACTGTGAAAGTGTTCTGGGGTCGAGGATCTGCGTCTCCTCGAGGAGCCCCTCGGGGACGACGCCGGGGTGCGAGGTACCGACCGATGTCGAGTCGGAGACCTGGACCCGGACTTCCTCGGCAATAGCCTGGAACCTCGGACTGGAGCCCCGGACCGAGGGGGAGTCAGAAGAATCCGAGGGTTGGAGAGTGATAACTCCGCTACCCTCAGCGGTCCCGCACGGGATGTCAGGGAGCGGCCTCGGGGAGTAGGTGAGCTTCGGGCCTTCTTGGAGGTCCGGCGGCTCGAGGGTTCGATCTGTTTTGACCTACGCTTTGCCCTGCGGCGGTCCGTGGGGGGAGAGCGTCCCGATTGCCTCGGCGAGGAATCCGAGGAGGATGAGATGCGGTGAGATTGGCGCAGCTTGCCCCGAGGGGGCTCGACGCAGGGCTCAGGCTGGTCCGGCGCACGGGAGGTCGAGGTCGGGGCCGGTTGCAGGTGGGCCAGCGCAGCGGACAGCTCCGACGAGATAATCGCCCGGAGCATGTCCTGAAAAATGGGCACGGACAGCATCGAGGGCATGTCCGATGCCGCTGTGCACTCCACCAAGGGCGACCTCGATTTTGAGTATTCCCGAGTGGTGGAGGCACATCCAGAGGACTTGGAGGACTTCGTCGGGGCCATAGGCATGGAACTTCCACCATGCGCCGCTGGCGTCCCCGAGGCTGGCTTCTTCGTCGGCGCGGAACCTGATGAAGGAAGAGGGGACTTACCCGGAGCCGAGGACTTCTGTGTGCCCGAGGACTTCGGGGTCGAATCTCGAGATGGTGCAGAGGTACCCGAGGCCGAGGTCAAGGCCGGGACCGAGGCCGACCTCGAGGCCGAGGTAGAGGGCTGGTCGGCAACGAAAAGATCCGCCATCAAATATTTTCAATGTGTATAACAATAAAAAATTTGGGGGGGAGGACAAAATAAAACAATTTAAACAGGTAAACATACAATCGATGTACATAATTAATTAGTGATACATAGGGAAAGAGGAGTGAACTACAATTGTTAAAGAAAGTCGAAGAACATTTAAGGAAAAACAACATCAGGAGGGTAATTGAAAATGTTTTACAAATAAAGCTAGGCCTAAAAGTGAAAAGGAGAAGTTGTGACCTATATATAGATCTGGTTAGATTTAAGTATTTGAGCCTGAGATTGTTGATAAAAGAGTTATCCTGTTTATGACTCGAATGCATCTTTGTATAGGTGGCTTTTTAACGCGCTTTTAAATTTTTCTAAAGAAGTTTCACCACGCAGATAAATTGGTAACTTGTTCCATAGCTGGGGAGCTATGATTGAAAAAGTTGTAGCTCTTCTGGTGCCTATTATTTTCAGAGACGGGATGGTCAGCAAATGCTGATCTGGCTGGGGAATATGGTATCAAATAACGATGTAAAAATATTGGTGTGTTGGTTTGTTGAATTTTGAAGGTTAATAGAATAATCTATAAAATCGCGCACTATGTGAAATTGGTATAGCCAGTGTGCTGTTTGTAACAGGGGAGTGACATGATCGTATTTTTTGGAGTCAGTAATAATTTTTATTGCAGTATTTTGTATAATTTGTAACCTTCTTATTTCTTTCTGAGATATATGCCATGGTATAATGCATATTTACTATGATATTCAGGGATAATAATTATAGACCCGAGGTCAGAAATAGTCTATGATATCAAATTGTGCAACTGACCTGCATTATGTAACAAAATTCATGGAGAGTGATCAAAATAAAGTTTATAAAATCCCTCAGAGATATGGAACTCTGTAAGGAAGGCTTGAAAACCTCCCTTGGGTGAAGAGCTCACCTTCCAGTCATTGTTGTTTTATAAAAACTTTGATCACTGACTCCACAGAATATTGCTTAACTCTGTTTCAAAAAAACTTTTATATATATAAAAGTTTTTAATATATATTTTTATATACAGTGGTGCCTCACACAGCGAACGCCTCGCACAGCGAACGCTGCGCACAACGAACTTTATGTCGTGATCCGTATAACGTACTTCGTTTCACACAACGAAGTCGCCCGAGCTGCATACTTCCGGGGTTCCTGCGGGGTTGGATCGCAGCGGGGTTGGTCGAGCCGCGAGGGTAGTCTCCTTCTCCTTACCTGCCCTGTCGCAGCCGCACACAGCCGAACGGAAATCTTCCCGATGTCAGCGCTGACGTCGGAGGGAGGGCTTAAGCAAAGCCCTCCCTTCCTCCGACGTCAGCGCTGACATCAGGAAGACTTCCGGTCGGCTGTGTGCGGCTGCGGCAGGGCAGGTAGGAAGAAGGCAATGGCGAACGAAAGAGGGGGGAGGGGGCGGTCCGCCCCGAAGAATGTGCACAGCTGGTCAGGTCCCCCGATCGACCGACAACAGGCCCGGCCGACAAACCTCCCTGCCCTGTAGCCGCGAATCTAAATTACCTCTTACAGCAGCTTCAATAATCCAGCTGCTGTAAGAAGGTAATTTAGATTCGCGGCTACAGGACAGGGAGATTTGTCCGACCGGGCCTGTTCTGTTGTCGGTCGGGTGCAAAAGCGCCACAAAGGTGGAGGCAGGGAGGGAAGAAAGGTGGAGTGGAGAAGAAAAGACGCTTAAGGGGGGAGAAGGCCGCTGAAAGCACATGTTGGAGCAGGGGATGAGAGGGAGGGAGAGAAGGGGAAATATTGGACAAGGGCAGAAGGGATGCTAAATCATAGGGTGACAGGCAGAGAGAACAACAGGAAAAAGAGTGGAAGCAATCTTGAACCCTGAGGGTGAGGGCAGAGAGAGGTGGTGAGATGATTGATCATGGGGAGAGGGACAAAAGGGAATAGAGATGGGATAGGAAGATATTGGAAGTAAAAGGACAGGGAGATGTATGTTTTTAGATGTATCTAAATAAAAATAATAACAAAAAATTTATCTTTTTTATGTCATCTTAGCATATTTTATGCTGCAGAACGAATTATTTTTTTTTACATGTATTCCTATGGGAAAACGCGTTTCACATAACGAACGTTTCACATAACAAACTTGCTCCTGGAACCAATTAAGTTCGTTGTGTGAGGCACCACTGTATATAAAAGTTTTTTTGAAACAGAGTTAAGCAATATTCAAAAAAGTTTCAAAAAAACTTTTATATATATAAAAGTTTTTAATATATATTTTTATATATATAAAAGTTTTTTTGAAACAGAGTTAAGCAATATTCTGTGGAGTCAGTGATCAAAGTTTTTATAAAACAACAATGACTGGAAGGTGAACTCTTCACCCAAGGGAGGTTTTCAAGCCTTCCTTACAGAGTTCCATATCGCTGAGGAATTTTATAAACTTTATTTTGATCACTCTCCATGAATTTTGTTACATAATGCAGGTCAGTTGCACAATTTGATATGGTATAATGTATTGCAGTAATCCAGCCTGGAAATAACCAAGGAATGAATCAGAGCATTAAGAGCTTTTGGTTCTAAGACTTTGGCTAAGGATCTAATGAGACGTAGTTTGTAAAAGCAGTTTTTAACTACGGAGCTAATCTGATCATGGAAGGATAATTCATGGTCCAATAATACTCCCAGTATTTTTGTCGTCGTTACTTTTTGTAGTGGGAAATTGTCTAAGAGTATTTGTGATAAAAATGTTAAGATCCTTTTTCAATGGGAAAAACATTATTGAAGATTTAGATGGATTTAGGGCCAGTCTTTTAGCCATCGACTAATTTGTTTTCACATAGAGAATGACACGGTGACAAAATTCAGCACCGTTCCTGTCCCCGCGGATAACCGCGGGAAATAATCCCATGTCATTTTTTAGTGTCTATTTCAACCTCAATCCTTCTACACCAGCATTCTTCAAAGCAAAGCTTGCGAGTCAGTGGTTGGGCCCAATTACACTCTGATTCTTCCCTCTCTCCTTAAAGAATGACATGAAGATGGTTTACCACGGTTATCCGCGGGGACGGGAACGGTGATGAATTCTGTCACCGTGTCATTCTCTATTTTAACACCAATGTAATTATCCAAGCCGGATAATGGACTTGATTAATAAGACTGGCATTTTATGGCCTAAACATCTGTGTTTGGGCACTCAGGAAGTGGCCAGTCTCCAGAGTGAACCAAAGACAGTGTTATTCCTCTCCCCAGGTCCTAAGGTCAAGTAATTCAGTAAGTCAGTTGCAAAAACATTGCTTTTCAGGATATACAGCGTCATTCCTGTCCCTAGGTCATTTGGCCTTTATCTGCCATCATGTTTCTACTTTTATGTGTGTTTTCAATTAACTCAAAATTATACTCTTCAGGATAGCTTGTAATCAAGTTCAAAACTCATAAATATATATATCACTAAAGCGATATCACTCAGACTCTGCTTTTAAGAACAGCTTTGTATAATTGCTTTTAATTACAACAAATGTTATGCTCTTAGTCACAAAAAAAACGAGGAACTGTTGCTGTCCACCTGGCTAATTGCAATTATATTTCCTGAAATATAATTACAATTCCTGTTATTGTTTCATAATTCTGCAGTAGAATATCAGAAATAGGCTTTTTACGATCCTTTAATCGCTCTAAATTGCCCATTTAGGTAACAAGATTAGAAAATTCTGTATTAAAGCTGCACACAAAAATGGCTTCTTGCTTTTTGCAATACAGTACAGCCAAGTACACTTCCCCCTCCCCATTCGCGGTTCCTGCACTTGCGGTTTCATATAATCGCGAATTTTTTCTGGGGAGGGGGAAAATAAAAAAACAGTCTTAATGTTAAAAAATCCATCTTTTTTCCTCCCTGCCGCCTTCCCGGCCTTACCTGGTAATCTAGAGGGCTTTCGGGGCAGGAGCGATCTTCCTACGCTCCTACCCCGTGCAGATCGCCATAGAAACATAGAATATGACGGCAGAAAAGGGCTGTAGCCCATCAAGTCTGCCCACACTAATGACCCACCCCCAGACTTCACCCGGCTAGAGATCCCACATACATATCCCATTTCTTTTTAAAATCGAGCACGCTGCTGGCGTTAATCACCTGCAATGGAAGTTCCCGTAGTCTCTCGAGACTACGTCGGGAACTCCCTACAGCCATTTCCTGATGGCGATCTGCACGGGGCAGGAGCGTAGGAAGATTGATCAGCGTATCAGATGATACGCTGGGGCGGGGCCTAAGGCCGCTATTGGGTGGCGGTGGGGCAGCAGAGTAGGAGCAGGAGGAGTTTGCTCCTGCTCCCGAAGATTTTGCTGGTGCGTAGGAGCAGGAGGAGGGTCCGGGCACCCCTCCTGCTCCCAACAATTTTACAGGTACGGGTTGGGTGGGCCAGGCCTGACCAGGACCGGGTGTGGGAGGCCTAGGAGCAGGAGGGACCGGGTACCTCTCCTGCTCCCAACTTTTGGTCCATCGGATCTGCAATCTTTTTTTTTTTAAAGTAGTTTGAGCCCTGCAAGCCCGTGGTTTTAACCTGCTTTAAACTCGTGGGTTAAAACCACGGGCTTGCAGGGCGGGGAAGGGCAGTGCAGGGCGGCAGGACTTTGGGGCAGGAGATTTGTGCTTGAGTTGGGGCAGAGGGCAGGATATGCAGTTGGAAACCACTGAACGACTGGTCCCCAGCAGTCGCTTCTTCCGTTGATCGGCCAGCCCTATCCGATGTGATATTTTGTGTAGTGAATTGGGTCGCTGTCCAATTTGCATGCATTTCTCCTCATTTGCATGCATGGATTAGAAGCGTATCACAGGAGAGGTAAGTGAATCAGGCCAGAGGGAAATTTGCTCGTTAAGGGGTTGCAAACCGATCAGTACACGATCAGTTTGCTTAGGGAATATAGCCCTTTGTGTGATGTGATAATAAAGGCGATACATACCTTGTATTCCTCTGCAGCTTCCTCTATGGGGGTCACATTGTGAGACTTGTGCTCCTGGGATCTGTCACACCCCACGCAGATTGGTCTCCTGTCCTCGGCGCAGAAAAGCTTCAGTTTCCTGCCGTGCTCCTCGCACAGGTGACCCTCTTGCAGTCTTTTGGAGGTCTGAAGCCTCTTCGCTATCTCAATCACGTTGGCCAGCTGCCTGTTGGGCCGAAGGTTCCTCTCCGCCGACATCTCTTTGCACTGGGGGCAGGGGAAGTCCGAGTGCAATTTCTGCCAGTAGAAAGTGATGCAGGAGTGGCAGAAGTTGTGCCCGCAGTCTATGGTCACGGGCTCCGTGAAGTAGTTCATGCAAAAGGAGCAGGAGCCCACGACCGGCAGGCTCTCTTGCACTTCGCTCACCGTAGCCATGTTTCCCAGAAGCAGCCGGTTTCGGTTTCAAAGATTTTAAAGCAATTAGTTTCGGTCTCAAAGATTCTAAAGCAACTAGTTTGGGTCTCAAAGATTCTAAAGCAACTAGTTTCGGTCTCAAAGATTCTAAAGCAACTAGTTTGGGTCTCAAAGATTCTAAAGCAACTAGTTCGGTTTCAAAGATTCTAAAGCAACTAGTTTCGGTCTCAAAGATTCTAAAGCAACTAGTTTCGGTCTCAAAGATTCTAGTTCGGTCTCAAAGATTCTAAAGCAACTAGTTTGGGTCTCAAAGATCTAAAGCAACTAGTTTGGGTCTCAAAGATTCTAAAGCAACTAGTTTGGGTCTCAAAGATTCTAAAGCAACTAGTTTGGGTCTCAAAGATTCTAAAGCAACTAGTTTCGGTCTCAAAGATTCTAAAGCAACTAGTTTGGGTCTCAAAGATTCTAAAGCAACTAGTTCGGTTTCAAAGATTCTAAAGCAACTAGTTTGGGTCTCAAAGATTCTAAAGCAACTAGTTTGAGTCTCAAAGATTCTAAAGCAACTAGTTTGGGTCTCAAAGATTCTAAAGCAACTAGTTCGGTTTCAAAGATTCTAAAGCAACTAGTTTGGGTCTCAAAGATTCTAAAGCAACTAGTTTCGGTTTCACAGGTTCAGTGCAGCATGCATTAAAAAAAAAAAAAGCAATAAACTTTCAAGACTAATTTATTGCAGGACAACTAACTATTAAACACCTTCGCCTGTAAACAAAAAAAAAAGGAACACAAAGTCTTTTAAAAAGCGTATTTAAAAGAAAAAGAAATTGTGGCTCGTTTAAGGTTCCTGCACAAGTTCAAAAAGCAAACCCAAACCTCGAGGATCCGGAAAATCCGGGTTTTACTCAGGGCCACCCAGGGAAATACAATAAAAGAAAAACCCTCCGCAGCAGCAACAGTTACAATGTCTTCAGGTCTGTGTAACAGTAGCAGAAGCAACAAATGGTGCGATGGGTGGGGGGTTGTTCCCAGATGCAGCACGAGCTCCGGGTGGTGGTGGTCGTCGGCTCGAGCCACACTGCAGTGTTTTAGGAAGTGGGCAGGAACTGAAGAGTTACTCGGAATCGAGCCGGAAATGCTGGGGGTGTTTTTCCTTATTTGAACGCTTGGTGGCGTGCGAGGGCTGCAGCGATTCAGCTTCATCGAAATGTTTTGGGGGCACAGTGGTACAGTAAATGTGTTTTCTAAGCTGTGCAGGGGTGGGGGCTGGGAGGAACTGGAGCAGACTTTCTGTCCTGTGTACAAGCATTTTATTTTAAAGAGCCTGGTGATTTCAGAAAGCTGATGGGGGGGGGGGGGGCAGTCCTTTTAAAGGTGAGTGTGGGCGTTCTGATTAGAACTACAGCCTTAGCACCCTCAGCAGTAGGTTCAAATCGTGTGCTGCACCCTGTGACCCTGAGCAAGTCACTTAATCCTTCAGTGCCTCAATTCTATAGTGCTGAAAGGCATGTGCAGTGCTCTACACTTTGACATTTAATACCGTGGTTCCCAACCCTGTCCTGGGGGACCCCTCCGCAAGCCAGTCGGGTTTTCAAGACATCCCTGATGAATATGCATGAAAGAGATTTGCGTAGAATGGAAGAGACAGGCATGCAAATATCTCTCATGCATATTCATTAATATGGGCTGGCTGAAAATTATGTTGTCATCAAAGATGAATTCAAAGTGACATGATTTTATGAGCATCACAGGAGTTAAGTCCATGTAACACGAGATTAACAGCGATACTTTTAAAGACTGGACTTGGAAAGATTGGACACTGAGGGACTGATGATCCAGGTTTTCTAAGCAGCAGTATAATGAAATGTATGTTTTGTAAGAGTGGGGACTAAGCATATTTATAAAATATAAAAATATATTTACGATAACAGTGGGAAAGATTCAATAAATAGACTTGATAATTTAATTAATTATAGGAGTTAGCTTCTTCTGTTTTTATGATGCATATTCATTAGGGATATCCTGAAAACCTGATATCCGAGTTTTACTTTCATTGCTTTCAGTGGAGATAAAAGCCGGATGTCTCAATCCGTCCTCTTTTTTTTTTCTGGAGCCATAAGGTAACCCTAGCACAGGGGTAGGCAATTCCGGTCCTCGAGAGCCGGAGCCAGGTCAGATTTTCAGGATATCCACAATGAATATGTGTGAGATGGATTTGCATGCACTGCCTCCTTGAGATGCAAATCTATCTCATGCATATTTATTGTGGAAACCTGACCTGGCTCTGGCTCTCAAGGACTGGAATGGCCTACCCCTGCCCTAGTACAGTGTATCGCAAACTGTGTGCCTCCTGAGATTTCAGGTGTGCTGCGTCACACTGGGAAGGACTGTCTACCTACAGGACGTGTCTCTCTTCTTCTCTCTGCGTCTCTTCCCTGTTGGCACCCCCTACTGGTGGCTCAGGGCCTGTCTGCAGGGCCATCGCGCATGCGCGGATGTCGTGATGAGGTCATGCATGTGTGTGATATCAGGACAATGTCCACGCACTTCCAGATGCCTCGAGCTGTGACCACTAAGTTTCGTGTGCTGCAGCTTGACAAAGTTTGTGGGACACTACCCTAGCGCAGGGATAGGCAATTTCGGTCCTCGAGAGCCGGAGCCAGGTCAGGTTTTCAGGATATCCACAATAAATATGCATGAGATAGATTTGCATCTCAAGGAGGCAGTGCATGCAAATCCATCTCATACATATTCATTGTGGATATCCGGAAAACCCGACTTGGCTCCGATTCTCGCGGACCGGAATTGCCTACTCCTGCCCTAGCGGATGCAGAACCCAAGGTGAGAGGAATTAGGGGCTGAAAGCAGTCTGAAAGAGATGGGCTTTTAACTTGGACTTGAACCCTGCCAGAGACGGATGTGGGCAATGTGTTCCAGGCATACAGCGCAGCAAGACAGAAGGGGACAGAGTCTGGCGTTGGCAGTGCAGGAGAAGGGCACAGATAGGAGGGACCTACCAGCTGAGCGGAGCTCTCGAGGGGTGAAAGTCATAGGGAGAGAGAATGAGGGGCTGCTGAGTGAATGCATTTGTAGATCAGTAAGAGGAGTTTGAATTGTATTCCGAAATGGATGGGCAGCCAATGAAGCGGGTGGCGGGAGTATAGCGCCCCCTTGTGGAATATGAATCATGCAGCTGAATTTTGAACAGTTTGAAGGGGAGAAAGAGAGCTGAGCGGAAGATCTGAGAGTAGCGGGTTGCAGTAATCTAAGCGAAAGACGTAAGAAGACTTGAGGCGGTCCAGAGGAGGGCGACGAAAATGATAGGAGGCTTGCGCCAGAAGACGTATGAGGAGAGACTGGAAGCCCTGAATATGTATACCCTAGAGCAGTGGTTCCCAACCCTGTCCTGGAGGAACACCAGGCCAATTGGGTTTTCAGGCTAGCCCTAATGAATATGCATGAAGCAAATTTGCATGCCTTTCACTTCCATCATATGCAAATCTCTCTCATGCATATTCATTAGGGCTAGCCTGAAAACCCGATTGGCCTGGTGTTCCTCCAGGACAGGGTTGGGAATCACTGCCCTAGAGGAAAGGAGGGACAGGGGAGATATGATTCAGACGTTCAAATACTTGAAGGGTATTAACGTAGAACAAAATTTTTTCCAGAGAAAGGAAAATGGTAAAACCAGAGGACATAATTTGAGGTTGAGGGGTGGTAGATTCAGGGGCAATGTTAGGAAATTCTACTTTACGGAGAGGGTGGTGGATGCCTGGAATGCGCTCCCGAGAGAGGTGGTGGAGAGTAAAACTGTGACTGAGTTCAAAGAAGCGTGGGATGAACACAGAGGATTTAGAATCAGAAAATAATATTAAATATTGAACTAAGGCCAGTACTGGGCAGACTTGCACGGTCTGTGTCTGTATATGGCCGTTTGGTGGAGGATGGGCTGGGGAGGGCTTCAATGGCTGGGAGGGTGTAGATGAGCTGGAGTAGGTTTTAACGGAGATTTCGGCAGTAGGAACCCAAGCACAGTGGATTCTTGCCCAGAAATAGCTAAGAAGAAAAAATTTTTAAAAAATAAATAAATAAATTTAAATTGAATCAGGTTGGGCAGACTGGATGGACCATGCGGGTCTTTATCTGCCGTCATCTACTATGTTACTATTTAAGCATGAAGTGATGAGGGCATGGATAAGGGTTTTGGTAGCATGCTCTGAGAAGAGGGATTGGATTTTGCTGATATAGAGGGGAAAAGCAGCAGGTTTTAGCGATATGTTGTGTCTGGGCGGAGAAGGAGAGGAGTCAAAGAAGACCCTGAGATTGCAAGCAGACAAGACAGGGAGGATGAGAGAATGGAGGAAGTAGGTACAGTAAAGCCTTGGTTTGCGAGCAGAATTCGTTCCAGAAGCATGCTCGTAATCCAAAGCGAATTTCCCCCATAGGAAATAATGGAAACTCAAGACGATTCGTTGCACAACCCGAAAACCAATACAAAATACTGTATGCTGGGAGCGCTTGAGCTATGGTTAAATTGGGTGTGACGCTTCTGTTCCGTTCAGCTTTTTAGAATGTTCAGCCGCGCTCGGCGTAAGACGTGCGTGCTTCAACTGTGGGCTCCGATGACGTGATGCGCGTAGGCATGCTTGCACTGCAAGACGACGCTCGTGCGTCGCGTGAAAATGGAATAAAATGTTTGGCTCGTCTGGCAAAACGCTCGCAGATCACGTTACTCGCTATCCAAGGTTTGACTGGTTTAGGCGGGAAAATGTAATGTAATGTAATTTATTTCTTATATACCGCTACATCCGTTAGGTTCTAAGCGGTTTACAGAAAATATACATTAAGATTAGAAATAAGAAAGGTACTTGAAAAATTCCCTTACTGTCCCGAAGGCTCACAATCTAACTAAAGTACCTGGAGGGTAATAGAGAAGTGAAAAGCAGAGTTAGAGGAAAAATAAAAATAAAATAAACATTTTAACAAGACAGCATTGATCTAAATACTTTGGAAGGTAGAAGAGAGGAGAGAAAGGAATAGAAGCAGAAGGGGGAGCCGTTGAACAGTAGAATTCTGCAGCATCCACTATCTCCTCCTTTCCCTATTGGCTAAGGCTCTTAACATTTGCATATCTTCTTCCCATTGGCTAAGGCTCTTTGCCTGCATTGTGATGTCATAGAGCTTTATGGTTATAGAAACCTAGAAACATGATGGCAGATGAAGGCCAAATGGTCCATGTAATGTAATGTAATGTAATTTATTTCTTATATACCGCTACATCCGTTAGGTTCTAAGCGGTTTACAGAAAATATACATTAAGATTAGAAATAAGAAAGGTACTTGAAAAATTCCCTTACTGTCCCGAAGGCTCACAATCTAACTAAAGTACCTGGAGGGTAATAGAGAAGTGAAAAGTAGAGTTAGAGGAAAAATAAAAATAAAATAAACATTTTAACAAGACAGCATTGATCTAAATACTTTGGAAGGTAGAAGAGAGGAGAGAAAGGAATAGAAGCAGAAGGGGGAGCCGTTGAACAGTAGAATTCTGGAGAAATTTAAATGATAGAAATAGAACAAAACAAAGACAAAAGGCAAAACAATAGATAAGATTAAAGATAAATCATAAGCTGGAAAGAAAAATAAAATAAAACTTTGTCTTCAATCCACGGTTTCAGCGTCAGTGATGAAGTGGAGCAAGTAAGTTTAGGAGGAGCGATTGACGTTTCCAGAAAGGGCTTCTTCAGGGAAGAGACTTGGCCGACAGTCCCAGGATGCCTATGTCTCCTCCCCTGCGATGCTCTCCCATCCATGCATTCCCTCCCAGACACACTGCCCGTGCCCCAGCCGCTCCAAGGAGGCTGCCCCAGATGAGGCCCACGGTGAATGCAGGATTCTCTCCTCTGCGGGAAAGCCGCCCGGAGCCGACAGTCGACAGATGAGCAGCTCCGTTTTATCCATATTCGGTTTTAGATGGCGGTGAGGCATCCAGGTGGCAATGTCGGCTAGGCAGGCTGATACTTGGCTCTGGGTTTCAGAGAGATAGCTGATGCAGATACGTAGATCTGGGAGTCAGCATAGAAGTGATGGTGGAAACTGTCAGCTTTACATTGCTAGCTGTCAGTATTTTCTGTTGGCCTAATCCAGGGGTAGGCAATTCCGGGCCTCGAGAGCCGGAGCCAGGCCAGGTTTTCAGGATATCCACAATGAATATGCATGAGATGGATTTGCATGCACTGCCTCCTCGAGATGCAAATCTATCTCGTGCATATTTATTGTGGAGATCCTGAAAACCTGACCTGACTCCGGCTCTCGCGGACCGAAATTGCCTAACCCTGGCCTAACCAATGTCTGCAAAGGCCTATGGGAGATTATATTGGTCATATCTGATCTTGGGGGGATGTCAGTTCAGATGGATCGCCAGCCTCAGAATGCTTAAATTGTCAGCGTTTAAAAGGAACAAAAGGCCTTGGCACAGCCCTGGGGTTCAAAAGATGTGCTAAGTCTGGTGCTTAAGATGGACAGTAGCCCCAGCTGCATGTTCATTGTCAGTAACTCCAGTCTGTGAGAGATAGTTTCTCTCTCTTTTCGTTTCCAGTCTCTCACGCCCCACACACCTTATTTACCATTACTTCAAACAGTTTACAAAAAGATATGGGCACTTAACACCAATAGATTCTATTTTTAGAACAAGTCTCAAACTTATAAATGTAAGAGGTTAAAATCCTTAACCTCTCTCTGGAGCCTTGACCACCCTTCTACTCTCTCTCTCTCTCTATTTTCTCTGAACTTTTGCTCAACCCCCTGTCTTCGCACCTACCCAGACACACATTAATGCAGAGAAACTGTCCTTTCTCGTACCCACACAGAAACAGTCTCTCTAAATCCACTCTGTATGTGTAAAGCTTATTTCTGTTTCTTTCTGTACGTTTGTAACCCAGCATACGCTTGATGTATCTTTCTAAACAGTGCCTTTCTGTAATATTAAGCCTGTTTTTGCACAATATATTCTTCATGTAATCGCTCTTGGCTGTCATCGTCGTTCATTTCACTTCCTACTGAACCTTGTATGAGGGCATTGAACCCAGGACCTTTGAGATGAAAAATCCCTACCCTTGTGAGCAGGGCAGGATTAATTCTTCAGTGGGCCCTAGGCACCCAAGTACACTGGCTCCCCTGGCCCATCCCCTCCCCCTCCCCGCCTCTGCCCCCTATGTCCCCCCCCTCCTGCGAGAGTGCACCTCTTGACCCAGCTCCAGAAGTCCAAGTAGCACTTTTTTCTTCCTTCTTCATTATTAAGCGCAGCCGAACTCGCCGTCTTCAAAAGGCTACGGGCAGCGGTTCCTACCCGCTGCCCACAGCTGACCCAGAAGCTTTCCCTCTAATGCAAAATCACAGCATCAGAGGAATGGCTTCCGGGTCAGCCGCGGGCATTGTGTAGGAACCGCTGCCCGTGGCCTTTTGAAGACGGCGAATTCTGCTGCGCTGAATAATGAAGAAGGAAGCAATGCCTGGAGCTGGACCCAGAGGCATGTACACTAAGGTCATCGGAGCACGCAGCATTCTGGGCCCCCCTGAACTTTTCGGGCCCCAAGGCACGTGCCTACTTGGCCTATCCTTTAATCCTGCCCTGCCCATGAGAATGGTACTGACCTAAGTCCTACCATTCAGGTGGGTGAAGAATCAGCTTCAACCCTATGGTCGACCGACACGGCTTCTGATTACTGCACATATACAGGAACTGGAGTTTGAAAAGAAACCAAATGGAACAGACTGTACAGATCTAAGCTAATCTAATCCTTAGGTTTGTATACCGCATCATCTCCACGTTCATAGAGCTCGACGCGGTTTACAGTAGGAGAAATAGGAAGGAACTACAACAGAGGGTTAGAGGTAGAAGTGTGAAGAAAATTTAGAGGACTTGGGATGCCAAGATATAAGAGTTTCCTTGATTCCTAAGTTGGAGGGAGACTTACATTTTTTGAGAAAAGCCAGGTTTTCAGATGTTTGCGGAAAACTTAGAGCTCAAGTTCCGAAGAGGGGAGGTAAGGTTGTTCCAGAGCTCAGTGATTTTGAAGTGGAGGGAGGTCCCTAGCTTTTCTGTGTGGGAAATGCCTTTTAGCGAGGGGAAGGATAGTTTTAATTTGTGGGAGGATCTGGTGGTTATTAGGGTTTGAGGAATTCCAAGAAAGAGGGATAAAGGGAGGGAGGATACCATATAGGATTTTGAATGTTAAACAGGCGCATTTATAGATCCCCACACATGTTATGCAGACCACAAAACTAAAACACAGCTGAATTTAGAAGTTTGATCTTTAGACCTGCCCGAGTTGGAATGCATGAATAAGTCCCCTTGATACATAGTGGGTACACGAGATAAGCCCCCCGCCCAAAAACTGGTTATGCTTATCTGGTTTTAAAGAGGCAGGCTGTACAACAAAGGAACAGTATGATATTGTAGCGAATCATATGGTTAAGGAAAACGTATTTCACCAATCCAGGATAAGGGTAGGAGGGAGATTATTTGATAAAATGTGTATAGAAACAGATGAAATTGTTATACAAACTCGGAGAAAACGCTCCACTCTGAATTGCTAGCATTCAGTGTTGGACCTCTCCTCTTTATCTGGATAATAATAGCAGCTGCATAGCTGTTTGTATTGTGAATATAAAGACATTTAAAACTAATTGGTCATATCTGAGGCGGGGTAGCAGAGCCCCACTTCACCTTGTGGAGTGTAAGGCCGCCGCCTTGAATCATTGGGGGCTTGTCTCCTGCAACATCACCCCCTGCAAAAGCTTACAGAAACCATGGGAGGAGAGCAGCGCTCCAAGTGAGCAGGTGCAGATTGAGAAAAGGCGTGGCATTCCGAAGAGCAGCGAAGGCCCTCCTCTTCAACTAAATGGACGCCAGCAGACACCTCATTATTTCACTCCTCTCATGGACACTATGGGCCAGATTCACTAAAGATAGCGACTCAGTCGCGGTTGGCCGATTCTCCAACCGCGATTGATTCACTTTCAAGTTTGCGTGCAAAATCATTTGCATGCAAGCGCAACCGATTCAATCGCTCAGTAAGCGATTGACACATGCGTGGAGCCCTAACAGCGGTTATAGGGAAAGTAGCCTCCTGTCACTACATAAGACAACGATACCTTAGGGCAACAAGCGGACCTCTCAAACACACCATCCCTTCACCCTAATCGTACAGGCTCTCATACTAACTCACAGACAGCAACCCTCTCAGACATCTCAAACTCTCAGTCTCTCAGCCACCCTTATCTTTCAAGCACTAGATACCCCAATCTTCCAACTCTCAGACACCCTAACTTTCAAAATCTCACACCCTGCTCACAGACAGATTTTTCTAATTTTCCTAATTCTCTTCCTTACTGACAGGCAGACCTCAATTACAACTCAGCAATGGCAGGGAGGACAAGAAGCGCGAAGTCTACAATCAAGACCAGTATTCCAGTCGCTATGGCGATCCAGGAAGCGACCACGGACTGCGTGCAGAAGGAGGAGGACCCAGGACGGTGGACAGAGGTCTCTGTGCAGACCGAGACCATCCCCCAGCGCTACACTACAGTCTCTACACAGACAGAGGAGGCCGCGCAGCTGGATGGAGATCTCATGCAGGAACTAAGGAGCCTCAGGGAGGAGGTGATACGCCTGAGAAGCATCCGAGAGGACGAGGCCTACATCGACGGAGTCGTCCAGGACCTATCCCAAATCACCGAGCAGGCCCATGACAAGTCCATCCTCGAGACACCCAAATCATCAGCTTTGAAACCAACAATTGGGATATAGGAAATGGCTAGCTGCACTGGTGACCTCCTCCACGTGCAAACATAGGAGACCCCCCCCCCTTTTTCAATCTCTTCATCTTCTCCTTCTTCTTATAAACAGGGCAGCTATACATCAACCCCTCAACTCACCCTGCGGAACAGATTCCAGATTCTTCAGGACAGAACTGCCGATGAGGAACAGGAGCAGGAACAGGAGCAGGCCCAACACACAGCTCCATCTCCAGGCACAACTGACCGGCTCCCCCCAAAGAAGCGCAGAGTAATAGTCATTGGGGATTCCATGCTGAGGAGCACCGAGGGACCATTTTGCAGACCGGATATGCAATCTAGGGAGGTCTGCTGTCTGCCTGGAGCCAGGATACGAGATGTCACCGCCAGTCTGGATAGACTACTCACGCCCCGAGACCACTTTCCTATGCTTCTTGTCCACATAGGAACCAACAACACTGCCAGGAACACACCGGAGACCATCACCAGAGACTTTGGAGCACTGGGTGAGAGGCTGAAGCGGACAGGAGCGCAGGTGGTTTTCTCATCGATCCTCCCAGTTAGAGGCAAGGGAAGAGCCAGAGATGAACGTATCCAGAGGACGAACGAGTGGCTACAGGGATGGTGCCGGGATATGAACTTCGGATTCCTAAACTATGGGGAAGCGCTACAAGGACTTCAGGGACCAGACAGACTCCATCTGACCAGTAGGGGTAAGAACGTCTTCGGACACCGACTAGCCCGCCTGCTTCACAGGGCTTTAAACTAGGTAAGTCGGGGGAGGGTACCCATTCACATATTAGTGCAGAAAGGAATTATCCTGATGAGGTGAGTCGAAACTCCGCTTCCATGTCCAAGGTAAGTACCCACATTGCAAACAGTTCTTTAGGAGTCACACCGACTCGGGTAGGATACGCCTCACAGGGACTTAGCAAACACAAGATATGTAGGGCCATTTATATCAATGCACATAGTTTAGGTAACAAAATTCTAGAATTGGAGGCTGAAATAAGGAATGACGACCTAGATGTGGTGGCAATATCTGAAATTTGGTTCAAGGACTCACATGGGTGGGATATGGCTATACCGGGCTACAATCTACTTTGTCAGGACAGAGAGGGCAGGTTAGGAGGGGGGGGGGGTAGCTCTATACATTAAAGAGGACATCAAAACCACCAGGATCACAGATGTCAAGTACACCGGGGAGTCCCTCTGGGTAAACCTGGCAAGAGGCAGAGAAAAATGCCTGTATCTAGGTGTGGTATACAGACCCCCAAGACAACTGGAAGACATGGACGCAGAATTAATTGAAGACATAGAGAATATCACTCTACGAGGAGAAGCTGTACTGCTAGGGGACTTCAATATGCCTGATGCAGACTGGAACTCATTTTCAGCAACAACCAGCGGTAGCAGGAGGCTCTTAACCTCCATAAAGGGAGCACGTCTCAAACAAATGGTAACGGAGCCCACTAGGGCCCAGGCGATCCTCGACCTGGTACTCACCAACGGGGAAAGCGTCTCAGAGGTCTCAGTAGGAGATACGCTAGCCTCCAGTGACCACAACATAGTATGGTTCAACCTTAGGAAAGGCTTCCCTAGATCAAACACGAAAACAAAGGTACTCAATTTCAGGGGCACAGATTTTGCACGCATGGGAGATTTCGTCCATCAGACACTGCAGGACCAAGCGGAGACCGATGATGTAGAAGCTAAGTGGTTAACACTGAAATCAACCATACATGAAGCAACTAGCCGCTTCATAAAATCAGTAAATAAACGACAAAGAAACAATAAACCCCAATGGTTCACTTTGGAGATCTCGCACCTCATTAAGGAGAAGAAAAAAGCGTTTCTCTCCTACAAGCGCACGGAGAAAAGAGAGGCAAAAGAAGAATATAGGACCAGGTCTACAGCGGTCAAAATGGCAGTTAGGGAGGCAAAACTTCGAGTGGAAGAAATTTTGGCAAAAAACATTAAAAAGGGGGACAAATCCTTCTTCAGGTATATTAGTGACAGAAAAAGGAACACAGGCGGGATAGTACGCCTTAGAAGACCGGACGGAAGTTACGTGGAAGCAGATTCCGATAAAGCCGAACTACTGAATGAATACTTCTGCTCAGTCTTCACCTGTGAGGCACCGGGACACGGTCCGCAGTTGAAGGCAACACAAAGCACAGAAGACCCGTTTCAGAATTTTGAGTTCACACCAGGTGAAGCTTACAGTGAATTGGCAAGACTCAAGGTGAACAAAGCCATGGGACCAGACAATTTGCACCCAAGAGTGCTCAGAGAATTGAGCGATGTCCTGGCGAAACCGTTGGCAGAGCTATTCAATCTCTCCCTAAGTAAGGGGAAAGTTCCCCTGGACTGGAAATTAGCTAATGTCGTTCCTCTGCATAAAAAGGGTTGCAGGGCAGAGGCTGTGAATTATAGACCGGTGAGTCTCACATCAATAGTGTGCAAACTCATGGAAACACTAATTAAAAGCAAATTGGACACGATCTTGAATGAAGGGAATCTTCGGGATCCCAGTCAGCATGGATTCACCAAGGGTAGGTCCTGCCAATCCAATTAGCTTCTTTGACTGGGTAACAAGAAAGTTGGACTTGGGAGAGTCTTTGGACTTCGTGTACCTGGACTTCAGTAAAGCTTTTGACAGTGTCCCACACCGCAGGCTGCTAAGCAAGATGGAATCGATGGGGTTAGGAGAGACACTAACTGCATGGGTCAATGATTGGCTGAGTGGCAGACTTCAGAGGGTGGTGGTTAATGGTACCCTCTCTAAAACATCGGAGGTGACCAGTGGAGTGTCGCAGGGCTCGGTCCTGGGTCCACTCCTTTTCAACATATTCATAGGGGATCTCACTCAAGGGCTTCAAGGTAAAATAACACTAATCGCCGATGACGCCAAACTATGTAATATAGTAAGTGAATGCAGTTTACAGAATTATATGGCGCAGGACCTGCTTACATTGGAAAGTTGGTCCTCAACCTGGCAGCTAGGCTTCAATGCTAAGAAATGTAAGGTCATGCACCTTGGAAGCGGCAATCCATGCAGGACGTACTTCTTGAACGGAGAAACTTTAACTAGGACTTCAGCAGAACGAGATTTAGGAGTAATCATCAGTGCAGACATGAAAACTGCCAATCAAGTGGAGAAGGCTTCATCTAAGGCAAGGCAGATATTGGGTTGTATCAATAGAAGTTTCGTCAGCCGAAAGCCTGAAGTCATAATGTCGTTGTACAGGGCCATAGTGAGACCTCATCTGGAGTACTGTGTGCAATTCTGGAGGCCACATTACAGTAAAGATGTGCGCAGAATTGAATCGGTTCAGCGGACGGCCACCAGGATGATCTCGGGGCTCACGGGTCTCTCGTACGAAGAGAGACGGAACAAATTGCAGCTCTACACTCTCGAGGAACGTAGGGAGAGGGGAGACATGATCGAAACATTTAAGTACCTCACGGGACGTGTCGAAGTGGAAGATGATATTTCCTTTATCCCAGGACAAGCAGGCAGCATATTCTTGACTGATGGGTGACGGCACCGACGGACCCATCAGTCAAGAATATCTGCCTGCTGTCCCTGGATAACACCTGTTACGGTAAGTAACTGTGCTTTCTCAAGGGACCCTCGGCCACAAGAGGGCACCCGCTCAAACTCAGGGGCGGAAAATTTCATGGCGACACCAGAAAGTATTTCTTTACAGAGAGAGTGGTTGATCATTGGAACAAGCTTCCAGTGCAGGTGATCGAGGCAGACAGCGTGCCAGACTTTAAGAATAAATGGGATACCCATGTGGGATCCCTATGAGGGTAAAGATAAGGAAATTGGGTCATTAGGGCATAGACAGGGGGTGGGTAAGCAGAGTGGGCAGACTTGATGGGCTGTAGCCCTTTTCTGCCGTCATCTATGTTTCTACGTTTCTATATGTTTTTTTGGGTTTTTTAAAAAAAATCTCTCTCCTGCGCTAGCACCCCTGAGCCACCGCCCCCCCCACCTCAAAAAGCTGGCAGGAAGGATGCCCACTCCCTCCTGCCATCCTGATTTACTCCCCGCCCAGTGGCAAAACAGCAGGAGGGATGCCCACTCCCTCCTGCCATGAAGACCTCCTGTCCCCTATCCACCCTCACCCGAAGAAAAAGGCAGGAGGGATGCCCACTCCCTTCTGCCATGAAGGCGCCCACTCCCTCCCCCTCCCCCCAAAAAAGGCAGGAAGGATACCCACTCCCTCCTGCCACCAGAGGCCCCCCAGTCCCTCCAAGCCCCTGTGCCCCGTAACGTAAAAAGTTGGGAGCAGGAGGAACTGAAAACAGCTGCTCCTCCTCTCTCGCCGACACTGGGCCTTAGGCCCCTCCCTGGTGCATCATGCGATGCACAGGGAGGGGCTTAAGGCCTGATTGGCTCAGACACCCCGGGCTCCTCCCTTGGGAGGAGCCTGAGGCATCAGAGCCAATCAGGGACTTCCTTAGGATTCTTCCTAAGAAAGTCCCTGATTAGTTCTGACGGCTCAGGCCCCTTCCAAGGGCAGAGCCCGAGGCATCTGAGCCAATCAGGGCCTAAGGCCCAGTGTCATCGGTGAGAGAGGAGGAGCAGGTATTTTCAGTACTTCCTGCTCCCAACTTTTAAGGTATGGGGCACAGGGGCCTGAAGGGGGAGGAAGGAGGAAGGAATGGGCATCCCTCTTGCCATTTGTTTTCGGTTCGGATGGGTCACTGGGTTTATTGGGAGGGGGTATGATTGTTGGGAGTCTTGGGGGGAGGGGTGACCGTGGGGAATTTTTTTTTTCTTTTTTTTTTACGGGACAGATATTTTGTGTGTGTAATACATGCAAAATATTTATACCATTGTAAAAAAAAAAAAAAAATACCAGGCAGACCTGTCGGTAACAAAGTTGTTGATCATTCATCTCTATGACACCAGTATAAAAAAAGTCCATCAGTTGCTTGGTTGGTAAACATTTAGGACTTTTTCCATTGTGTTCAAGTAATGTTTTCCTTTTACGAAGCTGCATTAGCGGCTTCAGCATGCGCGACTATTCATCACACGCTAACCCCCGTTCTAGCCTAAAAACTACCGCCTGCTCAAGCGGAGGTGGTAGCGGCTAGCGCGGCCGGCGGTTTAGCGCACGGTATTTCGTGCATTAAACCGCTACCGCGTCTTCGTAAAAGGAGCCCTCAGTCTTATTACACTTTTCGAAAATCTATGAAAACGCATCTCTTTGAAAAATTTGTAAATGAAACGTCAATTATATTCTGTATTTTTAAAAGAACGTATTGTCACTGAACTGTTCAGTCTCTCTTGAATGTGAACCGCCTAGAACTAAATGGTATGGCAGTATATATGAATAAAATTGATTGTTATTTATTATATCCTCCCTTCCTCTCACGGATTACTAAGGTCCCCTTTCACCAAGCTGGACCAAATTAATTACTCGGGCACACAAGAAATTTTAGAAAGACTTTTTATCAAATAAAATAAACATTTACATAAGTTAATGTGAAAATATATACAAATTTATGCAAATGTGCTTTATAATTGCCACAGAATTTCAGAACTTTTCAGCAGAATGTTCCACTTCTTTCCACAGAATCTACCCTTGAGCAGCTGCAAAACACTGGAAGCCGAGGTCCTAGGGAGCAGGCTGACAAGCTGAAACAGTCTTATGCCGCTTCGTCTATAGAGTCATAGTACATTGGTGAAGGTCTAAACCAGGGGTGTCCAACCTGTGGCCCGAGGGCCGCATGCGGCCCAGTGAAGTATTTTGTGCGGCCCTGGTCGAGGGCGATGCAGTGCTTTCCTCTGCTGCCCCTGAGTGTTTACCGTCTTGCCGGCTCCCTCCTCTTGTCTTGCTGCAGCGTTTGCGCATTTGTGCGGCCCCAGAAACATTTTTTTCAGCCAATGCGGCCCAGGGAAGCCAAAAGGTTGGACACCCCTGGTCTAAACTAAACTAAAGCTTAACTTTATATACCGGGTCATCAACCTGAGGAAGCTCGACTCGGTTTACAACAATTAGATAAAACCTAAAGAAAGTTTACAATAATTAAATAAAAACTAAAGAAAGTAATAGCAAAGGTTACAAAGAAATTTGTTTCCAAAATGTTTGGCAAATAGAAAAGTTCAGAGTACTTGCTGCTTTCACATTATCATAGCACCCATAAAGAAGTGTAACCACCTGCAGAACTGGGACAAATACTTCTTTATTTCAAGAAAGACCCAACACTGCCAGTGTTGGCCTGCCTGAGGGGTCTTCTTTTTATTTATCATGCAATTTTTTTTTATGGACCTGCTGGTTCCAATTTCAAATTAAACTGCGACCGGCGGCAACAAATGCTCCCCGCAGTCTCTGTTCAACGAATGCTGCTCTCAAAAGAGTGCAGCGATCCTGTGCTGCAGTGCGTTTCCACGCAGCATTCGTTGAACAGAGACTGCGGGAAGCATTTGTTGCCGCCAGTTGCAGTTTAATTTGAAACTGGGACCAGCAGGTCCATAAAAGAAAATTGCATGATAAATAAAAAGAAGACCCCTCAGGCAGGCCAAGGGCCGAAACACTGGCAGTGTCGGGTTTTTCATTTGAAATAAAGAAGTATTTGTCCCAATTCTGCAGGCGGTTACACTTCTTTGTAGGTGTCTGTCTTTTTTGCGCGCTTCACATTATCATAACCATTATCGATCAACTGCTATCGCTACCATTAAGGAGGAAATTCAAAGGGAGTTAACTGCTAAAGACGCCTGTAGGAATATAATGAGCATCTTCACCGTTTAGCGCACGCTAATCGTTAGCATATGCTAATGCAATTAGTGTATGCTAAAGCAGTTAGCACCCTTTGATTCCCCCTCCCCTCAAGTCACCGTGGTGCTGATCAGCCACAGGTTCTCTAATTAAACAAGCAAATACAGTAAAACCTTGGATTGCAAATAATTTGGGCCAGGATTCACTAACCTGCCCGATCGGGTCCGACAAATTCAGCAAACTCCAACATGCAGATGAGGGCAATCGGAGGAACGCCCCCATCTTCAGGCACAGATTGCGCTATAGCGATCCCTGTGCATGTGCAGACCATCTATAGATGGTCTGAGCATGCGCGGGACTTCCGGGCCATCGGAGTTTCTTTTTTTCCTACTATTTTTTTAATGAAGGCGGATCTGTTTTTTAAACCACTGAGCGCAGCCAGGGAACCTGAAAAGTGCTGGACCTCAGGGCTGGCATAGATTTTTTTAAATAGGCGATCGAGGAACTTTTTGGAGCCCTTTTAACCCGCTTAAGCCTGCGGGTTAAAACCACGGGCTTGCAGTGCGGGGAAGGGTGGGAGAGATGGGGCAGGCAGGCAGGGTGTTCGGGGCAGGCAGGCAGCCATGTTCGGGGCTGCAGAAGGCATTCAGGGAAGCAGGAGATTGGGGCTGACAGGGCAGCAGAAGACAGGGCAGTCGCAAAGGGCTTCAGCAACTGGTCCTCAGAAGTCGCTTTTTTTTTGATCGGCCAGCCCAGTCGGTGTTGCAGGGTTTTGTTTAGTGAATCGTGTCCCTGCCGTTGCCCTCATTTGCACGCATGGATCGGAGGATGGTCAGAAGACAGATAAGTGAATCGGGCTGGGATCGCTAAGGGGTCGCAAACCGATCGGTACACGATCGGTTTGCTTTGTGAATCTACGGCTTGGTTTGCAAGTATTTTGCAAGACAAGCAAAACATTTGATTAAATTTTAACTTGATATACAAGCATACATTATACACACATCACAACTGAGCCGATGGTTCTTCTCTCTCTGTCACTGCAAGAATATAGTGTCTGTTCTAAACGAGCAAAGTCTTGCAATACGAGTACATACAGTATACACGTGTCACATCATCACAACTGAGCCGATGGTTCTTCTCTCTCTGACGCTGCAGGAGTATAGTGACTGTTCTAAATGAGCAAGTTCTTGCAAGTTATGTATAGTATTTTGTATTAAAGTTTTTGGGTTGTGGAATGAATCGTCTGAGTTTCCATTATTTCCTGTGGGGAAATTTGCTTTCATATACGAGTGCTTTGGATTACAAGCATGCTTCTGGAACAAATTATTTCGCAAACCAAGGTTTGACTGTTATATATATATATAACTCAATAGAATGTAACCAAATTATTTCGCAAACCAAGGTTTGACTGTTATATATATATATGTAACTCAATAGAATCTAACCAGATATTCAAATACTTATACAGTTAACTTGATGGAATTAAATATAGCAGCTAGTTATCCAGTTCGCTTCAAACTTTGATTTTTTTTCTTTCATATTTAACCAGTTAAGTAATTGAATAATACTGAATATTGGTGCTGCCTGTTTAATGTTTAACCCACAATCTTGTCAAACCTCAGGCTCTTGTTATGTTAGAGCTTCTCCTCTGATGCAAGCCGCCCAGGCGGAAACAGGAAGTGCGTCAGAGGAGAAGCTTTAGGGCAGTCGCACGAGACTTGGTGAGAACTTTGCCGCGTCCGGACACCTCAGAAAGAGAAAACAATGAAGAGTGACCGCAAAGGTGAGGGGAAGGGAGGAAGGTGGCCCGAAGAAGGGAAGTGGAGGGAGAGGGGGAAGGGTAACAGACGCTGAAGGGAAGTGAGGAGGGGATAGAGAGGGAATCAGACGCTGAAGGGAAAGAGGAAGGAGCAGACACTGGATGACAGTTTCCTCACATCAAGCTCAGCTTTCTCACTAATAATATTATATTTTTTTAATAACATATTTTTTAATCATACTGTGAGCAATACATCAATCTTGTTATCTTCTAATAAAATAATTTTAAAAATTTGTCTTTGTTTTTCAATATACTATATAGTATGTACAATATAGTTTACCCAAAGGGGGCACTATCGAATCATTCCCTGAAAAAGTGATTCAAAAAAAGGTTGGGAACCTACGGGCTAGAGCAGTGGTTCCCAACCCTGTCCTCGAGGACCACCAGGCCAATCGGGTTTTCAGGCTAACCCTAATGAATATGCATGAAGCAGATTTGCATGCCTGTAACTTCCATTATATGCAAATCTCTCTCATGCATATTCATTAGGGCTAGCCTGAAAACCCGATTGGCCTGGTGGTCCTCCAGGACAGGGTTGGGAACCATTGGGCTAGAGCATGAATTATTTGGGCAAAAATTAACTGGTCCGAAAGGCAGAAAATTAAAAATAAGTAAAGATTTGTCCAGATAACTCACAAAGGTTACCTAAACAAACCTTTTAATGCTGACCCCTTCCTTTTTTAATCTGTCACAGCTATAGTTGTACAGCCATGTAATCCCAACTCCGTGTTTGTGCCTTTAAGGATTGTTCATTTCCATGTGAGCAGCTAGATTTCAGTTCTGTACCTCACAAGGGATTGTGCGGAAGGAGGGGACAGAGGAGGCTGTATAGCAAAGAAATATTTTCTATTCTTTTTCCTTTCATTCTGCCAGTCAGCAGTCATTGGAAATTGAGACGGCGCTGCCGGGAGGGAGACTTTGTAGTGAGTGCTGGATTTTGAACTTAAACCTCCCTAATTCTATAAGAAGTACCCAAAATTGCACTTGCAATATAATTTAATAAGTAACACCAATAATTAGCATTTTAACAAGCAATTATTGGCATTAATTAGAATCAATAAAGGATTACACATATAAATGTAGGCATGTGATCTGCACCTAAATTTTACATGCGTGTAAAAAAAAAAGGGGGGTGGACGGAAATGCGCGGATCAGTGGTGTTCTTTCAGTTACGCACATAATTATAGAAACGTGGCGGTCATTACGATTCTTGTATTTAATCATTACAGTCTTAGAGGTGGGGTATCCTATGGTCTAAAACTGAGGGGCACAAGGCTGGAGATTTGCCTAACATACATGTAAACTCCTAAATGAGCAACACTGTCACTGGTATGGTTAAAAGCAAGGGTGAAGACCACAGCTCTAATTATGACCACATGAAAAGTACAGGCAGTATCCAGAGACTGAAGAGCTTGGAGGGTGTCACCGTCAGGGCCTTTCCATGCACAATGGGATCTGTAAAAGAAGAAATCGGAATCAGAGGTATCTGGTAAGTTTACAGTGAATTTAAATTCCTAAGTCAACAGGGCCCCATGCGGTAAGTATGACGAAGCCCGTTTTGTTCCTATGTGAACGTACACCTAGGCAGAATCTGGGAGGAGCATGGGTAAGGTGCAAAGTTTCCCATCACCAGAACTTTACATCAACCCTATAGTTGGCATAAGGGCTCACACATTATATATATTATATATATTTTATCTATATATCACACCTAAACTAAACCTTAAGTTTATATACCACATCCTCTCCATGGAAGTGGAGCTCGGCACGGTTTACAAGAACTTAAAATATAAGAAGAGAAAGGAAAAGGTTTACATGAGCTTATATATAGAATGGAAGAGTAAGGGGGAAAATAGAATTACATGTTAGAGAAGAGCCAAGTTTTCAGTTGCTTGCGGAATAATTGGAGCGAGCCCAGGTTCCGCAACGGGATAGTAAGGTCGTTCCAGAGACCTGTGATTTTGAAGAGAAGAGATTTTCCCAGTTTACCTGCATAGAGAATACCACGGAGAGAGGGGAAGGATAGTTTATATCTTTGGGTGGGTCTGGTGGAGTCAGGACTCGAGGAGTTAAAGGATAGTGGGATTAGGGGAGGAAGGATGTCGTGAATGATCTTAAAAGCCAGGCAGGAGCATTTGAAATGGATTCTGGAAATCACTGGGAGCCAGTGAAGATTGGACAGGAGTGGGGAGACATGGTCAGATTTCCGTTTTGCAAAGATCAACTTGGCTGCAGTATTCTGGATAAGCTGGAGTCTTTGAAGACATTTTTTTGGTAGGCATAAGTAAATGGCATTGCAATATTCAATGGCTTCCCATCCATTTTTGAATACAATCCAAACTCCTCTTACTGTCCTACAAGTGCATTCATTCAGCTGCCCCTCATTATCTCTTCACTTCTCTCCCCCTATGTTCCTGCCCCCTGCGAGCTTCACTCAACTGGTAAGTCCCTCCTATCTGTGCCCTTCTCTTCCTCTGCCAACTCCAGACTCCGTCCTTTCTGTCTTGCTGCGCCATGTGCCTGGAACAAACTGCCTGAATCCCTACAGTGGGCTCCATCTCTAGCAGTGTTCAAGTCCAAGTGAAAAGTCAACCTCTTCGAGACTTCTTTGAACTCCTAACTCTCCTCCTTGGGTTCTGCATCCCCGACCCTCTATGTCATGTCTGTCTGTCCAAGTTAGATTGTAAGCTCTTCCGAGCAGGGACTGTCTATTTAATGTCAAAAATGTACAGCGCTGCATATGTCCTTCAGCACTACAGAAGTGTTATATATATTAGTATTCTATAAGGGAAAGTAGGCATCTACCATCCTTTATAGAATAGGCTCCTATCAGGCACCCAGTCATAGAATTGCCCTGCATATGCCCAATATGGTAGCAATTCTATAAGCAAGGATCATGTAAGGGTTCTTATAGAAGGCTAGTATAAATTGACAGTGGAGAATCTAAATATAGGTGAGAACATTTAAGCCAGATCTTGTGTGATTTTCAAGGTTCTCAAACAAAATAGGCCAGAGTACTTAAGGAATATGATAGCCCTTTACATATCTTTGAGACCTCCAAGGTCCTTTCAAGAATCGTTACTGTCTGTACCCTCATCGACAGAAACTGTACGATGTGATGCCCACCAGTGAGTCTTCTCAAGAGTAGCTCCCACACTGGAACTTGAGACTACCTCTACTTGAGGAAGCAGGTGAAAGTCTGGCTCTTCTTCCAAGCCTTTACTATACGGAATTTGTGGCTAGATTCAGTAAATGGAGCACAATTCTCTAATGGGCACTCAAAGATGGGCACCCATTATAGAATAAGTATCGAGTGCCAATTTTGGTGCGTAAACATAAGTTCCAGGTGTTACATCTGGAAAAGGGCATGTTTAGAAAATTACTCAAGATGCAATTATTTGTAGATACTTTTATAGCCAATAATTTTCCTCTCCGCACAGTTGATAAAATTATTCATGATTCTCAAAATATAAGCTATGGGGCTCATAATCGAAAGAGAGAAATGTCCAAAAACCGGCCTAAGTCGGCATTTGGATGATCATAAACGAAAGATGTCCAAGTGCTGATAATTCAAGCGGGTTTTGGACGTGTTTACAAATGACCTAAGCCTTCATAGTGCCGCTGAACAACCATAGCTAAACTGGGCGTGTCAGGAGGAGTGTCGAGATCAGGATTTGGGCGAGACGTGGGCAGGCTTAGACTTAGTCGTACTGGAAGTATAACAGAAAGTTATACAGCACAGGATCGACGGAACTTGGACGTTGTGACTTAGACCATTTAAAACATGGTCTAAGTCACAAAAACCCACATAAAGTGACCAGATAAGCACTGTAAACACATAATACAGATCCCCACACACTACCCCGGTGATCACTGACCCCCCCATAAAAATATTAATCACAACTTGAAAATTGTGCCTCCAGAATATCATCACCTGGCAGCCTGGCATAGGAAAGCCTAGTCATGCTGCACAGAAGAGTCTTAAGCTGTTTTGGGGGTGGGTTAGGGACCTATGGGGAAGAGGACTCATGCCCATAAGCCCCTATAATCACTGCATTGATATTGAAACATGTACACTCCCCTATGTACCCACAAAACCCTTTTGTACTGGCATATAAGTGGCTCCTGCAGCCATAAGAGCTATTGGGGTGGTAGATAAGTGGGTCTAGGGGATTCTGGAGGTGGTTTGGGGGGGCTCACCGTGACCTATAAGGGAGCTGTAGTGAGGAGAAGACATGGCACCCTTTTTATGAAGTTCATAGCAGTGCCCTGTAAGGTACCCTACTATTTAGGTGCCATGTCTGGGTGTTCAGTCCATCACTTTGCAGACCCCTCCCATGTCCAAAAGGGCTTATTCTAGGCATTTTTGACTTGGACGAAAAATTGGACGAAAATGTGCTATAAAGATGGACGATTTAGCGATTTGGACGATCCGATCAGCAGGACGTATACTTAGATGATTTTCGGAACGGAAAAAAATTTGGATGTATTTTTTGAAAATGTGTCCTAGGCTGTTTTTTTTACTTTGGATGACTTGCGACTTAGACGAAAATGGACTTAGACATTTCTTTCAATTTATGCCCCTCCACGGTATTAGTTTGTAGATATGATTTCTAATGATTGTTTGTGTGTCTGTTTTACCATGCTTTTACAAAATTATGTATTCAAATTTTGTAAACCGTTTATAGTTTAGGAAATTTTTTTAAATAAATAAATAATTCCTGACACCCAATTTGAGCACACGTCCCTAGTATCAAGTACAAAAACGTCGGGAAAAGAACGTTCTCAGTGATGGCTCCAAGATGGCGGAACGCCCTTCCGAAGGAACTAAAACTAGAAAAGGACACCAGAAAGTTCAAGACAGGGATAAAGACTATCCTTTTCACAGACCACTGTAGCCAATCATTTTTATGTAATTATTTATTTAATTGATTTTTTTTTTTTTTCCCCTCTTTCTTTTCCTTCTTATCCTTGTATCATGATTTGGCGTTCTTTTCCTTTTTTTAATTGATGTACACCGCATTGATGTTAGAATCGTAGAGCGGTATATAAATGCAGAATGGACGCAGAAAAAATGATAAATGCCATTTTGAAGGTACATTTAACTACCGTATGGGACAGCATTTCCGGGGGTGAAGTTAGGGCGGAGCTTGAAGCTACATACGTGCATTTTTTTGTATTTTCAAAAGCATACACATGTCACTTACCTGAACAGAGGGCCGACGAGCTGAACTTCCCAAGTTTGCCTTTTATTGACTCCAGTTTCTCTTTGTCATTATATCCTGTAAAAGAAAGGGACTATGTCATATCTCGGCTCTGTGGCTCCTGAATGGCTAGAATCGATCATGTAAGAATACATGAACATAAGAATTGCCATATATTACTGCAAGACAGAGTTTCCATTATTTCCTATGGGGAAATTCGCTTTGATATACAAGTGCTTTGGATTACAAGCATGCTTCTAGAACGAATTATGCTCACAAACCAAAGTTTTACTGTATATAGAAACTCAATGTTCAGAGTAATGGGTCCTAAACTCTGGAATGATTTTTCAGCCTCTTGTCAGAAAATTACCTTTTGTGCTTAGTGTATGAAGAATCTTGATAGTCCTGTTTACACAATCATATGACGACGTGGTCCAGTTTGATAAACTGTTTAAAAGTAGGCTGCTAGTTATTTATGTTGATTTTGGTTTTTATTATGCTGGAGGAAATTCCTACATTAAAGCAAGTGTGGTACAGAAAGGAATGCAAACTTCAACCCTGCCAAATCTGGCCAGTTTTGAATAGGAATCCTGAATATTCTCAGCTTGAGTTCTTGTTCGGTGAGTCATGTTTTTGCTTTGTGTTGACTCCTCACTGCTTGACCAATGGATGCTGGAATTGCTCTTCTTCAAGATAACTGTCACAGCAAGTGCTAACCCTGATTGGCGGTACACCGGCAAACGCACGCATGACAAATGCGTGCACTGACAAATGCGTGCACAATTGAGCCCTGTGAAATGCACACGCCAAAGAGGGAATGTCGGAAAGAAGAGATTTATTCCCCCACAAACTAAACTAAACCTTAAGTTTGTATACCGCATCATCTCCACAGTAGTAGAGCTCGACACGGTTTACAGGAATAGATATAGAAGGAACTCCAATGAAATAGAAGTACATAGTAAAGAGAAAGTTAAGAGGGACATAGTATATTGAATAGGGAGAGGACAATTATATTTTAGAGTAAAGCCAAGTTTTCAAATGTTTCTGGAAGAGATGGAGGGAGCCTAGACTCCGAAGCGGGGCAGTAAAGCTGTTCCACAGTTCAGTGAGCCTGAAGACGATGGATGTCCCTAATTTTCCTGAATGGGATATGCCTATTAGAGAGGGGAAGGATAGTTTGAATTTTTGAATGGATCTGGTGGTGTTGGGATTCGAGGAATTCCAGGATAGTATACAGTATACATACATTGTGCTATTCTGAATCTGCTCTCGACGACATTGGGCCTTAGGCCCCTCCCCGGTGCATCATGTGATGCACGGGGAGGGGGCCTAAGGCCCTAATTAGCTCAGGCCCCTCCCCCATGGGGCCTGAGGAATCTAAGCAAATCAGGGCCTTCCAAATAGCCACTTATGTAAAGGGTTCCCATAATCATCATCTAACTCTAACACTAGATACCAAGTGAATATTTTAAGTGTGGAGGGGGTTCCCCCCTCAAGCCCCCCATCAAAAAGACAAAATAGTATCCACATAACTGCATGTCTCTTATTACTAATTAATTAGGTGCTGTGGATTGTGCAATTGTCGGGGCGCATTTGATGGGTCACCTCCCAATCAGTGTGCGCATTTGTCATGCGCGTATTTGTCCATGCGTAATTGTTGGCGTGCGTTTGTTATGCGCACGTTTGACGGGTCACCCTGATCTAGTGTTTTTGTTCCTGATCTTCTCTGCATGAATATTTTGATTCCTACCTGTTCAGGATGGTTCCTGAGCTTTTTTTTTTTTTTTTCTCATGACTTTGACTCCCATCTAGACATGAGTCTTCATCACTGACTCCGTACCTAGCACTTTAGGATAGGGTTACCAGACGCCCAGATTTCCCCGGACGGCTTTTCCAAACCCGGCACTTTGTCCGGGTTTTGAAAAGCTGGTTCAGGCAAGGATGAAGTCCGCGCATGAGTGGCCGTCACGCGATGACATAATGCGACAAGAGCAGGCAGCGGGGGGTGGGGGAGGGGGCTAGGGGGTCTGGGTTTTCTGAAAGGAAAATCTGGCAACCCTAACTTCAGCAAGCAATGTGGAGCACCTGGTTATTACATATAATGTAAATTTAAAACAGAGGAAAAAAGACCTCAAAAAACCCCTGGAATATGATCAAACAGACCATAACCAATTGGGGTTGGTTTTCATCACTGGTCAAAAAACCCCTGTGTAATTTTTTAATTTTTTGTGTGATATTAAATTTATTTTTATCAAATATGTGATTCAGGCATCTAAGCAGTCATTATGCCAATGTTTAATGGGTCCTGATTTGTGTTTTTTTTTTTTATTATTATTTATAATTTTGAATACTTTACAATATCCAACAATTCAAAAGAAAAAGGAAATCACATAAAACAATATATAATCAGATCATACATACAAAGCTCCTTTAAAGCCCACATTAATGGGGAGTATATCTTGCTATTTCTAATAAAATAAAGTTCAAGAAATATAAAGGATAATGATTCTTGGTTCATATTTAATGAACCCTGAGTCAATCCTTAAACTGGGATACTGTTATATTAATTCTCCTCATATTTCTCAGTAAAGTGAAACAAATCTCATTTTTATCTCTTTTTTCTTGCAATTAAGAATTGTTGTAGTTGTATTGGATCCCAAAAAAAATATTCGATATCTTGTAGTTTGATCATACATTTACAGGGAAATTTCAGGTAGAAGGATGCATCCAGTGCCAACACTCTATCCTTCAATTTCAAAAATTCTTTCCTCCTCAACTGTGTGGTTCTGGATACATCCGGAAAGATCCTAACCAAATCCCCACAAAATTTCATTAACCTGTTTTTAAAATAAAGTCTCATTATCAACATTTTATCCATCTCGGTCATGCATGTTATTACCAGGGTGGACCGACTCTGAATCACATCCTGTGTATCTTCTAGAAATTCAGTCAAGTTTTACCTTTCTCTCTCTTTTAGAATATGTGAGCAATTTGAAAAAAAATTTTGTACCGGCACCACACAAGCTCTATTGTCACCCCCGAAGAAGCCCGTTGGAGCGAAATGGATGGGACCTCCGTCGGGTCACTAAGATAAGTGCTTGATATTTAAAAGCAATGTGTTTTTTTTAAACATTGAATTTTATTTAGAGCTGCTGGTTCTTTCAAGCTCAATTATAAATAAGAAAGTCTTTGATCTACCCATTACTGCACTAATAATAACAAAAGAATCTCCACTATGACCACCTATTAACTCTCTTACAAACCACCTCACCCTCAACAACCCGCTAAATGTTTATAAGATCTACAACTTACCTCTCTAGCTAATCATTGTAACTCTGTTTTTTTAAATTAACCTTTTGTAATCCGCCTTGAACCGCAAGGTAATGGCGGAATAGAAATCCCTAATGTAATGTAATATATAAAAAATGTTTTTGATACTTAAAAATATTAAAAATATAGCACATATTTTATAAAAATAAATTTAATATCACACAAAAAATTAAAAAATTACACAGGGGTTTTTTGACCAGTGATGAAAACCAACCCCAATTGGTTATGGTCTGTTTGATCATATTCCAGGGGTTTTTTGAGGTCTTTTTTCCTCTGTTTTAAATTTACATTATATGTAATAATCGGGTGCTCCACATTGCTTGTTGATCTTTGTATCATTTTCTGGACACTCAAGTACGTTTCCATTCAATATTTCAGTTTAACCCTAACTCCTCCTCTTATCAACACTGAGGATCACGGTGTTGGATTGCCTTGCCTGTTGCCGCTCAAATCTTCCATGAAAGAAATTAACAGGGGTCTTTTTCTAAGAATTTCCTTTCAAGTGGCAGGTGTGCAATGTATTAGATTTAAATGTAAATGTGAAGGTATCCCGTTCTTTATAAACTGTGTCCTGTGGAATGCAGCTGTTACCTATAACAAAGAATTTCCTTTCCCTGCAGGATGCAGGCGAAGAGTCTGCAGGATCTTTAGATAACAGAGTTACCCTCCATAAAGGAATCTGGAGTGCCTCTGAGATAGCATTGCGGAATTCATATCTGGAAAATAAGAACAACAAACAAAATAAATCACCACGGTTGGTAAATGCAGCAGTGTCAAGAGGCATCACAAGAAACCAACAGAGTCGGAGAGATGCTAGCAGCAGCCGAGGCATGGATGCATAGAAAGAATATGATATAACTAGTATTTTAGTCTGTTACATTAACGGGTGCTAGAATATATGTCTGTCTGTCTTTATTTCTGTCTGTCTCTGTCCCCCTTTGTCTGTCTGTCTTTCTGTGTATCTCCCTGTCCCTGTGTCTTTCTTCTTTTCTTTCTGTCTCCCTTCCTCCCGCTGTCTGTCTGTCTTTCTATCTATCTGTTTCTCTCCCTGCTTCCTATGCAGCAGCATTTCTCTCCCACCACTTCCCTGTGCAGCAGCCAAAGCAGCAGATACTACCAAGTGACCCCTTGGTCTGACCCAGCAGAGCACCTTTTATTCTGTCAAAGTCCATCTGGTTTGCCTCGCATTCTTTCTGGTGCAATGCCACAGACCCTCTGTTGATCTCTGACTTTCCATTGACTGTTTGAGGCGACAGAGAATGAAGGTTAATGGAATTGACTCTGAGAAAAAGTAAGATGATGCGTGAATTTCTCTGAGGACTGGTTTTTTTTTTTTTGGGGGGGGGCCCAAATCTGCTCAGTATTTTTGCAAGGGATATTACAGAGGGGATAGGAGGGAATATTTGCTGTATTTGTAAAGTATCTTCCGCAAAAATCCAGGGTGGACGTGTCTGAGGGCTTCGATGATATACGATGTGATCTAAGAAGGCTCAAGGAGTGTGTGACGCAGCGATTAGAGCTATAGCCTTTAGCACCCTGAGGTTGTGGGTTCAATTCTCCTTGAATGGAGAAACGCTAGCTAGGACTTCAGAGGAACGGGACTTGGGGGTAATCATCAGTGCAGACATGAAGGCTGCCAAACAAGTAGAGAAGGCCTCATCAAAGGCAAGGCAAATGATGGGATGTATCAATAGAAGCTTCGTCAGCCGTAAACCTGAAGTCATTATGCCACTCTATAGAACCATGGTGAGACCCCATCTGGAATACTGTGTGCAATTCTGGAGGCCACATTACCGGAAAGATGTGCTTCGAGCTGAGTCGGTCCAGAGGATGGCCACTAGGATGGTCTCGGGGCTCAAGGGTCTCTCACACGAAGAAAGACTGGGCAAACTACAGCTCTATACCCTAGAGGAGCGCAGGGAAAGGGGTGACATGATTGAGACATTTAAGTACGTCACGGGTCGTGTCGAGGTGGAAAACGATATATTCTTTCCCAAGGGACCCTCGGTCACAAGGGGGCACCCGCTCAAACTCAGAGGAGGAAAATTTAGTGGTGACACCAGGAAGTATTTCTTCACAGAAAGGGTGGTAGATCACTGGAACAGACTTCCGGTGCAGGTGATCAAGGCCACCAGCGTGCTCGACTTCAAGAATAAATGGGATATCCACGTGGGATCCCTACGAGGGTCGAGTTAAGGAACTAGGTCATTAGCATTCAGACTTAATGGGGTGGGTCAATAGAGTGGGCAGACTTGATGGGCTGTGGCCCTTTTCTGCCGTCATCTTTCTATGTTTCTATGTTTCTAATTCCCTCGCTGCTCCTTGTAACCCTGGGCAAGTCACTTTAATCCCCTTATTGCCACAGGTACACTAGAAAGAGTTTGAGACTGCCGGGACAGATAGGGAAATATGATAAAGTACCTGAATGTAAGCCATATAAGTGGTATATAAATAAATAAATAAAGTGCTTGGCAGTTAATTTTCAATACAAAAGAAATGTAGAATTATGTATCTGAAGTACAGAAATCCAGAGGATCATAGAGAGAAACCGATATGGAAAGAAATTTGAGGTGATTATATATGAGGATTTAAAAGTAGTTAAACAGCGTGACTAGGCTGTAGCCAACGTCAGAAGGATGCTACTACTACGATTACAGATTTCTATAGCGCTACCAGACGGACGCAGTGCTACAAAGAGTAAGAAAACAGTCCCTGCTCGAAAGAGTTTACACTCTAAACAGACAAACAGGATGTCATGGATACAGTTAAGGGGAAGGGTTAATCAGCTGGCTGAGTTGGAGGGCAGAGGGGCGTACAGGACAAGCAAGCCCTTGTGACATCATTGCTGAGGTTGGCTCTTATTGGTGGAATGAGGCAGTATGACATCACAATCTCAGCTCTGCTTCCCAACAAGATGTCATGGATACAGTTAAGGGGAAGGGTTAATCAGCTGGCTGAGTTGGAGGGCAGAGGGGAATACAGGACAATGAAGCCATTGTGACATCACTGCTGAGGTTGGCTCTTATTGGTGGAATGAGGCAGTATGACATCACAATCTCAGCTCTGCTTCCCAACAAGATGTCATGGATACAGTTAAGGGGAAGGGTTAATCAGCTGGCTGAGTTGGAGGGCAGAGGGGAGTACAGGACAATGAAGCCATTGTGACATCACTGCTGAGGTTGGCTCTTATTGGTGGAATGAGGCAGTATGGCATCACAATCTCAGCTCTGCTTCCCATAGACAAACAGGATGTCATGGATACAGTTAAGGGGAGACCTCAAATTGTGTCCAGTTATGGAAACTATAGCATTGGAAGGCTACCAAATTGGTGTAAAGTCTGTACCAGTGTATCTGAACTCTATAGGCCTAGTCTAAACAGGCCTAGTGGATAGAGCACTGGGCTTGACATCCAGGGGAAGCCGGTTCAAATTTCACCGATGTGACTTGTGATCTTGGGTAAAATTAGATTGTGAGCTCCCAGGAACAGGGAAAGACCCGAATGTAATTCACTTTTAGCTACTACTGAAAACTGTGTGAACAAAATCTCAACCAGGGGTGTCAAATGTCGGTCCTCGTGGGCTGCAATCCAGTCGGGTTTTCAGGATTTCCCCAATGAATATGCATTTGCACACACTGCTTTCATTGTATGCTAACGGATCTTGCGCTTATTCATTGGGGAAATCCTGCAAAACCGACTGGATTGCGGCCCTCGAGGATCGACATTTGACACCCCTGTTCTAGACAAATAAAAGCAGAGAGTTGGGATATAAGCCTATAATAACAGCACGTTTGAGTAGTTTGGATAGGAAGGAGAGGAGGGAAATTGGGTGATAGTTGGAGGGGGATGCGGGATCTAGTGAGGTTTTTTTGAAGAGAGGTGTTAACTATGGCATGTTTGAAGACGTCAAAGACTGGTGCAGTGGAGAGTGAAAGGTTTGAGGACGTGATCTCTGCATTTGCCCGTTTTTGGTAAAGCCCAATTATATGAGTACTAAATCTATTCTATATCAGTCCTTTGATAGTGGGGCCTGAACACAGGATTATTGTCTCTACTTTCAGTGGAAGAGTCGCCTAGTGGTTAGAGCAGCTGCCTTGGTACCCTGAGGTTGTGAGTTCAATTCCCACTGCAGCTCCTGGTGACTCTGGGAAAAATAAGTACCTGTGTATAAACACCACGTAGTCACACAGAAAAAGCAGTATATCAAGTCCCATCCCCTTTACATTCTATATGTCCTGTGATTAAGGCCCCAGTGACTCATATGCATTGGTCTTCTCAAGGAGAAGATAACCAGTGTATAGGTATGAACCTCGTTATCTATTAGTTTCTTGGCAATAGGGTCCCAGTTTCTGAATACTGATCGCTTTTTGATGAGGTCCTCTGTAACATTTGCTCCGGTTTATATTGGATCTAGGGATACCAGACGTCTGGATTTCCCTGGACATGTCCTCAAAAGGAGGTCCGGGAGGCTTATCAAAACCCGACACTTTGTCTGGGTTTGGAAAAGCCTCCTCAAATCACATAAGGCAGGGAGGAAGTGCCCGACAAGAGCAGGTAACGGGGTGGCGGGGCTAGGCCAAGACTGGGGGCAGGATTGGGGCGGGGATGGGCGGGCCTGGGGTGGGCCTAGAGGTCCGGATTTTCCGATTGGAAAACCTGGCAACCCTAATTGGATCAGCTCTCGAGGGATCCTCAGTATTTTAGTATTGATTCCTCTCTGCCCCATCTTCTAATAACGCATCCCAGATTTTGCATACCGGACCATTTCTGTAATGGACTCCTTGATGACTGCAGTCCCCAGTAGCTGTTAGCTGATCTCTGTGTCTTTCTGATGCTGAGGGAAGCCCTAGTGGTTGAGAACTGATCTGTATCAGTTATTCTGATGCAGGAAGCCATAGGGACTAGATACTGCATACCTGCTGGATGTAGACAGTTTGGGGAACATCAGATCAATGACAGGACCATCTGGCAGAATGCGGGTGCAGCCTAGAACTTCAGAGCCACTTTTTAGCAGGAGAACTCGACCAGTTACTAAGAATAATTCCAAAACATAGATAAAGTTAAAAGATTAGGTAGTAAAAATGGATATACAAGTTCAGTGTTATAGTAAGTCTGAAAAAAAAGAACAGAATTCACAGGAGCAGTGTGTTAGAGGGAGACACAGCTCAAAGAGAAAGACCATCTCTGACAGTGTAGGACAGTTTGGAGAAATCTCTCTCCGTTGCACCAAAATCCTCACAGTATAGTCCCATAAAATCAAGACCTTCCTACTTAAACTTTTATCTTGAACAAATGTCTTAGTCTCTATTTCACAAAACCAGGGTATTTATGTATCAAACCCCAGTACATACAAATGGCAAGGGGACATGGTCTGGCCAAATCCCATGGGAGGGACCTTAAACAACTTGTGCCTATCAGAGCCTCAGGCCCCTCCCCAGTGCATCCCAGGATGCACTGGGGAGGGGAAGGCCCATTTTGGAAGACGCGGGGCAGCTGGGTGGTCAGACATCTACAAGGAGGTAAGAGTGGTGGTGGTAGGTGGTGTATAGCAGCAGGAGAGAGTAGGCATCTCTCCCACTGCGGGGGGGGGCAGTGGTTTTGCTTGGCAGTGAGAGAGAGTGGGCATCTCTCCCTTTGCAGGGGAGGTTGTTTGCGTCAGGAGAGATTGAGCATCTTTCCTGCTGCCAACCAACATCGGCATCTCTCCCACTGCAGGTGGGAGGTGTCACTGCAGCTGCAGGGGGCGGGATCACTGCCACGGCTGGGGAGGGGTGTAATGATGCAAGGGGAGAGAATGAGCATCTCTCCTATTGCATTACAACACTACCATGCCGGGGTTTAAAACAGTGCAGTCACTATACCGGCACCCCAGATCAGTCGCTTATTTTTGTAGCTAAAAGCTGACGGCACTTTTAGAAAATGGCTCGGCAAGTTTTAAGAATCCACCAGAGGGCTCATTTTAATGTTGAAGAACCCATTTGTAAAACACTACCATCCAATGAACCACTATTTATTTCCCGATCTCTAATCCCACACAACTCTCAACGTTCTCTTCGATCATCTGGCCAAAACCTGCTTTCAGAACCCTCTTTGAAAATCATAGGTACAAGGAGATCAGACATGTTCACAGTGATGGGACCACAATGGTGGAACGCCCTCCCTCAATACATTAGATCTGAAAAAGACATCGCAACATTTAAAAAACTTTTAAAATCTTATTTATTTATTGATGCTTTTAATAACTGAAATTTTTACAAGCTTCAGAGATGCTTTTAACTGTGCTTTGGATCTTAGCCCCTTACCTCTTGTTTTTACCTTTTTCTACCAAATTTAAGATTGTAAACTTTAATCCTTCCCTACCACCTCATGTCCGTATTTTACGTAATTATATTGTTAAATGATAGTTTCTCTGTATTACTTTCTACATGGATTTTGTACATCGCCTAGCAATTTTAATAGGCGATTCATCAAATGAATAAATAAACTTGAAACTTGATTATTGGAAACTGCTAGAAACCTCGCTAAAGGCAGAGATCATCCGTTTTGATAATCTGTCGCTAAAATGCGTGCAGGCTAAACCATCGGAAAACAGTTTAGTGATGGCGTTAAAGTTTTGAGAATCTGGGCCTCTGTTAGGTCCTAGCTCACAATCGCTAACACCAGCTCTGGCAGGATACACATTTCAAATCTGACATATTATAATCACAAAATTGAAAATAAAATTATTTTTTCTCCCATTTGTTATCTGGTCAATTTATTATTCAAATCATGTTGGTCCCAGGCTCTGGTTTCTGTTTGTCTTCTGTTAACTCGTTCACCAGAGTCTCCTGCCCATTTGATGTTTTCTTCTTTCTCCATGCTCACCATCCATCTTCCATCTCTGTACCTTCCCTTTCACTGCCATAGCCAATATTTCTTTCCTGCTGTCTACTATGTCTCTCCCTGCCTTGTGCCCTAGGTCAGACCCCTCTATTCACCTCCATGCAACATTTCTTTCTCTCTCCCCATGCACCATCTCTCCATGCCCTCCACCATATGTCCAACATTTCCCTACTCTTTCTCCATGCATGTCTCCCTCCCCTCCATCATATGCAGGATTTCTCTCTTTCACCCCTTTTTACCTCTTTTTTTATTTTTTTGCATCTCTCCCTTACTCTTCTCCACCCCATGCCCAACAATTCTTCCTCTCCCCCCCACGTGCAGCAACTTCCCATCCCTCCCTCCTAGCTCCCTGTGCAGCAGCTTTCTATGCCTCCCAACCCCCTATGTGGCACTTCCTGACTGAACCCCCCCTCACCATGAGGTCTGACAAACCGTCGGGTCTCCAAAAGCAGCAGCAGTGATGACTGGCGGGCACAGGCAGTGCTCTCAACAGGCTATTCGTGGCCTGCCTGCCAGCACCAGGGCTTCCCTCTGCCATGTCATCAGTGACGCGGTTGAGGGAAGGCCTCAGCAGGACAGACCACGAGTAGCCTGCTCAGAGTGCTCCATCTGCCCACCAGTCATCGCCACTGCTGCTGCTTTAGGAGGCCCTGGAAGTATGTCAGCCTTCTCTGGGGGTGGGGGAGGGTTCGTCACTGAATCGGTGAGTGATTCGAGGTGAAAACGAATCGTTTCGAATCTATTCACTAAAGTGAATCGGTGAATCAATTCAAATCAGTGAATCGGGCAGCACTAGTTTGGTGACCCGCCCAGGGTCACAAGGAGCTACAGTGGGAATCAAACCCTGTTCCCCAGCCCACTGTAGTAATCATCAGGTTGTGGTGGGAATTGAACCCAGTTCTTCAGGTTCTCAGCCCACTGGACTAACCTCGCCCTCCACACTTCCTCTAATATAGATCAAAAGGAAAGTCCCATGTGATGAGCATAAAAGAGATGGCCCTGTAGGTCCATTGTAGTAATATATACATGAATTCTACCCAATGACAGCACATGAATAACAGATGCAATCAGGGTCATACGATTTCCCAATCCAAACCTAGGTTCTAGTGGCCTATATACGAGGGTGGTTTGAAAAGTTCGGTAAAAAAGTAAGTTAAACCAGTATTTTTTAAAAGCCCAGTTATATTTTTCAATATAGTCTCCATCGAGGGCTATACACATAATCCAGTGAGTTTCCAGTTTTTCCATCCTGTCGGAAAAATATGGTTTTGTCAAATTTTTTAAACTATTTGTTTTGTTTTTGGGGTTTTTTTTTACCAAATATTTTCAAACCACCCTTGTAGATTTGCCCCATAGTGCTTGGCTTCATGGATTCCTGAGACTGAAGCATCATAAACAGAAGGAACTTCCTTTTGTTTCACCTGTGAAGTCTCCAGCCAGTGGCAGGTTGCTATCTGTGAAGAGCTGCCGCTGCCCCAGGGTGACAGACCCGTGCTTTCTCAACATGTCTCCAACGGCACAGTGCAAAGGATATACCGGCGAGCAGCTGGAGCCATACCCAGCCTGAAAGCCAAAGCAACAGGACGATGTTTAAATATTTATAATGGTGGGAAAAAAGAGCGGAGATCGGAGGTTCTGTAGCAAACATATGAGCGGCTACACATTCATTCATAACGTTACTCGATATAACTTTGAAGACTCTCAAGACTCCTGAGGCAGGCCTTTTTGGCCGAAACATGTACATGTCGAGTCATTGAGTTATTGGATGAATAAAGTCATTTGAACCATCAGATGAGTTGAAGGCCATTTGTTTTTCTGTGTACATCATTCTGATTAGGACAATTCCACTCTGTTTTTTGCATAAATATTTAAGAACTACTACTACTATTTATCATGTCTATAGCTTTGAAAGGCGTATTCAGCGCTGTACATTCAACGTGTAATAGATGACCCATGCTCAGAAGAGCTTACAATCTAGCCCCTCCTTTACAGATGCATAGTGTGGGTTTTAGCGCCGGCAGCGGCGGTAACTGCTCCGACACTCAGGAATTCTATGAGCATCGGAGCAGTTACCGCCGCTGCCAGCGCTAAAACCCGCATCACGTGTTAGTAAAAGAGGGGGCTAATTAGGACAGACAGAACAAATGGGACAGATAGGGGTTGGGGGAGTTTCTCGCAGAGAGAATGATAGGTATCATACGGCGAGTGAGAGTTAGGAGTTAGAGCTGTACTGAATAGCATATTTTACTATTCGGCCGAATACATATAGTGAAAAATATTATTCCGCTGAATATAAAAACTGAATACGAATAATGGGCATTGAGCTTTAACATAACACATAAAAGAAGCAACGTGAAATCGGACGTCGAAGGGTCCTTCTACTAAGGCGCGCTAACCCATCTGGAATACTGTGTACAATTCTGGAGGCCGCATTATCAAAAGGATGTGCGGAGAGTTGAGTCGGTTCAGCAAATGGCCACCAGCATGGTCTCAGGACTCAAGGATCTCCCGTATGAGGAACGGTTGGGTAAGTTGCAGCTATACTCACTTAAGGAACGCAGAGAAAGGGGTGACATGATCGAGACGTTCAAATATGTCACGGGCCATATCGAGGTGGAAGAGGATCTCTTTTGTCTTAAAGGACCCACGTCAACAAACCATGTAGGATCCCTACGAGGGTCAAGATAAGGAAATTGGGTCATTAGGGCATAGACAGGGGGTGGGTAAGCAGAGTGGGCAGACTTGATGGGCTGTAGCCCTTTTCTGCCGCCATCTTCTATGTTTCTATGTAACAAGAGGGCATCCGTTGAAAATCAGGGGTGGGAAATTTCATGGCGACATCAAAAAATATTTCTTCACCGAAAGGGTGGTTGATCGCTGGAATAATCTTCCACAACAGGTCATTGAGGCCAGCAGCGTGCCAGATTTTAAGAAAAGATGGGATTGGCTTGTGGGATCTCTTCATGGAGGTAGTTAGGGGGTGGGTCATTAGAGTGGGCAGACTAGATGGGCCCTGGCCCTTTTCTGCCATCATTTTCTATGCTAAATGCCAAGGCATCCATTATATTCTATGGGCGCCGTAGCATTTCGCGCCCGCTAATCTTTAGCGTGCTCTAAATCGGTTGGCGCGCCTTAGTAAAAGGACCCCCAAGGGTCTATTTCAGTTTAGCACAGTAGAGCCCCGGATTATTTGTATTTGAATTTAAATCACTCTTTGGCCAAATACGAATAATGCGTTTGGAGCCGACCTTTGCCCCCGGCGGCAGGAGGCAGCCCAATGTATATTCGTAGATGAAACCAATATTTCTTACATGTCTGAAGATATTATAAGGATTATACGGTTCTCCATCTCCAACACACTGTCGACTGTTTTCTTGAATGTACCACTGGAGCTCCGAGACCTAGGCCGAAGCATGTAATACATTAATGTACCAAGTTTGTTGGTCACTTGGTGATATACCGTCTATCAATGAATAACTAAACAGTTTACAATAATGTTACCATAAAAAAATAAAAACAACGGGGTCCTTTTACTATAGTCTATGGATGCATTAGCGTTTAGTGCGCGCTAATATTTACCCCCGTTTTATTAAGATGCGCTAAGCATTTTAGCGCACGCTAAATCTACACGCGCACTAAACGCTAACGCGTCCATAAACTAGCATGCATGCGTTAGCGTTTAGCGCGCGCTAAAATGCTTAGCGCACCTTAGGAAAAGGCGCCCTTAGCACGCCTTTGTAAAAGGACCCCAATGTCAAGTAAAAATTGCTGGGGTTAACAAATGAGGTTACACTTACTGGATCCAATGGGAAAGTGGGGGGAGGGGGGAAGGTGAAATAAAAAAAATGCATCGCAATGGAAAAGAAAAGAAAAAGGTGGAAAGAGGGGGAAGGAGAGGACAGTAGGAGGGGGATCGCTTCTTAGGAAGCGTTTGTCTTTCTCTGCTGTAGTTCTTGCCATTTTCTATGTATGGGGTCTCGTCTCAGGTGCTATAAGCATCCTTAAAAAGGAAAGCTTTGATTTTGGATTTGAATTTGTCCAGAGAGGGTTCTAGTCTCTTGTCTAACGGTAGGGCGTTCCAAAGAGAGGGGGAAGTGACCGAGGAAATGGCTTTGCGGGTTGTGTCATAGAACATCTTGCGGATGGAAGGGGTTGTTAGTAAATTTTGGTTATTAGATCGGAGCCTCCGGGAAGGAGTGTAGGGAATTCAATATTTACCGATGAAAACTGGAGCGTTTGTGTGTTTGGTTTTGAAGGTACGCAGAAGAATTTTGTATGTTATTCGATGTGTAATGGGCAACCAGTGGGCATCACAGAGAAGGGGGGGGGGGGGTAACGTGGTCCAATTTTTTTGCTCTGTAAATCAAGTTTTTAAAAAATTTGATTACTCGCCTATCCTGAATTCCAGGCAAAATAATATAAAAGGAGGAATAGAAAATTAAAACAGAGACATATACAAACTAAATACAAAGACAAAAAAGGCAATTAACAAAAGGGAAAGAGGAGGAACTACAATAAAGTCTGGGAAAGATGACATTGATGGAAAAAACAATAGGACTAAAAGGAAACGAATGCATTACTGCTGTATATCTTTGGCAAGAAAGAAAAGACAGAGAAAGAAAAGTAGGGAGCGAGAAGAAAGAAGAAAAAAAATAAATAAAGAGGAGGAAGAAGTTTAACTGCTGTGTTCTGTAGGATTTGAAGTCTGCGTATTTCTTTTTGCGTTACGCCCAAGCAGGCAAAACAAAAGAACACCTCGCCTTCAAAAAAGAGCAGTCAAACAAGAGAGGCAAGGGTGGTGTTTTTCCAATCGGTGATAAAATTTATTAAACAATTAAAAAATCCCAAGAAGGATCCCTGTTTCGGCGTGTAAGAGCGCCTTCTTCAGGGGACCCTGGTTCTTGTGACTTGGGTTGGCCACTTTTGGAAACAGGATACTAGACTTGACGGACCTTCGGTCTGTCCCAATATGGTAAGGATCTGAACTGAGTGGTGTGTCTCTGCCATATTGTCCGTGTAATCTTGGTAGGAGGGAGAGCGGTGGCCTTTCTAGGCAGCAGGTAGAGAGTCTGGTTGGGGATCTTAAAACATTGGGAACTTTGTGCGTTTTGTAAGAGAACATAAGTTCGGATCCTTGCCATGTTGGGGCAGACTGAAGGTCCGTCAAGCCTAGTATTCTGTTTCCAACAGTGGCCAACCCAAGTGATAAGAACCAGCGTCCCCTGAAGAAGATGTTCTTACACGCCGAAACAGGGATCCTTGTTGGGATGTTTTTAATTTTTTTATAAATTTTATCACCGGTTGGAAAGACACCACCCAACACTTATTGGCCATTCCCTCATTAAAAGTTATTAACATGAGGCGTCATACTATTTTTTCAATAACCGCTCCTCAGTCCTGGAATGACCTCCCATTGTATATAAGAGAGGAAAAGAATTTTGACAAATTTAAGACCAAACTTAAGAGTTTTCTCTTTAAAGATGCTTTTAGTGAATAAACATAATTCTTTTGACCCTCTTCATCTAATATTTCATCACAAATCATTTTTGTTCCCCCTCCTAATGTTTTTACCTTTAATATATTGAATTTAACACTGATTGTAATCCCTTAACAATTTTTCCTTTTGTCTTGATGTCGTATGTATACATTATTTAATTTAAATGATTTAAATTTTGTATAAGAATGTTCGTATTTGCAATTTTAATTTGCTAAGATTTATGTTTGTGTGATTTGTTACCTATAGTGGGTTATTTTAACAATTTGTACATCGCCTAGAACTTGGAATAGGCGATTAATCAAATTCTATAATAAACTTGGAAACTTGGACTGTGTTATGCCCAAAACAAACATTTGACCAATGCTATGGTCTTTTACACAAATGTTTTTTTTAAAAATTAGAAATATTTAAGTTCGTAGAGAAGCAGTAGCTAAAATCGGCAGATGGTAAGAACTGCTGATGGAGGCAGAAGCATCCAGGTCTGTGAGAATAAGTTTCCAAGTTTCCAAGTTTATTAGTTTTTAATATCCCGACCATCAAACAATTGTCTGGCCGGTTAACAATAAAATTAATAAAGAGTTTAAATGTGATAGAATGTGCATGAAGAAGTCTAAAATAAAACGTAAATGACAAAGACTTGACGTACTGGAGTGTGAGGGCAAAAGGGGAGGAAAGGGAAAAAGTTACATTGTATAGAAGAAATGGGAAAAGTGGGGGGGGGGGGGATTGAACGAAGGGAAGGGGAGGCGTGTAGATGATAGATGCTTGCCTGATGAAAGAAAAAAGAGAGAGAGAGAAAGAAAAGAAAAAAAAAAAAAAGAAAAAAAAGAATTAGGTTTGATTAAAAGCGTCCCGAAATAAGAAAGTCTTTAGATTTGTCTTGAATTTGGCTAATTGTTGTTCGTAACTTAACAGTACCTTTGACACACCGTTCTGAGCTATCTGTAAAGCTTTAAGAGAATTTCTAGAGACCGGAAATTTGAAGGCGATAACAAATCTCAAAATCTCCTAATTTTTCTAAGCCTTAAATACACTATCTGACAAATTCTATGTAATCTGCTTAATGTTAGCTGCCTACATCAGCACACCTAGCTGACGTAAATGCCTAATTTAATTAATTAGTAGGCTTAATCAGCTCTAAATACCTCATAATTGGCTTTAATTGGCTTTAATGATCCCAAGGTGGTTAAGGTTGAAAAAGACAACGGCGAAAACTAGACGGATGCTAGGGTGCATAGGGTGAGGTATGGCCAGTAGGAAAAAGGAGGTACTGATGCCCCTGTGTAAGACTCTGGCGAGACCTCATTTAGATGATTGTGTACAATTCTGGAGGCCTCACCTTCAAAAGATAAAAAGGATGGAGCCGGTCCAGTGGAAGGCTACTAAACTGGTCAGTGACCTTCATCAGAAGATGGGGACAGACTTAAACATAAAAAGTGCCATACTGGGACAGACTGAAGGTCCATCAAGCCCAGTATCCTGTTTCCAGCAGTGGCCAGTCCAGGTCCCAAGTACCCAGCTAGATCCCAAGTAATAAAACAGATTCTATGCTGCTCATCCTAGGAATAAGCAGTGGATTTCCCCGAGCCATCTCAATGATGGCCTATGGACTTCTTGTTTAGGAAAATGATCCAAACCTTTTTTTTTAAACCCCGCTAAGCTGACTGGTTTCACCACATTCTCCGGCAACAAATTCCAGAGTTTAATTACACGCTGTGTGAAGAAATATTTTCTTCACTTTGTTTGAAATCTACTCCTTAGTAGCTTCATTGCATGCCCCTTAGTCTTAGTATTTTTGGAAAGCGTGCACAAGCGAATCGCATCTAGCCTTTTCACTCCACTCAGTATATTATAGACCTCTATCATATCATCCCCTGAGCCGTCTCTTCTCCAAGATGAAGAGCCCTAGCCACTTTAGACTTCCCTCATAGGGAAATTGTCCCATCCTATTTATCGTTTTTGCCACCCTTCTCTGTACTTAAAAGAGATGGGATGACTTCCTTATGAAGAAAGGCTAAAGCCGCTAGGTCTCTTCAGTAAATGGGCCGATTTGAGACTGTGAGTGGGAGGCCAACTAACTCCTGCGGTCTGTGCTGAGCCTGGATATACGATACCAGCTTTTTGGTGACCAGCACTGAATATCCGGTGTATATTTGGCCAGCTCAGACTTACCTGGCAAAAATATAGCAGCCAAAGATAGGCCAGCTATTTCCACAGCCCGATTTGGCTTCTAAACTTGGCCAGTCAGTGCTTAATATCTCTGGTTATTGCTATCTCCTGCTGAATATTAGCGGTTAGCTGTCCAAACGCTATTTAACCATTCAGAAGCTGTTCCCGGACAGTACGGAAAAGCCTGTCTTTGTGAATTGTGCAACTCTCACTTCAACAGAATGGATAGAGCATTCCTGAACTTGGGAGTCATCCATTTGTTTGCCGATTCCTGGAAGCAGACGTTTACGTAATCAAGAAACTTCACTCCCTAGTATGTCCTAATAAGAAATTTACCCAGATGATAATGAGGTATTTGGAATTTCCCATTATTGTTATGTGGCCAGATTTGTTAGCTTGCCCTTGTTATATTAATAAATAAAAATAAGCAAAAAGAAAATAAGGTGAAATCTTTTTCTTGGAATAATTTGATATATTTTGGACCAGCTTTTGGAGACTCCTTTTATCAAGCCACGCTAGCGATTTAACGCCTGTAATAGCACGCACTAAACCGCGGGATGCGCTAGCCGCTACCGCCTCTTCTTGAGCAGGCGGTAGTTTTGGTCAGCGCGGGGGTTCGCGCATGATGAAAAGTCCTATGCGTTAACCTCGCTAGCGCGGCTCGATAAAAGGAGCCCCCAAAAAAGAAAAAACATCCAAAATGTGGCACAAAGGGGCAAATGGACGTTTTCCTCACCAAACGCGGATAATGTTAGTCCCGGGTGACTCTATTAGGTGCCCTGATGATGAGCATTAAGAACCTGTTATATAATTGCACATGGGTGCTTGGTGCCTTTCTAGAATGCTAGCGCAATCCGATTTTGTTGAGCCCACCATTTACGCAGCAGCACAGATCTGGCGTAACCGTGGGAACATAAATATGGCAGGGATGCATGTAACTTACAGTTATCTGTAAGTTGCATGCATAAGAAGAAACCCTACCACTATTCCCTCTAAGCTGAGCCGAAATCTTCCACCTAGAGTCCTGCCAAAAGGGGGTGCTGTTTCACGATCATATTTAGAATACTGAGGGATAGGCAAGTGCTGTAGGACTCCAAGGAATCTGTTTGTCATTAGCGACTGAAAATCTTAACATTGAAGTACCATACCCTCCTACACCTCCCAACTGTCAGCAATGCAGTTGGGAGACTCTAGTTCAAGAGGGAACAGTTAACTCTGCCCATGTCCTACCCATGATCAGTCCCTGTATATGTTCCCCTTCTATTTATAGAAACACGACGGCAGATAAAGGCCAAATGGCCCATCTAATCTGCCCATCCACAGTAACCATTATCTCTTTCTCTCTCTGAGAGATCCTAAGTGCCTATCCCAGGCCCTCTTGAATTCAGACATAGTCTCTGTTTCCACCACCTCTTCTGGGAAACTGTTCCACGCATCTACCACCCTATCCGTAAAAAAGTATTTCCTCAGATTACTCCAGATTACTTCATCCTATGCCCTCTCATGGCAGAGTTTTCTTTCAAATGAAAGAGACTTGACTCATGAACATTTATATTACATAGGTATTTATACATCTTTATCATATCTCCCCTCTCCTACCTTTCCGCCAAAGTATACAGATTGAGGTCTGTCCCCATACTCCTTATAATAAGAACATAAAAATTGCTGCTGCTGGGTCAGACCAGTGGTCCATTGTGCCCAGCAGTCTGCTCCTGCGGCGGCCCTTAGGTCAAAGACCATTGCCCTAACTGAGACTAGCCTTACCTGCATACGTTCTGGTTCAGTAGGAACTTGTCTAACTTTCTCATGAATCCCTGGCGGGTGTTTTCCCCTCCGGAAGAGCGTTCCAGTTTCCTACCACTCTCTGGGTAAAGAAGAACTTCCTTAAACTTGCACAGAATCTATCCCCTTTTAACTTTAGAGAGTGCCCTCTTGTTCTCTCTTCCTTGGAGAGGGTGAACAATCTGTCTCTATCTACTAAGTCTATTCCCTTCATTATCTTGAATGTTTCGATCATGTCCCCTCTCAGCCTCTTCTTTTCAAGGGAGAAGAGGCCCAGTTTCTCTAATCTCTCACTGTATGGCAACTCCTCCAGCCCCTTAACCATTTTAGTTGCTCTTCTCTGGACCCTTTTGAGTAGTACTGTGTCGTTCTTCATGTACAGTGACCAGTGCTGGATTCAGTATTCCATGGCCCAGTACAGTGGCATGATAACCTTCTCCGATCTGTTCATGATCCCCTTCTTAATCATTCCTAGCATTTTAGTAGCCTTCCTCTGGACCGACTTCATCCTTTTTATATCTTTTTGAAAGTGCGGCCTCCAGAATTGTACACAATATTCTAAATGAGGTCTCACCAGAGTCTTATAAAGAGGCATCAATACCTCCTTTGTCCTACTGGCCTTACCTCTCCCTATGCAACCTAGCATCCTCCTAGCTTTCGCTGTCACCTTTTCAACCTATTTGGCCACCTTAAGATCATCACATACAGTCACACCCAAGTCCCGCTCTTCCTTCGTGCACATATGTTCTTCACCCCCTAAACTGTGTATACAGTTACAGTACAGTAGACTCTCAGTTAACTGGCACCCATGGGGATTGATAGATGCCGGACAAATGTAGTTTCTGGTTGCTTGAGAGTTACTATTAAAAATAGGCCTAACTGATATTATACCCCATACTATGCCATACCATAAACTGTTCCAGACAAACTACCGGATATGTGGTAGGCAAAGAGTGGGCGTACTCTATTTTAATATTTTATTGTAAACCGGCTAGATACTCGTTGATGGTCGGTATATTAAAAATCAATAAACTTGAAACTTGACACTTGGTGTGCCCAGTTTACACTTAAATTTCCACCAGAAATTGATTTTATTTTCATTTTTATTTAAAGTATTACAGTATTTCTTTGATTTATTTATTTTTGCTGGATGTTTGAGTTCCGGCTAACAGAGAGTCTATTGTATATCCTTTAGGTGCCCTGCAGGCCTTCAAGGGTAAGTAGAGATTTACTCGTATAAGTGTTAGCATTCTAGATATTTTCACTTGCAAAGGCACCTAGATTATAGAATTGACCTTCATGAGCAAAATATAATAGTGAAATATATAAGTGAATCATAAAAGCAATGGATTGGTTAGATCTGTGGAAACAAAATACTGTATCTGATTCATCGAAAGGCCTTTCCAGTCTTGTATTATGATATCTAAGGTTCATTTCATTATGTTTGGCCTATTCATGAATTAACAGGAGTTCTAGTGGAAAGGCAGAAGAACAAGGTTGGCCTTTATGGATGCTTGGTCTACCACTAATATAACTTGTTTTATTGCTGCTGTATGTTTACAAGCTATGGAAATTCACAAGACAGAGCTTAGAACTCTCCAACCATCACTCCATTTCCCCACTTACATTTGAAAAATTCGTATCTGCGGCCTGTAAATCCACTTCTATGGTTACGTCGCTGGCACTTCCATCAGGGAAGATCTGCTGAGCCTATAATACAAAAGAGATGATAAGCAAAGCCTTTATAATCTTGCTATCATCCAAATTTTGAGACAGAACCTCAAAGCTACTTATCTCCCCAAACTCTTTGCCCAACTTTAAAGCCGAATATCATAGGTGATGGTTTATAAAAAGGATTTTTGTGATAAGCATGAATAGAAGAAGAGGCAAGTTAATTTAATCATGTATTTTTAATGGGTATAACTAATGGGCAGACTGGATGGACCATTCAGGCCTTTATCTGCCGTCATTTACTATTACTATGTAGAAATGAATGTTATAAGATCATTGGTTCTCCTGTAATTCCAGTCTGAAGGACATTTGACCTAAAAGCATAGGCTCTCAACTAGAGATTGCCCTCGTTCCATAAACAGAATCTAAGCAAGCAGAATAGTGCTGTGTAGAAGGAGTCTCAAATTTTATTCTTCAAGGGTCAGAAACCGATGGGTTTTCAGGATATCACTAATGATAATGCATGAGATAGACTTCCATACAGTAGAGAAAGTAAAAATGCAAATCCTCCCTAATGAATATGTATGAGATAATACCAGAAAAAGACAAAGGGCTCCTTTTACAAAGGTGCGTTAGGGTTTAACACGCAGAATAGCGCCCGCTAATCTTGTGCGCGCGCTAAAAACGCTAGCGCACCTCAGTAAAAGGAGCTCAAAGTGTCTTTTTCAATTGCTTCTGTCCACATTGACAAGGAGATATACGAGAGTGGTTTGAAAAGTGGGGTAAAAACAGCGTACCTCCCCTTTTACTTAACCGCGATAGCGTTTCTTTTAGCGCAGGGAGCTGCGCTGAATGCTCCGCGCAGCTCCCGACACTCTTAGAGTTTCTATGAGGATCGGGAGCAGCGCACAGCATTCGGCGTGGCTCCCTGTGTTAAAAAAACGCTATCATGGTTTATTAAAAGGGGGGGGGGATAGTCTCCATTGAGGACTATACACTTACCCCCTCTTTTGCAAAGGCGCGCTAAGCTTTTTAGCGCCCGCTAAACATGCGCTAATCGCGTTAGCGGTTAGCGCATGCATTGATTTAGCGTGTGCTAAATCCGCGCTAAAACGCTTAGCACGCCTTTGTAAAAGAGGGCCCTAGTCCAGCAAATTTCCAGGTTTTTTTCGGTATTGTAGGAAAAATAACTTATGAAAAAAACCCTGGAAACTCGCTGGACTAAGGGCTCCTTTTACGAAGGTGCGCTAGGGGCTTAACGCGCGGAATAGCGTGCGCTAAATTGCCGCGCATGCTAGCTGCTACCACCTCCTTTTGAGCAGGCGGCAGATTTTCAGCTAGCACGCGCTATATGGCGCGCACTAATCTGGTGCGTGCGATAAAACCGCTAGCACACCTTCGTAAAAGGAGCCCTAAGTGTATAGCAACATAGAAACATGATTTCAGATAAAGGCCATATGGCCCATCCAGTCTGCCCATCCGCAGTAACCATTATCTCTTCCTCTCTCTAAGAGATCCCACACGCCTATCCCACGCTTTCTTAAAATCGGACACAGTCTGTCTCCACCACCTCTTCCAAGAGACTGTTCCACGCATCTACCACCCTTTCCTTTCCAAACTTTTCAAACCACGCTCGTACAACAAACTGGCCAAATAAGTTGGAGAGAAGTGCAATGTATTAATACAAGAGCCTGACGGGAATGTTCTTTGATAATTAAATAAGAGTATTTTATTGCATGGCTGTTTTTATCTATTTATTTGATGTTTTAAAGTATGTGCTGAGTTTTATCTTTGCTATGATTTAAATTATTTATTTCTATAAGTTCGTGGCCTAGCATTCGTCCTTGACGCAGCCATCTAGGCGACATGTGGCCAAGTTGGGCCCTTCCCCCGTACCTTTTTAACATTCGCGGTGCAAGCAGCAACCCCTAAGCCCATCCAAAATGTGTCTCTAACATGCCCCCTTAAGATTTGGATGCACTGGAGACAAAACAGCCAGAAAGACGTCTTGAAAGTCTGTTTTGAGAATGGCCACTTGCATGTTTTGACTAGTAAGATGTCCAAGTGCTGGTTTATGCTGTCATTTGGACGTCTTATCTTTTTTTGAAAATGAGCCCCCCCCCCCCCCCCCGGCTTCAGCAATGAGATAGCTTTGCTTTTCAAGTGTGTCTACTTGACTAGGAACGTTTGAATTGTGTGGCTGCCATGGCGATCAGGCCTTGTGATGACTCTACAATTCTAGTGCTGGAACATTAAACAGTGGAAGGGTTCCAGGATGATATGGGAAACCACAGACTGGTAAACCTGTCATCAGTGCTGGGCAAAATCTTACAACAAAATTACCGAACACATCGTGAGCGTGGTTTAACGGGACAGAGTCATCATGGATTCAGGTCTTTATCTGCTGTCATTTACTATGTTACCATATCATAACATGACATACTTCTTAACCGTGTAACCATGAGTTCTAAGCGGTTTACAAACGATTATAAACTAAAATTTAAGAACGACAGAAAGAGATTATTTGACCAAGTATTTTGAAAAAAGAGATAAGTTCTGAAATGTTTATAAGAACAGGCTCCAAGCAATAACAATCGAAATTCTCTGTCGTGTGATGCTGCTTGGAATGCTAAAGTATGTTCCAGAAATTTCTTACTTTTACAGCACTGTACTGACGGAAAGGTGAATAGGGCATGAGACTTTCTACTATTTTTATTCGATGCTAGAGAGAATCTAGATTACAATTTGCTTACTGAAACAGCTTCAGATGACAGGTTCTCATTCCCGGAGCAGCTCTGAGTTGCTAACTGCGCAATCCTTGGTCATAGTGTCGAGGGTCTTTATAGAAAATCCTGGGATTTGCCGTGGAACAGCTTCATATGACAGGGACTGCTGCTAAGGCAGCTAAACTGAGAGTGCCAGCTTTCTTTGACAGCAGCATCTCAGCAGTTGCTATCTGCTACCATTCAGCTGCAGGTTTGTAAAGGTTTCAAGCGGGCAGAACCATGGACTATGGGGTCTCAAAGTCCCTCCGTGAGGGCCGCAATCCTGTCGGGTTTTCAGGATTTCCCCAATGAATATGCATGAGATCTATGCGCATACACTGATTTCAATGCATATTCATTGGGGAAATCCTGAAAACCCAACTGGATTGCGGCCCTCAAGGAGGGACTTTGAGATCCCTGGCACTATGCAATGAAAAGACATGCAAAAACCAGTTTGAGATGTTTAGCTGAGTTGTAAATTAGGCCACAGGGTAAGGGACCCATGCGTAGGATTGTCATAAAGGTCCAGAAAAAGGAGGACGAATTGAGATACCTGGGTTTTATTTCCACTGCTTTCAATGGATGACTCTTATCTGTCCTCCTTACTTCCATTGCTTTCAGTAGAAGTAAAACCTGGATGTCCCAAGCCGTCCTCCTTTTTCTGGAGCCATATGGTAACCCTACCTATGCAACTTATAGCACAGTTTTATCTTTGAATAAAAAGGTTTGTTCTCCCTGCCCCCTTCAAAAAGCTGGAGAAACTTAACGCCTAGTGCAAAGGATATATTGCTACAAAGCTATGCTAGCTGCTGGACAGGAGGTAAGAAAGATGGCTGTCATGACCAGGCCACTGATACAGTGATCTCCTGCCGAAACTCTTCAATCTCTTTTTAGCTTACTTTTTTTACCTTTATGATCCAAGGGCAACCTTATTGTTCAGTGTCTGATGGCAACCCTGTCTTTCAAGTACAGGAGAGGGTCAACTGTAGGGCTTTGGGAGCTGACTATGTGCTGGGACACATAGTCCCATTGATCATCCCATTGATGACACCTATTCCCACAACACAGCTGCGGAAGGATGCAAGATCTTGCCAAGATCTTGGTATAAGTGCCAGCTCAGAGAAACTATTAAGAGGAAGAGCTTGTCCATGGAGGAAAGATCCACCCTTCAGGTCTGTGGATTTTTTGTGGGTAGCATTAGAGAACAGAGGACTGGTTCGCTTGCTAGAAGAAAACCTAGTATTGAAGCTTGGCACCATAAAAATGACGTTGCGCTTACCAGTGACAAGGTAATGAAGATGAAGGACCTTATTAGAAGTATGGAATCTGCTATGAAGGTAGGAGTGAAGCAAATGCATCTGTATTTAAATTTTTTAAATTATTATTATTTATATACCACTTATACTCTAAGATTCAGGTACTTTATCTTATTTCCCTATCTGTCCTGGTGGGCTTTATGTGTTGGGTCACACCCATGGGCAGGGTCTTCCTCTGGTGTATGGCATCTGGTGCCACTATAACCAGACATGCATTTTGCGAGATATCAAAATGATCGAGGAATGTGGAGATCCTTCCTGATTGAATACAAAGGAGTGTTTCATGGTGGCTGATTGGCTGCAAAACATGTCTGCCTATTTCTATTATCCAATCACATTGTGACTATGCAATTGGTTAAGATTTACTTAAAACGCCGAGGCGCCATGTTGAAGGCAAACTTAGCAGTGAGTACAGAGTTTGCCCAGTATGTATTCATTTTTTTGGATTCTGTGTTGTGCTCGTTGAAAACTTGACAGTGGTACTTTTGTCTTTCTAGAGATGATCCCCTTAGCTCTGAAGCAGCATCTGTATTTAAATTTTTTAAATTATTATTATTTATATACCACTTATACTCTAAGATTCAGGTACTTTATCTTATTTCCCTATCTGTCCTGGTGGGCTCAAACTCTCTCTAGTGTACCTGGGGCAATGAGGGGATTAAGTGACTTGCCCAGGGTCACAAGGAACAGCAAGAGATTTGAACCCACAGCCTCAGGGTGCTGAGCCTTTTGCTTTAACCTCTGTACCACACACTCCCTTAAGGATAGCCACTGTCGGGGTTATGATATCAGCTTCGGTTAAGCACAATCGCTATTTTGATTTGGGTGGATATTGTTTGATAGTGAATTCTTTTGGGACTGAAAGTTTCTTCTACCAGTGAGGTTGTTGCAATAGTAGAGCAAAGTTTCTAAAGGCTCACTTTTTGCTGTTAAGGACTGTAGTCCTTGCAACATCTGAGGATTTTTCCTTCTTTCACCACCTATGGGAGCATGAGTACATGATAAATCTTGTTTAATTCATTGGCGTAGGAAGTTTGTTGTATGACTATCATCGTGTTTTCGTGGTGGGCCACACTGGTGTCCAGCAGAGTATAAACTCAGATGTTTTAGGGGAAAACAATGGCGTGTGTGTGTGTGTGTGGAGTGGAGGTGGGGGATATATTGCCAGTGTGCTTGGTGTGTGGCCAAGCAATTTGACAGCTGGAAAGAGAAAGGGATGACCCAGAACATAACCTTCCTGGAGTTGTTCCCAGCTGTGATCTTTAGGCTGAAGAAATGGGAACACATAAGCCCCTACTATCAAAAACTCCATTGGCTGCCCCTAGAGGCGCGAATCCTGTTTAATTTCTCCTGTCTGTGTTACAAATCAATATTTGGCCTAGCCCCCACTTACCTGGTTTCCCACTTCAATCTGGCAAATTATCTTAGGCCCACACGAAGAATACATCTGTTCTCTTATCCGACAATAAAAGCCTGCCACTACAAAAGATTCTTGAACAGAACTCTTGCCTTCCAGGCAGGCAAATGGAACGATTGGCTTAGTTTTTGCGCTCTCATCATCCTACGTCAATTTTAGAAAACTGGTAAAAATGAGTTTGTTCAATCGATTTGTTAACTAAGAATCTTCCCAGCTCTGCTTACTCAACCAGTTACCCTAATGAACTAAATAGCTTTCATATTCCTTCATTATGTAAGATTGTATTGCTGTCTTTGATTGTAACTAGAGAATGACACGGTGACGGTTTACCCGCGGCCACCGCATTTAAGCCGCGGGTCACCGCCGAAAACGGGGAAGAAAACTAGCAGTCGCTGCGGTGACGGGGACAAGGCCATTCACCGACCGCGGAAACGGTGAACAGGTTTGTCCCCGCGGGCCAATGTACCCCCTTCTAGGAACCGCTATTTCACCGTGCTCCTCATTTGTCATTTCAACCCTTCCTGCCAATCGCAGCAGAAGGGTACCCAACCCCTCCTGCCGGTCCTCCCAATGGCCTCCCCTAAGATCGCCGGCAGGAGGGTACCCAACCCCTCCTGCTGGACCCCCCCCCCAACGAACCCTCCCACCCCGGAACCCCCTTAGTCTTACTTTTCAAGTTGGACCGGACAGCTCCTCGCTCGTCTGGCCAGCAGGCCTGCCTCCGTCCAAATGAGGCGGGCCCGCCCCTCCCCTCCCCTCCCCTGCCTCCCAATGGCCTCCCCTAAGATCGCCGGCAGGAGGGTACCCAACCCCTCCTGCTGGACCCCCCCCCCAACGAACCCTCCCACCCCGGAACCCCCTTAGTCTTACTTTTCAAGTTGGACCGGACAGCTCCTCGCTCGTCTGGCCAGCAGGCCTGCCTCCGTCCAAATGAGGCGGGCCCGCCCCTACCCTGCCCAACCCACAGGATCCTAGGGCCTGATTGGTCTAGGCACCTAAAGCCACTCCCGCTATAGGAGGGGCCTTAGGTGCTTGGGCCAATCAGGCCCTAGGATCCTGTGGGTTAGGCAGGGGAGGGGAGGGGCGGGCCCGCCTCATTTGGACGGAGGCAGGCCTGCTGGCCAGACGAGCGAGGAGCTGTCCGGTCCAACTTGAAAAGTAAGACTAAGGGGGTTCCGGGGTGGGAGGGTTCGTTGGGGGGGGGGTCCAGCAGGAGGGGTTGGGTACCCTCCTGCCGGCGATCTTAGGGGAGGCCATTGGGAGGACCGGCAGGAGGGGTTGGGTACCCTTCTGCTGCGATTGTCGGGAGGGCCGTTGGGGGGGTCTACAGGAGGGGTTGGGTGCCCTCCTGCCGTGATCGCTGGGGGGAGGGGAGACTTGCAGCCGTAGCCGCGGTCACTATGCTAATCACGGCAGCATTTAAAGTACATGTCGTGTTTGTTTTTGCATTGCTAGCCCCAGGGGTGGTGGAAGATTAGTGATTGAAAAACTGTATGAAAAATAACTATTTTAAATTTAGTGATCAAAATGTGTCAGTTTTGAGAATTTTTATTAATTAATTTTTTCTCTGCGTGTTTTGTTTTTGTATAGTTATTAACTAATATTTAACTAAGTTTTAAAGTTTTAAAGTTTTAAAGAATGTTTCCTTTATACGTAAATAAAGAAAAGTGAATGGGATTGCAGTGGCGGTGACGGGGCGGTGAATGGGGTGGCAGTGGCGGTGACGGGGCGGTGAAGAGGATGGTGAGACGGGGACGGGGCGGTGACGGGGTTGGTGAGACGGGGACGGGGCGGTGACGGGGATGGTGAGACGGGGACGGGGCGGTGACGGGGACCAATTTTTTCACCGTGTCATTCTCTAATTGTAACCTCTTCGCTGACTTTTGACTGTAACCTCTTCGCTGATTGTCCAGCGCTTCTTGCTGTAAACCACCTCGAACTTCTATGGCTTTGGCGGTATATAAGAATAAAAATTATTATTAATTATTATTATTCACTATCTGGGGTGGGTAGCTGGTAATCAAGAAGGTGGTATTTTGGTATGATAACAAAAGGGTGGTGGAAGTGAAGAAGAGGCAGGACTTGAAATGCAACAGGTTCACGAGCCTGTTGAGGGTGTTCATTTTGTAATGCCCGACGTTAAACATGACAATATGGGAGTATACAATATAGGCACATCGTGTACCAGGGTTAATAATGCAATTGGTGGCTCGCGTTCTCATTTCAAGCAGTCGAATGCCAGGCAGAGAGAGAACTGTCAAGGTGAGGAGTTTGTTGTACTTGGAAATCGCTTAAAATTTTAGGTAAAGCAATCAATCAAATTTTAATAAACTTGAAACTTGATCTTTGGCTATCTGACGATGGTGCAGGAACAGTGGCAATCTTTTTGAAGGCTTCTTCCAGTGCCAAAGTTTAATTAGCAAAGGTTTCGGTTTCAGTAGTGTCTCTTTGATCAGGTACACTGCCATAATCACTGCCATAATCACTGATTTATTTAATTTTTAGCATTTATAGACCACTTATAGTCTAAGTGGTTTACGTTCAGGTATTCAAGTATTTCTCCCTATCTGTCTCGGTTGGGTCACACATTTCTGCCATATCATCTATAGGGATTTTTTTCTCCAGTGTTCACAAGGTCTTCGTCATCACTACTATCCTCATGCATTTCTATAACACCATTTCAGCAACCACCATCATTGAAGGAATGCACAACAGGTGCCATCTTTGTCAATATTCAGCACTTCATTAATATCAGCAGCCTCTAACGTATTAACGTTTTCAGATGATAGACTTCTGGCACAAACAGCGGTAGTTGACGGAGGGTCGAGAGGTTAGGACCAGGCAAGGGGAGCTTCCCAAGTTGTTTGGGTGAAGGATGAAGGGGTGGTGTGAGTTTTGAAGGTCAGGAGAATGGATGGTGGTTAGGGGAGAAGGATGTGACTTTGCAGTGAATTCAAGGGCGATCTTGTTGAACTTGTCACAGAAGTCATCAGCCATAGTCCGGGAAGAGAGAGAAGGAGGGGGTCGGCGGTAGAGGTGCTTTGAGGAGAGAGTTCAGTGTGGTGAAGAGACAGTAGGGGTTGGAAAAAAGGGAGTTCGTTGGATGTAGTAGTCTTGCTTGACCAGTGTAAGCGCAGATTTAAATTTAAAGTGAAGAAAGTCAACATGTGTGTGAGATTTGAGCCCAAGGTGCTCGGCACCACGAGTACAGGAACATAAGTTGCGGATACTGGGAGTGAGCCAAGGCTGAGGTTTGGCACACCTGACAGAGTGGGAAACAGGGGGAGCAAGGGTGTCCAGAGCAGAGAATAGAGTTGTTCGACAAGGCAGCCTTGTGGACAGACTTGGATATCATAGTGGAGGCAAGAAGAGGTGAAACAGTGGTTGAGAGCATGGAAGGATCGAGGGCTTGAATATTTTGAAGCCTGTTGGTGATGATTGGACATGGCTGAATGGGAGGGGAAGTACTTGTGGAGGTTATCAGATGATCAGAGATGGGGAGCAGTGAGGTAGAGAAGTTAGAGAGAGAACAGTTGGAGAAAAGTCAGCGGCAGAATGAGAGATTGGGGTATTGAACGTGGGAGAACACTTTAGGGGCAGACAGAATTATGGGTTGGAGTGAAAGAGGCTGTTACCTAACAAAGGAAAAAGCAAAAAAGGATTTCAGGCCTTATGATGGGGGAATTCCTATGCAACGCACTATAAACTTTGCAGAATTATAAATAGTGTGTGCAGAATTTCAAATTTTTGTGCAGAATTCTGCCAGGTTGGAAGAATAAGTAGTCCCTGTTTTGGATCTGTATTCTATAACAAAATAGGGGAGGGGTGGGTGTGTCTCTCTAGCCATTATTTTAGAAAGAGGTTCTGAATCCAGTCCTTGGAACATACCCAGCCAGTCAGCTTTTCAGGATACCCACAATGCGTGAGATAGATTTGCATATGATGGAGGCAGTGTATACAAATTTATCTCATGTATGGTATATTCATTGTAATCTCAAAAATCTGATTAGATTGGTATGTCCTGAGGATTGGGTAGAGAACCCCTACTTTAGAGGCTATGTTATAATTTTGGGTGGAACTCTTTATGCCATATCTTTAAAATGGAGCGTGCTATAGCTATTCAACAGGGGCATTTTAAGAAATTTAGAGATGTTTGGGACCCATAAACAAAATTTTGCAAAGAATGAATATTACTTTTTCCCTTTGAACATACACATCCAAGATGGGGGTGGGGGGGGGGATAATTTTTGTTTTCTTAAAAACTGAAGATAATTGTTGGGTTTTTGGAGGTGGGATATTTGATTTGAATTAGTTTCTGATAGAATATTAAGTGATCTTAAAGTGTAAAATGTTTTCATCATGTATTGCACTTATTGAAAGTTTTAAAATGAATAAAGAATTTTAAAAAAGAAGTATATAAATAGTGACATGTACAAATGTAAGGGTGACGGGACTAAATCGCGCGAGACAACGGCGCACCGACAACTGAGCGCAAGGTTGACGGCGCGCCGAAGAAAAGCACTATTTTAAAGGGCTCCAACGGGGGTGTGTGGGGGGGGAACCCCCCACTTTACTTAACAGACATTGCGCTGCCGTTGGGGGGGGATTTGGGGGGTTGTAACCCCCCACATTATACTTAAAACTGAATTTTTTCCCTAAAAAACAAGCAAAAAGTTCGGTTTCAAGTATAATGAGGGGGGTTCCCTCTAAGCTGAGCAGGAGTCCTCCACCCACAGTCTCACCAATAGAGGGTGCTGTTTCACTGTCACATTTTTCAATTGTGAGGGACAGGCAAGTTCTGCAGGACTCCAGGGAACATACCTGTCCTTAGCGACTGAAAATATTCCACCCCCTAGTGGTAGCAATGCAGCTGGAGGACACCTGCTCAGCTTAGAGGGAACAGTGCGAAAACCCCCCACAACGCCAGCGCGATGTCTGTTAAGTAAAATAGGGGGATTCCCCACCAACAACCCCCATCGGAACCCTTTAAAATAGTGATTTTCTTCGGCACGCCGTCAACCTTGCGCTCAGTTGTCGGTGCGCCGTTGTCTCGCGCAATTTTGTCTATGAACCAAATGTAAGTGGCGTTACATTGGTAATTTACCAATTTCTGAAAGCTTTTATCGACACTTAGAGATCCAAAATATATACTATATAGATCATGTGACCGAATGTTACCTTACATTACATTTGGATACCTGTGAGAGTGAAAGTGTTATTCAAATTTACCCGTGTCCTTTACGAGGTTCTGAACGGGACAGCCCGTTTTTATTTGGTAGAGCAGTTTGACTTTGCAACTTTCTCCCAGGTCACTTGGAGGACTAATTGCTTTGCCTTCTCTTCAGTTCGGGGGTCGATCTAGACGTTGCTATGCTTTTATTTCAGTTCTTATATTGTGTTTAGGTACAAAGACTATTTCGCTTTTATGACAGAACACAGGAAGTCATCATGCCATTGTATCGAGTGATGGTGCGTCCACATCTGGAATACTGCGTTCAGTATTGGTCGCCGCACCTCAAGAAGGACATGGCGGTACTTGAGAGAGTCCAAAGGAGAGCAACAAAAATGGTAAAAGGGCTGGAACACTGCTCATACGCCGAGAGGCTGGATAGGCTGGGGTTCTTCTCTCTGGAGAAAAGGAGGCTCAGGGGAGATATGATAGAGACCTTCAAGATCATGAGGGGCATAGAGAAGGTGGATAGGGACAGATTCTTCAGACTGAAGGGGACAACAAGTACGAGGGGGCATTCGGAGAAACTGAAGGGAGATAGGTTCAAAACAAATGCAAGGAAGTTTTTTTTCACCCAAAGGGTCGTGGACACTTGGAATGCGCTACCGGAGGAAGTGATCAGGCAGAGTACGGTACAGGGATTCAAACAGGGATTGGACGGATTCCTGAGGGATAAAGGGATCGTGGGATACTGAGGGAGGAGCTGGGATGTAACACAAGTATAGGAAGTTAATCAGGTAATGTGTATAAACTAACCTGGTCGTGCATGTGCAAGACCGGAGGGCTAGGACTTCGATAGGAAGGCAGGACTTAAATGGGAAACCAAGGTGGCAAGGGAGCCCCTTCTGATGATTCAGACAGGTCTTGACCTGTTTTGGGCCGCCGCGGGAGCGGACTGCTGGGCAGGATGGACCTGTGGTCTGACCCGGCGGAGGCACTGCTTATGTTCTTATGACTGTAAATTCTCGGTGATTACCGGTTTTCTTACTGTAAACCGCTCTGAATCTCACTACTTAAGTGGTGTAACTTACATATGTAGGTGTGTGAAAGCTGTGAAACGTGGAAGTTGTGAAACCACCTCACACAATGCAGAAATTATGGTTAAAATGCACCCACTCAATAAGCCTACTCGCAGGTTGCGTAAGAATACCTGGCTTTCCATGGTCACCTTTGTTTTTTATTTGCTTTCCACGTCTCTGTACATCTTTTTTGCACATATCTACTATAATAAAAAGCTAAGCGCGCAAGCGCACTCCTACCTGCGTGTTCTGTGATCCGTATGTCTGTGGCAGGCAGGAGAGCGCATGCGCACTTACAACGGGCCCACAGTCGCGGACCCCAAGGTAATGTTGAGCGCTGTGGTTGACTCACTTACACTCCACGCCCGAATTCACGAGCCGCACCTGTGTCTTCCTTGAATTGGTTATAAGCGGCGGCAGCTCCTCTCAAGAACCGCACCGGACGGGGATCGTGAGAGGAACCGCCACGGCAAGTGCTGCACAAGGGATGTGGAGGGGGAGGGAAATACCGCTGCTGCTAGCACATCTCCGGGCCCCACCTCGGTAATTGAGGTAACCTGCTGTCACTGACGCTTACACCCACTGTCTGCGGTGGTTGCGTTCTGCGTGAGGCATTTTCCAAATCTGAACAAAATAGCCTGCGCCGAGCCCTGCCAGAGCTGCTTCCGATTACAAGCTAAACTTCTCAAATAAGCCAGTTGGGGGAAGGGAAATATTTTGCTTTAATTTGGGTGAAGTGTGTGTGCTGGGGACGGAGACAATGGGACATTAAGGACACAGGACGGAGGCACTTGGGGCACTAAGGACATGGGAAGGAGGAACTGGGGCCACTAAGGACAAAGGAAGGGGTACTAAGGACATGGGAAGAAAGCACTAAGGACATAGGAAGGGGCACTAAGGACATAGGAGGCACTGAGGGCACTAAGGACGAGGCACTGAGGGCACTAAGGATATAGGATGGGACACTAAGGACATAGGAGACACCGAGAGCACCAAGGACATAGGAAGGAGGCACCGAGGGCCCTAAGAACATAGGATGGGACACTAAGGACATAAGAATGAGGCACTGAGGACACTAAGGACATAGGATGGGACACTATGGACATAGGAGGCACCGAGAGCACTAAGGACATAGGAAGAAGGCACCGAGGGCACTAAGGACATAGGATGGGCCACTAAGGACATAGGAGGCACTGAGGGCACTAAGGACATAGGATGGGACACTATGGACATAGGAAGGGGGCCACGGAGAGACAGGCAAGCATGGCGCAACAAAGAAATACAGGCAGGCAGGGGGCCAGGGAGACAGAAAGAAAGACAGACAGATAGGGGGCCAGAGAGAGACATAGACAGAAAGAATGACAGACAGACAGCGTCCAAGAAGAGAGAGAGACAAAGAAAAAAACCCCAGACAGACATCTATTCTAGCACCCGTTAATGTAATGGGCTTAAACACTAGTATTAGAATATAAGCCACTTAGTTTGTAAGTGGAGTATAAATTTAAAAAATATAGCTTCACT